>NC_083097.1:112296412-112596412 GCF_949774975.1 Lagenorhynchus albirostris
TCACTAATTCAACACCAAAGTCTCCCCCAGTTGAATAAAATTTGTCTTAAAGTTGTTTTCATGAACCTTATTCTATCATGTCCATCTTCTTGAGAAAATCTCTCCTGCAACCTCTGAACTTGGGTGCTTTCTGTTGGGTTGGCCAAAAGGTTCATTCGTTTTTTTTCCGTAAAACAGCTTTAGTAGCACTTTGTTGCCTTTAACTTCATTCGAAACAATTTTGTTAGATTGTATTGTGACAGCTGTCATACCAGCATTTAAAAAAAACTTATCAAAATTGGTGAATTTTTGTGTAGCCATTTCAATATTGAAGATGGAAGAGAAAAGCAACAATTTAGGCATATTATGCTTTATTATTTCAAGAAAGGTAAAAATGCAACTGAAACGCAAAAAAAGATTTGTGCAATGTATGGAGAAGGTGCTGTGACTGATCGAACGTGTCAAAAGTGGTTTGCAAAATTTCGTGCTGGAGATTTCTCACCGGACGAGGCTCCACGGTTGGGTAGACCAGTTGAAGTTGATAGCGATCAAATCGAGACATTAATTGAGAACAATCAACGTTATACCACACAGGAGATAGCTGACGTACTCAAAATACCCAAATCAAGCACTGAAAATCATTCGCACCAGCTTGGTTGTGTTCATCGCTTTGGTGTTGGGGTTCCACATAAGTTAAGTGAAAAAAACCTTCTTGACTGTATTTTCACGAGATTCTCTACTTAAAGGTAACGAAAACGTTCCATTTTTAAAACAAATTGTGACAGGCGATGAAAAGTGGCTACTGTACAATAATGTGGAACAGAGGAGACAATGGGGCAAGACAAATGAACCACCACCAACCACGCCAAAGGCTGGTCTTCATCCAAAGAAGGTGATGTTGTGTATATGGTGGGACTGGGAGGGAGTCCTCTGTTATGAGCTCCTTCCGGAAAACCAAACATTAACTCCACCAAGTACTGCTCCCAGTTAGACCAACTGAAAGCAGCACTCAAAGAAATTGTCTGTAATTAGTCAACAGAAAACACATAATCTTCCATCAGGATAACTCAAGATTGCCTGTTTCTTTGATGACCAGGCAAAAACTGTTACAGCTTGGCTGGGAAGTTCTGATTCATCTGCTGTATTCACCAGACATTGCACCCTCGGATTTCCATTTATTTCGGTCTTCACCAAATTCTCTTAATGGAAAAAATTTCAGTTCCCTGGAAGACTGTAAAAGGCACCTGGAACAGTTCTTTGCTCAAAAAAGATAAAATGTTTTGGGAAGATGGAATTATGAAGTGCCTGAAAAATGGCAGAAGGTAGCGGAACGAAACGATGAATAAAGTTCATCATTCAAAAAGTTCTTGGTGAAAATGAAAAATGCATCTTTTATTTTTACTTAAAAACCAAAGGAACTTTTTGACCAACTGAATAAATCTGCTATGCAGCTTTTGTTTGGGGTTTCTTCATTAGCATCTTGGCAATTCCCTTGGTTTTTCTGCTGATCTTCTGTTTCCTGGATCCCGTATCCTCCTGTTTCTTGGGTTTCTTCTTTGCTTTGGTGGAGTACATTTTCTTCCATTAACTTACAAAGAAGTAAGCATTTTTTTTGTGACCTTGGATGTCTGAAAATGTATTTATTCTACCCTCATGCTTACTTGATGGTTTGGCTGGGTATAGTATTCTAGGTTGGAAATAATCTTTCAGAACTGTGATGGCCTTTTGCCATTGTCTTCATGGTTCCAGTGTTGCCAAGAAGGCCATTATATGAAATCTGTTTCTCTCTCTCCCTCTCTACTATAGGATATCTTCTTTGCCCTGTTGTTTTGAAATTTCATGTTGCAGTTCCTTGGTGTGGATATATTTTTACTCATTGTGCAGAGCACTTAGTGAGTCTTTTCCATCTTGGAACTCATGTCCTTCAGTTCTGGTTATTACTTGTGAAAATTGTTTCCTTGATTATGTCCACTTTCGTTTCTCCTCTTTGTATGTTCTACCTCCCCATGTGCTCCCTGAAGCACCTCTTATTTAGATGTGCATCTACTGAACTGTTTCCCCAATATTCTTATTTTTTCTATTTTCCATCTTTTTGTCTTCTATTTTCTGAGCTGTTTATTTTGAAATTTTTATGCATTTTGTTTCTGCCATCATTTAAAAAAAATTTCCAAGAGCTCTTTTTTGTTTTCTAAACATTCCTTTTTAAAATAACATCTTGTTCTTGATTCATAGATGTAATCAAGATGTATAGATGTATCTTCTCTGAGAATATTATAGTTTCACTAAAGTTTTCTTCTCCTTCCCTATTTAATTTGGTCTCTATATTTCATATTATATAATTTCCACAAATGCCTGGTTATTCTTGATTGTCTCCTCACATTTAAGAGTAGAGGTAATTAAAAAGCTGACTTCAAAGCTCTATGTACTTTAGGTGGGGCTGTTTAAACTATGAACTTCATGTAGCATAATCTAGCTGGGCTATTTTCGTTGGGAATCCTCAATGCTTGTGTCTTTTGGACTTTTCTCTTGCAATAATCAGATTGTTCAGAGACATTGTCTCCAGTCTTCTGCCTGGAGGATATATGTTTGGCTCTCAGCATTCAAGGAGCTTAGGAGGGGAAGAAGGCTAGCTGTCTCCTTATTCAGTATGTGTATTACTAGCCTGCTCAGGCTGTCATAACAAAATACCACAGTCTGGGTTGCTTAAACAACATAAACTTATTTTCTCACTGTTGTAGAGAGTGGAAGTCCAAGATCAAGGGTTGGTTTTTGCTGAGGCCTCTCTTCCTGACTTTCAGAAGGCTACCTTCTCCCTATGTCCTCACATGGTCTTTCCACTGTGTGTATGAGGAAAGAGAATGCTCTGGTGTCAGCCCTTCCTCTCCTTATGAGGACACCAGTCCTATTGAACAGAGCCCCAACTTATGACCTCATTTAACCTTAATTACCTTCTTAAAGGCCCAATCTCCAAATATGATAATATGGGGGGTTAGGCCTTTAACATGTGAATTTGGGACAGGTACAATTCAGTTCATAACAGTAATGTGAAATTTCACTTAACTGTTCTGTTTTCATTCTGATGCTTTTTCCTTCATGTGTGTTTCGTGATCTCAAGACTGTTTCAACCTCTCTAGAAAATCATCTTTGAGTCTACTGCTGGAGTGGTGATGAGGCTGCCACCTGGCTACATTGAATGAGGATGGGTCTCTGAAGGCTTGACAGTTTCTTAAATAGATGATAAACCAATTCTCCTTTTTAAAGATGCACATTCACCCCCAATTCCAGAGGTAATGTTGCTGCCAATTCCTGACTAGTTGAATTTTGGCTTTCATTACTGTTGACTTAGGACTAAGTTTTTCAGGTCTGCTAAATTGGTTACCACTTATCCAGCTTCCAAAATGTTCTTGCTTTGTAATCTTTCCTGTTCTCTCTGTCCATGGGAATTATACCATAAAAACCTCTTGTCAACTTGTGGGCTTTCTGGAGGGAGTAGAGGTAAATGCACCTTTGTTTAATTCTCCATCTTTAACTGGACGCCATATATCTCCTTCCCTTGAAAGCCAATGGAAGCCCATTTGAGGAGTTAGCTTTTGATCCCCAGTCCATTTCTCCCCCAACTCTGGTGTTTCCACAAAATGTATCTATTGCATCCAAATGTGTTTGATTTTGACACATTGGTTGATTTCTGAGGACTAATAGTCTGACATCACTTAACCAAAAGTTAGGGAGCACACTCGGAGCTCGTCACAAGTATGCAAACAATTTTAATAAACTCAGAAAATGATTTGTGCTTTGAGTTGAACAAAGCCTCCACATTTCCCTGAGCACCATTTCCCTGCATTTTAAAACTTGATATATTTCCAGGGGAATCTAATCCATATGTTTCCTATTTTTTTTTTTTTGCTTTTATACATCATAATATTGTTTCATAAAGCACTATTTAAGTCAATATTCTTTATTAGCTTTTTTTTTCTTAAGTAAGCTTTTTTCCTTAGCTTTTATTTAGAACGGTATTTTTTTCAAAACTTTCCAACCACCAAGTTGGATTGAACCCCCAAAGATCTGAGTTTCACTTGAAATTTTGGCTTTTGTTGGGTTCTGATTAGAGGAAACCCATGTTTTTAAAAATCTTGTGGGTTCTATGTTTCCTAGTTGAGCAAATCTGTACCCAGAACCCACGCCACAGATCATCTTATTCCATGGTTATTTAGGCCAAAAAGGAAGTGCATACCTGCAGGATACCTCTTGTTGTGGTCTACTATGCCACTGAGTAGACAAGAGTAGAAGGAGCTATAACTCTGCCTCTCTGGGAGTTCACAATCTAGTTAGGGAGACGAGGAAGGAAAGAAAGGGTCTATCATTTCTTCACTACTTACTACGTGCTGGATAATGGACTAGTTACTTTGCCATGATGGTCCTATTTAAACCTAAGAACACTCATGTATTGTATATAAATTTAATCCTCATAATAAGGCTTCAGGGTAAATATAATTATTATCCCTATTTACAGAATAAGGGAACTGAGACTCCAAATGTTACTGAGCTGGCCCAGTATTGAATAACTAATAAGTGGTAGAGAGTCTGGTTTAGAATGTAGGCAGGATTCTAAACATATGAAAAGCAGGAAAATGATTAGGTACCTGTTTTGGAGTGAGTATTCAGTAGTGATTATGAAATTAATGTAATGGGGCCAATGACACATACAGTACTGTAAGATTGAGAGAAGATTTATGAGGGCTGCCACCATTAGGGAAGATGTCCTAGAGGAGACTGTCACCCCAAACCTATCTCCATCTGTACTGCTGCCAAGTCCATCCAAGTGACTGTCATCTCTTACCTGGATACCTGCTAGAACTTGCCTACTGCTCTCCCCACTTTCCTTCTTGCCCCATTACTATCAATTCTCCACACAGCAGCCAGCATGATCTTTTTTTTTTTTAATTCAAGGTAAAATTTGCCTACAGCGAAATGCATACAACTTAAGTATGTAAGCTGATGAATTTTCATGAAATGTATACACCCGTGTAAGCAACACCACAGTCAAAACATAGAACATTTCCATTACTCTTATGTTCCCTTTTGGTCAATACCCACCTCTGATAGGCAACTATATTTCTTATTAGTATAACCATAGATTAGTTTTGTATGTTTTGAGTTTCATATAAATGAAATCACACAGTTTATACTCATTTGTGTCTGGTTTCTTTCACTCAGCATAATGTTTTAAGGTTCATCCATGCTGTTCTGTGCATTAGCAGTTCACTTTTTAAATTGTGAAATTGTATTTCAATTGTATGATAATATCACTATTTATTGGTTTTTCTGTTGAAGGAGATTGGGTTGTTAAAGTTTGTTAAATGAAGCTGATACAAGCATTCTTGTACAAGAGGACTTGTGGACATATATTTTTATTCTTTTGGGTGAGTAACTGAGAGTGCAGTTGCTGGTCATAAATAGATGTATGTTTAACATTTTACAAAAATGTAAAACTGTTTCCAAAGTTCTTTCACCATTTTACACCTCCACCAGCAACATATGGGGGTTCTGTTTGTTCCCCTTCCACTAGACACTAGAACAAGTGAAAATAAGAAAGACAACACCCAATATTGGAGAGGCAGAGGAGCTGGAATAACTGGATATTGATATGGGGAAAATACAGCTTGACCTATCATATACTTCAAATTAATATCTGCATATGGTGTGAGGCAGGAGTCAAGGTTTAGTTTTTCCCATATCAATATACAATTGTTCTAGCATAAGTATTATTATTTTATTATCTAGCCCTATTTTTTAAAAAAAGTTTCCTTTTTCAGTTGAAGTGCCTTTGCTCTTATGTCAAAAATCACATATGCAAGAGTCTATTTCTGGGTTATCCATTCTGTTCTTTTGATACGTTTGATAATCTTTATGCCAACACTACACAGTCGTAATCTTTTAAAATTATTTTTTAATTGAGTTATAATTGATATGTTTTATTAGTTTAGGTATACAACACAGTGATTTGGTATTTGTATATATTGCAAAACGATCGCCACAGTAAGTCCAGTTAACATCCATCACCATACATAGTTACGAATTTCTTTTTCTTGTGATGAGAACTTGATAGATCCTAGCTACTTTCAAATATGCAATACAGTATTATTAAGTATAGGCACCATGCTATACTTACATCCACATGACTTACTCGTTTTATAACTGAAAATTTGTACTTTTGGACACCCTTCACTCAGTTCACACCCCCCAGCCCCCACTTCAGGCAACCACCAATCAGTTCTCTATGTCCATGAGGTTTGTTTGTTTGTTTGTTTTTTAGATTTTACATATAAGTGAGATCATATGGTGTTTGTCTTTCTCTGAGTGACTTATTTCACTTAGCATAATGCCCTCAAGGTCAATCCATGGACGTTGTCCCAAATTGTGGAATTTCCTTCCCTTTTCATGGCTGAATAATATTCCACGTTTTGTGTGTGTGTGTGTGTGTGTGTGTGTGTGTGTGTGTGTGTGTGTGTACACAGATATCTATATCACATTTTGTTTATCCATTCACCCATTGATGGACATCTAGATTTCTGCCATGTCTTGGCTATTGTAACTAATGCTGTGTTGATCATGGGGGTGCATATATCTTTTTGTGTTAGTGTTTTTGTTTCCTTCAGATAAACACTCAGAAGTGCTAGAGCACATGGTTTTTAATTTTTTTAGGAACTTTCGTACTGTTTTCCATAGTGGCTGCACCAACTACTTTCCCACCAACAGTGCACAGGGTTCCCTTTTCTCCTCATCCTAGCCAACACTTGCTATTTCTTGTCTCTTTGAAAATAGCCATTCTAACAGGTGTGAGGTGATATCTCCTGTGGTTTTGATTTACATTTCCCTGATGATTAGTGCTACTGACTTAATAGTTGTAACTTTATAATGGTTCTTAAAATCAGATGGCGTGAGTCTTCCAAATTTGTCCTTTGTTAAGATGGTTTTGGCTATATGAGGTCCTTCAAATTTCTAAATAACTTTTAGAATCAGCTTGCCAATATCTACAAAAGATCTTGCTGGGATTTTGATTGGGATGGTGTTGTATGTATAGAACTATTTGAAGAGAATTGACATCTTAACTATATTGAGTCTTCTAATCCATTAACCTGGTATAGCTCTGCATTTATTCAAGGCTTCTTTAATTTCTCTTCTACCTTGTAGTTTTCAGTGTAGAGGTTTTGGACATTTTAAATTAAATTTATTCCTAAGCAATTTGTGTTTTATGATGCTATTTAAATAGTAATGTGTTTTAAATACCATTTTAAATTGTTTGGTACTAGAATATAGCAATTCCGTTGATTTTTGCATTTTGACTTTTATACTGTGACCTTGCAAATTTTCCCTATTAGTTTTAGTAGTGTGTTTTTTAGGGGTATATTTTTTACAATTTGCCATATAAACAATCATATCCTCAGAAGAGAGATAATTTTAGTATTTCTTTCCTACTGATCTGTATGCCCTATTTGTTTGTTCACTTATTTATTTAGCTTTATTGCACTGAAAAGATCTCCTGTTTACTGTTGAGTGGAATTAGAGTGCGTATCCTTTCCTTGTTCTCTGTTAGGGAAGAAAGCTTTCAGTATTTCACTAAATATAATATTAATACTGTTAGTCATCATTTTTTAAGAAGTTCCCTTTGTAGTAGGCAGACTCTTACATGGCACCCAAAGATTCTCACCTCCTTTTATTCATACCCTTGTGTAATCTGCTTTCCTTGAGTATGGGCTGGGCATATCGACTTGCTTCTAATGAATAGAGCACGGCAGAAGTGATGGAATATCACTTTAAAGTTTAGGTCATAAAAAGACTGTGGCTTCCATCTTGCGGTTCACTGTCTCTTGCCAGCTTGCCCTGAGGGAAGCCAGGTACCATGCTCTGAGCTGCCCTATGGAGAGGTCCATATGGAAAAAGACTAAGGGAGGTCTCCAGCTAACAGTTACTGAAGAACTGAGGTCCTCAGTCTAACAGCCCATGAAGAACTGAATCCCACCAACAGCCATGTGAGTGACCTTGAAAGTGCATTCTCTGCCACTTGCATCTTCAGAGGAGATTGTGCCCCAGCCGACAGCTTGACCATAACCTCATGAGAGACCTTGAGCCATAGGCAGTCAGTTAAGCCACACTCAGATTCCTGACCCCAGAACCTATGAGATAATAAATGTTGATTTTCCCCCTTTCATTCCTGGTTTACTAAGAATTTTCATCTTGAATGGGTACTAAGTATTGTCAAATGTTGTTTTTGGTACCAATTGAGATGATTGTATGTTTTTTATCCTTTAATCTATTAATGTGGTAAATTACATTGATTTTCAGATAAGCCCCACATGATCATAATGTATTATTCTTTTATATATTGATTCAATTTGCTAATATTTTCTCAAGGATATTTTGCATCTGTGTTTATGAGGGATATTGGTCTGTGGTTTTCTTTTTATCATTGAGGTATAATTCACATACTACGAAATTCATTATTTTAAAATTCAATGTACAATTCATTGATTTTTTAGTATATTTACAAGGTGTGCAGCCATCACTACTATCTAATTCCAGAACATCTTTATTACCTCCAAAAGAAACCCTGTACCCATTAGCAGTTACTCCCCATTCTTTTTTTCTCTAAGTTCCTGGCAACTACTAATCTACTTTCTGTCTCTATGAATTTGCCTATTCTGGGCATTTCATATAAATGGAATCATACAATATGTGGCCTTTAGGATCTGACTTCTTTTATTTTGCATACTATTTTAAAGATTCATTCATGTTGTAGCATGTAACAGTAACTCATTCCTTTTTATCGCTAAATAATATTCCATGCTATTCCACGTGATGTGATACATCACATTTTATTTATCCATTCATCAGTCGTGGACATTTGGATTGTTGTCACTTTTTGGCTATTATGAATAATGCTGCTATAAACCTTTGTGTAGAAGTTTTGATATGGACATATATTTTCAGTTTGTCTGAGATATACCCAAGAGTGGAATTTCTGAATTATATGGTAAGACTATGTTTAACTTTTTGAAGAACTGCCAAAAATTTTCCCCAGTGGCTGTACCATTTTAAATCCCCACCAGAAATATGTGAGGTTCCTAGTTTCTCCACATTCTCACAAACACTTGCTTTTATCTTTTTGTTTATAGCCATCCTAGGTATATAGTGGCATCTCATTGTAATTTTGATTTGCATTTCTCCAATGCATAACGATGTTGAGCATCTTTTCATGTGCATATTGTCATTTGAATATCTTCTCTGGAGAACTGTCTACTCAGCTCCTTTGTCCATTTTTAAAGATTGGGTTATTTGTCTTTTTATTATTGAGTTGTGATAGTTCTTGATAGATTCTAGATACAAGCCCCTTATCAGATATATTATTTGCAAGAATTTCCTCCCATTCTGTGACTTGTCTTTTCACTTTCTTAGTGGTGTCTTTTGAAGGGTGAAAGTTTTTAATTTTGGTGATAGTTTTTTTTTTTTCTTTGTTTCTGTTGGAGTCATATCTAAGAAGCCATTGCCTAATCCAAGGTCATGAAGATTTATGCCTAAAGTTTCTTCTAAGGGCTTTACAGTTTTTGCTTTTACATTTAGATCCTTGATCCATTTCAAGTTAATTTTTATTCAGAGTGTGAAATAGGAATCCAAATTCATTCTTTTGCCTATAGATAACCTGTTTTTCCAGCATCATTTGTTTAAAAGACTACTCTTTCTTCCATTGAATTGTCTTGACACCCCTTGTCAAAAATCAGTTGGAGATATATGTGTGTATATGTTAATGGACTCTCAGTTCCATTCCATTGGTCTATATGTCTATCCTTATGCCAGTACCAAACTTTCTTGATTACTGTAGCTTTGTAAGTTTTGAAACTGGGAAGTGTGAGTCTTCCAACTTTGTTATTCTTTCTCAAGATTGTTTTGGCTATTCTTAGTTGTTTGCATTTCCAAATGAATTTTAGAATTAGCCTGTCAGTTTCTGCAAAAATACTATTTTCCCCTAATATCTGGAAGAAATACTTTGAGACTATGCAAATATCCCATTTCTCCTCAAATTTTCTCCCACTAATTTTAGCATCCATCATTGGATCTTGTCTACAACAATTATTGTGATGTTCTAACAGTGATTTTCTATTTCCCTTACCCCTTCTGCTTGTATAAATTGGAATGCTTGGAAGAACTGTTCCTTCTCATCCATGTCTCACTTTCTCTCAGTATTGGCCCATGTATGTTTATTTTATAGGTTATCCTATAGGTTATTCTGTTGTTATGCATCTTATTGCTCAAATTGTTCGAGCTTTGGCCATTGGGAACTCTTTGAGGTTGGTTCCTGAGCCCTTTACAGGTGTCCTCATCTTTTTTTGAGCACTTCTTTACTTTCTAGCACACAAGATGCTCCAGACTCCTCTTGTATCTTCTCTGCCCCAGGTTTGGATTCAACCGTTTATCCAAGGAGCCCTGGTTGTGATAGTGGTTGTTTTCAGTTTTTGTTTTTTAATTGGACAGTGATATTCAGAAGCTAAAATCTGGGCATTAAAGTCCTCAGTGGTACTGAGATGTCATTGTTTCTAAGGTCTGTCAGCACACCAAACTTGGATATATATACA
The DNA here is from genome assembly GCF_949774975.1 of Lagenorhynchus albirostris. Taxonomy (NCBI): domain Eukaryota; kingdom Metazoa; phylum Chordata; class Mammalia; order Artiodactyla; family Delphinidae; genus Lagenorhynchus; species Lagenorhynchus albirostris. The sequence goes on from NC_083097.1 coordinate 112,307,020, forward strand.
TACACTAACTCATGCGTACACTCATTTATATTTATTTTTGTAACTATCTGTCTAAGTGAACATATTTTGAAAACTGTTAGTTCTTATTGATAGTTCTAATTCCAACCCAGTACCAGTGTGCCTTCTGACCTTTGCCATTTACTTATCTGTAACTGCTTTTACAGAAAGTTAAAAACCTAGTTTTCATTATTTACAATATATCTATTTATTCCTTCAACTCTAGTATGCATAGGAAGTTGCTTCAAAGTTGCTAACCTATACCTCTGTGAGAAACAAATTTACCAACTACAACATACTATTTATGTACAGTTCTTTTTCTTTTTAGCTTTACAGTATCTAGTCCAAATATGGTTTTTGAAAGTTACTAAGGTTAGTTCTTCTCTTTTCCATTCCCTCCAGTGTGCTTATGCTGTTAATTTGTAACACATTTAGATTATACACTTAGGTTACAGTTAGTATTTCATCTTGGGTTCTCACCACATCCTGGTTGATTGTATTTTCTATAAATTTACATGCAGTAAAACTTGTTCTTTGTAGTGTACAGTCCTAAGGGCGCATACAGTCATGTCTTTACCACCAGAGTTGTGATGCAGAACAGTTCTCGCACCCCCATGTTCTCTTTTAATTTGCATTGTATCTGCCCCTTCATTGCCCTCTATCCCTGGCAACCACTGATTTTTAGTCAGTTTGCCTTTTTCAAAATTCATAAAAACAGGAGTGTAGGATATATAGCTTTTTACATCTGACTTCTTCCATTCAACCAAATATATTTCAGATTCATCCATGTTGCATGAATCAGTAGTTCCTTTTCATTGTTGAGCAGTGTTCCATTGTATTGTTGAACCATTGGCATGGTGTTTATCCATTCACCAGTTGAAAAGTATCTGGGTGGTTTTCAGCTTTTGGTGATCATGAGTAAAGATGTTATATAAATGTACGGGTTTTTGTGTGAACTTAGGTTTTTACCCAAGAGAAATAAAAACTTAGTACCGGGATTGTTTCGTCTTATGGTAGTTCTATGTTTAACTTTATTTTTTTAAAAAAAACTGACAGCAGTGTTTGCAGCAGTGGCTTTATTATTTTGTATTTCCACCACCAACGTATATGAGTTCCAGTTGTTTTGCACCCTTGCCAGCAGTTGGTATTGTCATAAAAAAACAAAAGTAAAAACAAAAACAAAAGCGAAAATAAACAAAAACAGAAACAACCCCCCCAAAACCCCTTAGGCATTCTAATAATTATGTAGTGATCTCACTGTGGTTTTAATTTGCATTTGCCTAATGACTAATGACATGGAGCATCTTTTTGTATGCTTATTTGCCCTCTGTATATCTTTGGTAAAGTGTCTGTTTAAATTTTTTGCCCACCTTTAATTTGTGTTCCTTCTTTTTTAAGTAATTTTTATTGGAGTATAGCTGATTTACAATGTTGTGTTAGTTTCTGCTGTACAGCAAAGTGAATCAGTTATACATGTATACACTCGTTTTTAGATTCTTTTCCCATATAGGCCATTACAGAGTATTGAGTAGAGTTCCCTGTGCTATCCAGTAGGTTCTTATTAGTTACCTATTTTATATACAGTAGTGTGTATATGTCAATCCCAATCTCCCAATTTATCCCTTCCCTTTTGGTAACCATAAGTTTGTTTTCCACATCTGTGACTATATTTCTGTTTCACAAATAAGTTCATTTGTACCATTTTTTTAGATTCTTTTTTTTTGAAGTGTTGTTGAATTACAATAATATATTAGTTTCAGGTGTACAGCATAGTGATTCAGCATTTTTAAAGATTATATTCCATTAGAAGTTATTACAAGAAAATGGCTATCATTCCCTTTGCTTTACAATATATCCTTGCTGCTTATCTATATTATACATAGTAGTTTGTAGCTTTTGATCCCATACCTCTAATTTCTCCTTTGGTAACCAATAGTTTGTTTTCTATATCTGTGAGTCTGTTTCTGTTTTGCATATGCATTCATTTGTATTATATTTTAGATTCTACCTGTAAGTGATATCATACAGTAATTGTCTTTCTCTGTCTGACTTATTTCACTAAGCATAATGTTCTCTAGGTTCCTCCAAGTTGCTGCAAATGGCAGAATCTCATTCTTTTTTATTCCATTGTATATATACATACTACATCTTCTTTCTCCATTAGTCTGTTGATGGGCATTTGGGTTGCTTCCATATCTTGACTGTTGTAAATAGTGCTGCAATGAAACAGCTCATACAACTCAATATTAAAAAATAATAATAATCCAGTCAAAAAATAGGCATAAGACCTGAATAGACATTTTCCCAAAGAATATGTATGGATGGCTAACAGACACATGAAAAGATACTCAACATTGCTAATTATTAGAGAAATGCAAATCAGAACAACAATGAGATATCACCTGACACCTGTCAGAATGGCTATCGTGAAAAGTCTACAAATAATAAACATTGGAAAGGATGTAGAGAAAAGGGAATTCTTTACACCATTTTTGGGCATGTAAATTGGTGTAGCCACTATGGAAAACAGTATGGAGTTTCCTTAAAAAGCTAAAAATTGAACTACCATATGATCTAGCATTTCCACTCCTGGGTATATATCTGGAAAAAATGAAAACACTAATTTGAAAAGGTTGTTTATTTTCTTATTGTTTAGTTTTGAGGGTGCTTTATATATTCTGGAAACAAGTCTTTTATTAGATATGTAGTTTGCAAATATTTTCTCCCAGTCCATGGTTTGTCTTCTCATCCTCTTAGTGTGTTTCATAGAACAAACCTTGAAAAAATCCAATTTATCAATTTTTCTTTTATGAATCATGCTTTTGGTCTAGCTAGAACATCTTGGGGAGAATTAATATTTGAATAATATTGAGTCTTCCAACTCATAAACATGGTATATTTCTCCATTCATTTAGATCTTTGATTTCTTTCATCTGTTGATTTATGCTTTTCATCTACAGATCTTGTGCATATTTTGTTAGATTTATACCTGTGTTCCATTTTTTGATGCTATTGTAAGTAGTACTGCTTTATTAATGTTGAATTCCAACTGTTTATTGCTAATATAGAGGAATACAATTGGGTTTTGTATATTGACCTTGTATCTTACAACCCTGTTATGCTTACTTAGTTGTAGGAGCCTTTTAAAAGTTTTTGGGTTTTTTTTTCCTATGTGGCCAATCATGCCATCTGCTAATAATGATGGTTTTCTTAGTTTCCAATCTACGGACCTTTTATCTCTTTTTCTTGACTTATTGCACTGGCTAGGACTTCCAATATGATATTGAATAGAAGTGGTAAGAAGGACCGATTTACTTTGTTCACAGTCTTAAAAGGAAAGTACTCAGTCTTTCACTATTAAGTATGTTATTAATGGTAAGTTTTTGTAGATACCCTTTATTAGGTTAAGGAAGTTTGCTGCTATTACTAGTTTGTTGAGAGTTTTTAATCATATGGATTTTGAATTTTGCCAAATTCTTTTTCCAATGTTGATCCAGCCTTGAATTCCAGGGATAACCCCAGTTGGTTGTAATGTATTATTATTCTTTCTTTTGTGGTACGCGGGCCTCTCACTGTTGTGGCCTCTCCTGTTGCGGAGCACAGGCTCTGGACGCGCAGGCTCAGTGGCCATGGCTCACGTGCCCAGCCGCTCCGCGGCATGTGGGATCTTCCCAGACCGGGGCACGAACCCGTGTCCCCTGCATCTCAACCACTGCGCCGCCAGGGAAGCCCTGTAATGTATTATTATTTTTATGTGTTGCTGGATTTTGGTGAGGATATTTGCATCTGTGTTCATCAGGGATTTGTTCTGTAGCTTTTTTCCTTATAATGTATTTCTCTGGTTTGGGTATTAGAGTTATACTAGTCTCACAGAATAAGTTGAGAAGTATTCCATTCTTTTCTATTTTCTGTATGAGGTTGTGTAGAATTAGTATTATTCCTCCTTAAATGTTTGATAAAAGTATTTAGAGAAACTATCTGGACCTGGAGTTTTGTTTGCTCAAAAGTTTTAAATCATGAATTCAACTTCTATAATAGACAAAGGACTACTCAGTTTATCTACTTTTACTTGAGTGTCTTTCAAGGAATTGGTTCATTTCTCCTAGTTTGTCTAATTTGGGTCTTTAATATTTCCTTCCTTCTACATATTTTGTATTTAATTTTCTCTTTTTTTCTGGTTTCTTAAAATAGAAACTAAGATGACTGATTTGAGAACTTTCTTCTTTTCTAATATAAGAAACTAATGCTATAAAATTTCCTTTAAGCACTGTTTTAGCTATATCCACAAATTTTGTTATATTTTCCCTTCATGTTCTTTCAGTTCAAAATATTTTCTAATTTTTCTTGAGACTTCCTCTTTTGTCTGTGGGTTATTTACAAGTGCACTGCTTCATTTCCAGATATTTGCAGATTTTCCAGATCTTTCTGTTATTGATTTTTAGTTTCATTCTATAATAGTCAGAAAACAAATTTTATATGATTTCAAATTTAAAAAACATGTTAAGTCTTATTCTGTGGCCCATAGTATGGTCCATCTTGGTGAGTGATCCATGTGTACTTGAAGATAATTTTTTTTCTATTGTTTTTGAGTGGCATTTTATAAATGTCAATTAGGTCAAGTTTTTTGATGGTGCTGTTACAGTCTTATATATCCCTGCCGATTTTCTGTCTACTTGTTCTATCAAGCACTGAGAGATGAGTGTTAAATTCTCCCATTATAATTGTGAATTTATCTTTGGCTCCTTTCAATTTTTCACTCCTGTTAGACTTCATTCATATATTTTTCAGCTCAGTCAGTTAGGATTACTATGGTTTCCTGATGGATTGAGCCTTTTAACATTATGTAATATCCCTCTTTATCCATAGCAATTTTTCTTATTCTAGAGTCCACTTTGTCTAATATTAATGTAACAATTCCAGCTTTCTTTTCATTAGCATTTGTGTGATATATCTCTTCTCATCCTTTTACTTTTAACTTATGCATGTCTTTATATTTAAAGTAAGTTTCTTGAATACAGGATGTAGTTGGGACTATTTTTTTAAAATCTAATCTGACAGTCTCTGTCTTTTAATTGATGTATTTAGACCATCGCTTTTAATGTAATTATTAATATTTATATTTAGGTCAACCATTTTATCATTTTTCTATTTGCCTACTCTCTGGTTGTTTATTTTTTTCTGTTTTTTTCTTTTGAATTTTTATTTTATATTGGAGTATAGTTGATTCACAATGTTGTGTTAGTTTCAGGTGTACAGTAAAGTGATTCAGTTATACAAATACATGTATCTATTCTTTTTCAAATTCTTTTCCCATATAGGTTATTAGAGAATATGGAGGAGAGTTCCCTGTGCTATACAGTACATCCTTGTTGATTATCTATTTTAAATATAGTAATGTATATATGTCAATCTGAAACTCCCAATTTTTCCCTCCCCCCTCCCCACCTTTCCCCTTTGGTAACCGTAAGTTTGCTTTCTAAGTTTATGAGTCTGTTTCTGTTTCGTAAATAAGTTCATTTGCATCATTTTTTTAGATTCTGCATATAAGCAATATCATATGATATTTGTCTTTCCCTGTCTGACTTACTTCACTTAGTATGATAATCTCCGGGTCCATCCATGTTGCTGCAAATGGCATTATTTTATTCTTTTTAATGGCTGAGTAATATTCCATTATATATATGTTCCACATCTTCTTTAACCATTCATCTGTCGATGGACATTTAGGTTGCTTCCCTGTCTTGGCTATTCTAAACAGTGCTGCAATGAACATTGGGGTGCATGTATCCTTTCAAATCATGGTTTTCTCTGGATATATGCCCAGGAGTGGGATTGCTGGATCATATGATAACTCTATTTTTAGTTTTATAAGGAACCTCCATACTTTTCTCCATAGTGGTTGTACCAATTTACATTCCAACCAACAGTGTAGGAGTGTTCCCTTTTCTCCACACCCTCTCCAGCATTTACTGTATGTGGACTTTTTGATGATGAGTATTCTGACAGGTGTGAGGTGATATCTCATTGTACTTTTGATTTGCATTTCTCTAATAATTAGTGTTGTTGATCATCTTTTCATGTGCCTCCTGGACATCTGTATGTCTTCTTTAGAGAAATGTCTATTTAGGTCTTCTTCCCATTTTTTGACTGTGTTGTTTGTTTTTTTGATATTGAGCTGCATACGCTGTTTGTAGATTTTGGAGATTAATCCCTTATTGCTTGCTTTGTTTGCAAATATTTTCTCCCATTCTGAGGGTTGTCTTATGGTTTTGTTTATGGTTTCCTTTGCTGTGCAAAAGCTTTTGAGTTTAATTAGGTCCCATTTGTTTGTTTTTGTTTTTAATTCCATTACTCTAAGAGACGGATCAGAAAAGACATTGCTGTGATTTATGTCAGAGTGTGTTCTTCCTGTGTTTTCCTCTAAGAGTTTTATAGTCTTACATTTAGATTTCTAATCCATTTTTAGTTTATTTTTGTGTATGGTGTTAAAGAATGTTCTAATTTCATTCTTTTACATGTAGCTGTCTAGTTTTCCCAGCACCGTTTATTGAAGAGACTGTGTTTTTTCCATTGTATATTCTTGCCTCCTTTGTTGTAGAATAATTGACCATGGGTGCGTAGGTTTATCTCTGGGCTTTCTATCCTGTTACATTGATCTCTATTTTTGTTTTTGTGCCAGTACCATACTGTTTTGATGACTGTAGGTTTGTAATATAGTCTGAAGTCAGGGAACCTGATTCCTCCAGTTCCATTTTTCTTTCTCAAGATTGCTTTGGGTATTCGTAGTCCTTTGTATCTCCATACAGATTTTTAAAATTTTTGTTCTTGTTCTGTGAAAAATAACATTGGTAATTTGATAGGGATTGCATTAAATCATAGATTGCCTTGGGTAGTATTGGCATTTTGACAATATTGAGTCTTCCAATCCAAGACTCAATATAGTATATCTTTCCATCTGTTTGTGTCATCTTCAGTTTCTTTCATCAGCATCTTATAGTTTTTGGAGTACAGGTCTTTTGCCTTCTTAGGCAGGTTTATTCCTAGGTATTTTATTCTTTTTGATGCAATGATAAATGGGATTGCTTCTTTAATTTCTCTTTCTGATCTTTCATTTTTAGTGTATAGAAATGCAACAGATTTCTGTGTATTAATTTTGAATCCTGCAACTTTACTGAATTCATTGATGAGCTCTAGAAGTTGCTAAAGGTAGCATCTTTAGGATTTTCTATGTATAGTGTCATGTCATCTGCAAGCAGTGACAGTTTTACTCCTTTTCCAATTTGGATTCCTTTTATTTCTTTTTCTTCTCTGATTTCCATGGCTAGGACTCCTAAAACTATGTTGAATAAAAGTGATGAGAGTGGACATCCTTGTCTTCTTCCTGATCTTAGAGGAAATGCTTTCAGATTTTCACCATTGAGTATGATATTAGCTGTAGGTTTGTCATAAATGGTCTTTATTATGTTGAGGTATGTTCCTTCTATGCCCACTTTCTGGTGTCTCCTCTCTGTTTGGCTCCTCTGTACATCATTTAATGCTTTCTTTTGAAATAACTGAATATTTTTTGTTTTTAACTTTTATTTATATATTGGCTTTTTAAATTATATCTTCATATATAATATATATCTAATATACCTATCAATGTTATATATAATTTTTAGTGGTTACTCTAGAAGTGATACAATATAAACCTAACTTTGCAGTCTATTTAGAGTTAATATTTTACATTTTCAAGTAAAATATAGAAGACTTACAACCAAAAAGGTACTATTAACCTCCCCACTTTGTTATAGTTGTCATAGGTATTATATAAACATACACTGAGCCCTTCTCTTAGGGTTCTGTAGATTATCATGTTTTCTTTCAGCAGTCATATGTATTTTTGAAAACCTGAAAGGAAAAAAAATAGCCTATTATATTTACCCTTACTGTTTCTATTCCCTCATTTCTGAAGACTGGAATCATTTCCCTTTAGCCTGGAAAACTTCCTTTAGCATACATTTTAGAGCAGTTCTGCTGGTGACAAATTCTCTTTGGTTCGTCCCTTCACTTGAGAATGTCACTATTTTCCTTCCATTTCTGAAGGCGATTTTCACTTGATACAGAATTGTGGGTTGACATTTCTTTCAGCACTTTAATGATGTTGTTTCACTATCTTCTGACCTCCAAGGCTTCTGATATGAAGTCAGTAGTATTTCAAATAGCTAATCTCCTATATATAATGTGTTTTCTCTGGCTGCTTTCAAGACTTTTTTCTTTATCTTTAGTGTTTAGCAGTTTGATTTTAATGTGTCTGTATGAGCTGTCTTTTTGGATTTGCTCTGTTTTAGATGTGTTTGACTTCTTTATTCTGTAAATTTATGTTTTTTGTCAAATTTGCTAAGTTTGACATTTTTTTTTTCTTAAATTTTTTTTTCTCTGCTAATCTTTCCCTTCTCCCTCAGGCACCTCAATGACATGAATGTTAGACCTTTCAAAATTGGCACACAGGTCCCTAAAGCCCTGTCCATTTTTTCTCAATAATTTTCATCTGTTCTTTAGTTTGGGTAATTTTTATCCATCTATATTTATTGATTTTGTTCTTTTTTCTGTCATCTCCATCCTACTATTGAATCTATCCAGTAGTTTTTCACTTTCAGATATTGTATTTATCAGTTTCAAAATTTCCATTTGGTTCTTCTTCATAATTTCTATTTCTTTGCTGAGCACGTCTATTTTTCCATTCATTTCAAGAGTGTTTGTCTTTACCTCATAGAGAATGATTATCTAGCTGCTTTAAAGACTTTTATAATTCTAACATCTGATTCACCTTGAGGTTGGCATCTGTTGATTGTCCTTTCCCTTGAGAATTGGTCAAATTTTCCTGGTTCTTGGTAGGCTGAGTAATTTTGTATTATACCCAGGGCATTCTTTATATTCATTTGTGAGTCTCTGGGTCCTGTTAAAATATTCTGGAGGATGTTGATTGTTTTCTTTTAGTAGGCTACCAACCTGGTTGGGTTCAGATGACAAGTTCTGTCTCACCTTCAGTTGGGAGCCTTTTCTCACCTTTTCCTGATCCCTCCTCCATAGGATTTCCCCCACACTCTCCAACTTCAGGGGCTCCCTGGCCTGGTCCTCTGGCTAGAAATTTGGGGTTCTCTTGTTGATTTAGCCACTGACACTGTTGCAGTTTTGCATGATTGGGCCCATGGAAAATACTGACATGGTCACAGAACAGAGAAGAAAGCACAGCACTCTTTGCACAGCAGGATCCCCCTTTCTCAGAGGCACAGGCTTCTTGCAGGTGCCTGGCTTGTTGCCCTTTCCATGGTCCTGCACTTCTCAGACTGAAGCTGGCCTTGGGGTGGAGCAAGGAGGGAAGAAGGAGATTAAAAACGATGTGAACTCTTCCACATTCTCTGGCTTAATTTAAGGGCTATGTTCACCAAAAGAGGTCATTTCTTAGAGTTTTTGCTTCCTGCAACCACTTTGCTATTCCCCCATTTGACTCACCCTTCAGTTAAAGCCAAGAGATAAAGGAAGAAAAGATAAAACCATATAACTCGTTACCACCATACTGATTATACTTCAGGTTTTGACTTCCTTCACCAATCTACCTGCTGTTATTTACTTTTCAGGATCCTCAGGTAGCTGCTTTCTGAATTCTGTGCAGCATTTTTAGTTGTCATCATTTGGATAGGCTGTAGTAGACTTGCTCCATTGCAGTTGGAACTAGAGTTAAGCCGGTTTTTACTTTGGGGCCTTAACCTCTGGCTTCTGCATTTGATAGCTCACGTTTGGGCCCTTACGCCTGCATGGTTCATGCAGATTCAGAAAACTCAGGTTGACGGACAGAAAGATTTTGTCTCTGTACAACAAGGAGTACATTCTTACCTCCCAGGTATATGCAAGCTTGGTTCTCTGTCTCTGTTGCTTTGATCTCTGTTTGTGTCAGGGAATTAGAAATTAATTGGCATTGGTCTCATCATCTTCTGGGGCAGATGGAGCCAGAAAGGCTAAGTCTAGTCTCTTCTCCTTACCAGCTGTTTGATGCTGGAAGGGCTGCTTTCCTTCTCTGAGCCTGAATTTCCACAACTATAAAGTATACATGAAAATGACTGACTTGAAGGCTAATTCACTTCACAGTTATTTATTCAGGATCTGTCACATGCCAGACATTATTCTAGGCACTGGGCATATAGTAATGAAAAAAAGCAGACAAAAATTCCTGTCTTCATGAAGCTTATATTCCAATGGTGAGTGGTGGACAACAAAAATATGAGTGTGGGAATTAGATATAATTTATTAAAAGCAAGACTAATAAGTGCTCAGTATATGCTCCTCACCTAGACATGGAACACTTAAATAGCATGTTTCTCATGGTGTAGGTGGCAGTCAACTTTCCCTGGCATAGTGATGAGAATTAAAGTGAGCTCCAAGTAGTTTGACTTAAAACAAGTCTTGGCTTCACTTCTCTGACCATCCCAGTTGTGCATGTACTTCCTGCTTACATCCAGAAATGGAAGTGCTCCAACACTGGACAGACCCCATTGACAGCATCGCCCAGTTGTAACTATTCCAGGCAGAGCAATTATATGTGAGAGATGAGGCTTTGCTTAGAAAAATGGGCCTGGAATAAAGTCAGATCCTTGATGACAGTGAGTCTTTTTAAATCTTAAGACCAAAAGGTCATCATGGTTTCACTCTTGTGGCTACTGTAGTGGAAGAATAGATAACCTACATTCACTGATTTATATGGATGGCAAAGTTACAGTAAGTTAAAATAATTCATTTGCTATGTGCACACTTTCCTATCCATGATCTCCTTTAATGCTCACAATATCCCTGGAAGGAGAAGGAGAAAAAAGAGAAGAGGGAAAGGGAGGAGGAGGAGGGAGAAGATGAAGACGATGATGATGGTGTGATGAGACTAACAGCTAACATTTATGGAGCACTTGCTATGAACTAAACACTTTATATACATTGTCTCATTTAATAAATGAACAGGACCAAGATTACTGTATTGGTTTCATTTCAGGGAAGACTGGGGCTTGGGGAATCAGTGGCTGGGATAGGTCTCAACCCCAGGCCCAGTCTACTGTCCCCTGTCTGCCTGGAGGACGGGCAGAGTCAAGGTCCTGTTAGTCATGTGACTCCAGCCACCTCCCAGGGCCCCCCCTGCAGGGACCTGCCAAGCCCTCCTCCCTCCTTCCCATCCCACCTCCCACCATCTCGGGCACAGGCGGGTTAACAGCAAGGCCCCTCTGATGCAAACATTTCCTGGGTGGCGACCTTGCCCCAGATCCGGGAGCCTGGGCTGTGGAGTAGTGTGTCTGTCACACTAGCTGGTTATCACCCAGGAAAGTGTGACACTGATCATTGTGACATGGCTGATCCAATGGTGCCGTTCAGATGCGTGACTTGTTGACTTGGCTGTTTTGACGCAGACATTTTGACATGGTCTGAAGAAAAACATTGAAAATATATTAAAATTTCAACTTACAGTGTTTGTTTTATTACCTAATAATGTGAAGGATGTCCTTGACTCTATCCCTGTTGCCTGAATATGAGGTTCTAGAATGGAGGAGGCCCTTGGCTGGAGTGGGGGTGAGGAGGGTGTGATGAAATCTTTAAAAACTGTATTTCTTGGTGGTAGGCAGGCATGAAGACTTGGCTGATTTCTTTTTGGATGCCGCATCAAAAAACTCCAAATCCTTATGACAGGCCACTCTTCACTGGGCATCCCTAGGGCAGGTCTGGGGGTCCAGGCACCAGAGGGAACCAAAGCCAGGGTGGTCCCTGACCCACAAAAAAGGAGGGCTCTGGAACGTCATGGCACTTGTCGTATCCCTCTTGCTCCAATCCATCTTTATTTCTGTCTCCTCGTGCCACAGTCTCTGCTGCCTCTTCTCCTCCTGGGCTTTTCCATGAGAGCACTTGGATGGGGTGTGTGGACACAGACACTAGGCTCTTTCTTAAAACGGCTTCTTTGGTGTTTCAAGGTTTTGACTGCTCATCTTTGGCTTTCCTCAGTGCATGTGCTGCAGTGGTAAAAGCAGGAGCTAAAATTGGGGGGCTGTCTCAGATCCCGGCTTTATAAATGGGAGATATTGTCTACTGAGAACGTGAGCTTTCAAGTCAGGTGGACAAGGGTTTAGCCTGGCCTCTACCACTTAACTGATCAGGTAGGCTAACTTCTGTGAACCTTGGTGCTGTGGACTGAGTTGTGTCCCCCCTACATTCATATATGGAAGCCATAACCCCCAATGCGATTGTGTTTGAAGATGGGGCCTTGAGGAGATAATTTGGTTTAGATAAGATCATGAGGGTGGAATTATTGCCCTTATAAAAATAGACACCAGAGAGCTTGCTTATGTGCCCCCTGCCAACTCCCCCACCCCGCCCCATGTGAGTACACAGTGGTAAGGTGGCCGTCTGCAAGCCAGACAGAGCTCTCACCAGAACCTGGCTATGCTGGCATCCTGCTCTTGGACTTTCCAGCCTCAAGAAGTATGAGAAATCAAACTGGTTGTTTAAGCTACCCAGTCTGTGGTATTTTGTTATGGCAGCCAGAGCAGACTAAGGCTCTTCGTTACCTCACCTGTGAAATGAAGGTTGTAATGTTTATTTCATAGACTTTAGAGAGTTTGAACTAAATGAATATGTGACTAGGAGCCTGCATACTACTAGACATTTCTTTTCATTAATATCATCAAAAATAGTCATCATGATAATTATAAATAACAATAATTTCATTTTAGGGATGGGAAGTTCCACTGAAATGAATTATTGAGATAACACAATTTTACTTTCTTATGCAACAACTCTGAAACCAAACACGTTCTAGACCAAATAACATATATCACATACTTTCTGCCTTCTTAAATAGTACCATGAAAATAATATTTCATAGTGCATAACATTAGTAAAAGTATGGTTTTCTGAAAGTTTTGTTTCATATATTTATACATAAAATTATACATATGAGTATACTGAAATGTAAAGTATATTTCTAATGACATGATTTTGAGCATTTTTCATATGCTTAATTGCCATCTGTATATCTTCTTTGGGAAGGTGTCTATTCAGATCTTTTACTCATTTTCAAAATTGTCTTTTTTCCCCTTATTATTGAGTTTTAAGAGTTTTCCCAGTCTTTGACTTTTCTTTTATTCTCTTAACAGTGTCTTTTGTAGAGAAGTTTTAAATTTTAGTAAAGTTCAACTTACCAAATATTCCATTCATGGATTGTGATTTTGGTGTTGCATCTAAAAACTCATTGCCAGGGCTTCCCTGGTGGCGCAGTGGTTGAGAGTCCACCTGCCGATGCAGGGGACACGGGTTCGTGCCCCCGTCTGGGAAGATCCCACATGCCGCGGAGCGGCTAGGCCCATGAGCCATGGCCGCTGAGCCTGCGCGTCTGGAGCCTGTGCTCCGCAACGGGAGAGGCCACAACAGTGAGAGGCCCACGTACCGCAAAAAAAAAAAAAAAAAAAAAACCCTCATTGCCAAACCTGAACAGGCCTATACCCGTCAAAGTAATTGAATTTATTTTCAAAAACCTCCCCACACAGAAAAAAAAACTCCAGGCTCAGATAATTCCACTGGTAAACTCTATCAAACATTTAATATATAACAGGAACCTTACACCAAATCATTCGGAAGACAGGAGGAAGGAATATTTCTCAACTTGTTTATGAGGACAGCATCACCCTGGTAACAAAAGCTAACAAAGACACAAGAAAACTATAGATTAACACTTTCATGAACATGAGAACGCAAGATGCATTAAGGACACAAAATCCTTAATATAACTTTGTCAGATCAAATCCAGCAATGTGAAGAAGGATACACACCATGATCAAGCAGTGTTTATTCTAGGAACACAAAGTTGATTTAATATTTGAAAATCAGTCAGCATAAGTCACCTTAACACAGAATAAAGGAGGAAAACCATATGATTATCTCAAAGACAGAAAAAGCATTTGACAAAACTCAACAGCCATCATCCTCATAAAAACTCAGCAAATTAGAAAGAAAAAGGACTTTTTCAACCTGATAAAAGACATCTACAGAAAACCTACGGCTTATTTCATAATGGGGAAGTATGAAACACTTTCTTCCTAATGTTAAAGACAAGATAATGTTGTTCACCCTCATCACTTCAACATTGAACTGAAGATCCTAGCCAGTGCAATAAATCAAGTAAAGGAAGTAAGACATACAGACAGGGATGGAGGAATTAAACTTGTCTTCATTGGTGTATAATATGATCATGTATATGGAAAAATCCTAAGGAATTTATGAAAAAGCAACTAGAACTAAAAAGTGAATTTAACAAATTCAGAGGGTCCAAGGTCAATTTGCAGCAATCAGTTTTTTTCCATATACTAGGAACAAACAATTAGAAAATAAAATTCAAGAGACTCTTGCATTTATAATAGCATAAAACCCATAAAATACATAAGGGAAAATTTAACAGACTATGTGTAATACCTCTATACTAAAAACTACAAAACATTCCTGAGAAAATTTAAAGAGGCTTAAATAAATTGAGAGATATATCATGTTCATGGATTGTAACACTCAGTATAGTTAATATGTTAGTTCTTCCCAAGTAATGCAATCCAAACCTGTTACAGCAGATTTTTGTTTAGAAATTAACAAATTGATTCTAAAATTAATATAGAAACACAGAGGTCCTAGAATATCCAGAGCAATCTTGAAAAAAGAAGAACAAAGTTGGAGAATTTAAACTACCTGATTTCAAAACTAACTAAAAAAGTACAGCAAACTCTAGTGTGGTATTGACTTAAGGACACACATATAAATTAAAAGAACAGAACAGGAAGTCCAGAAATAGACCCACATATATGGTAAATTAATTTTCAACCAAGATTCCAAGGTAGTCCAGTGGGAAGTGGATATTCTTTTCCAATATTGTTATTGGAACAACTGGATAGCCATATGGAAAAGGAAAAGCACCTTGACCCACTGTACCTTACACCATAAACAAAAATTAACTCAAATGGATCATGAACTTAAATGTAAAGTCTAAAATTTAAAACCTTCCAGAAGTTTAGATAGGAGAAAATCTACCCCACATTGGGATAGACTAAAATTTATTTGGGCACAAAAAAATCACTAATCATAAAAATTTATAAACTGGATTCAGTAAAGATTAAAACCTTCTACTTGTCAAAAGACACATTTAATAAAGCGGAAAGGCAAATAGACTCAGAAAATATTCACATATCTGATCAAGGACTTTAGCTAGAATATGTGAAGAGCTTTATAGCTCAATAAGACAGAAAACCTAGTGTTAAAATAAGCAAGATATTTTGAATAGACACTTCACACCAGAGCACATATGAATGGATGATAAGCACACGACTATACATTCAACACATATTTAGCAGGAAAATTCAATAACTCATCCACTAGAATGACTACAATTATAATAATTTTTTTTCATTTTAATTTGCAATTTAATCCCCAAATTGATTTACACTGTTCCCTCCAGAAAATATAAAGATACCAAAAAGGACAGTCATCTCTATCGTATCCTCAATGATAAGTTTCTCAGAAAATTTGTGCGGTTTTATTATTATTAAATATGCCATCTTTATTACATTATCCTCAAAAGCAGGCTATTAAATAATTACATTTTAGATTAATGTTAATTTTTTTCCAGTTTTATTGGGAAATAATTGAAATATATCATCGTGTAAGTTCACCATGATAGTTTGATATATTGTATATCGTGAAATGATTACCAACAATAGGGTTAGTTAACATCTATCATCTCATATAGATAAAATAAAAAGAAAAACAAATTTTAAATTTATAAATATTATGAGATGAATATTTAATACCTCCACCTCTTCTTCCTCTCCCCCAAATTTTATCATACTTTTAATTATATCAATAATTAGTGTTTGCATCATTATAACAATGTAAATATGTTCTCTGCAGAACCTATTAGAATACTGTGATTACATGTCATTTTAAAATTTTAAGTATAATTGACCTATGATACTATGTTAGTTCCAGGCGCACACCATAGTGATTCTATATTTCTGTACTTTACAAAATGATCACGATGGTAAGTCCAGTTACCATCTGTCACTATACAAAGTTATTACAATATTATTGACTATATTCCCCATGCTGTACATTTCATGCCCATGACTCATTTATTTTATAACTAGAAGTTTGTATCTCTTAACCTTCATTACCTCTTTTACCCATTTTCCCACCCCCACCCCCTCTGGCAACCACCTGTTTGTTTTCTGTATCAATGACTCTGTTTTGTTTTGTTTATTCATTTGTTTGTTTTTTTAGATTCCACATATAAGTGAAATCAAACACTATTTGTCCTTCTGTGTTTGAATTACTTCACTTAGCACAGTACCCTCTAGGTTCATCTATGTTGTTGCAGATGGCAAGATTTCATTCTTTTTTATTGCTGAGTAATACTCCAGTGTGTGTGTGTGTGTGTGTGTGTGTGTGTGTGTGTGTGTGTGTGTGTGTGACATCTTCTTCATCCCTTCATCTATCAGTGGACACTTTGGTTGGTTCCATATCTTGGGTATTGTAAATAATGCTGCAGTGAACATAGGGGTGCTTATATATTTTCAAATTGTTGTTTTTGTTTTCTTTGGAAAAATGTGCAGAGGTGGAATTGCTGGATTGTATGGCAGTTCTATTTTTAATTATTTGAGGCATCTCTATACTGTTTTCCATAGTAGCTGCGCCAATTTACATTCCTACCTACAGTACACAAGAGTTCCCTTTTCTCCACAGCCTTTTCTTGTCTTTTTGATAATACCCATTCTGACACATGTGAGGTGGTATCTCATTGTGCTTTTGATTTGCATTTCCCTGGTGGCTAGTGATGTTGAGCATCTTTTCATGTGTCTGTTGGCCATCTGCACGTCTTCTTTGGAAAAATATCTATTCAGGTCCTCTGCCCATTTTTTAATTGGGTTGTTTGGTTTTTGTGATGTTGAGGTGTATGATTTCTTTGTATATCTTGGATATTAACCCCTTAACAAATATATCATTTGCAAATATCTTCTCCCATTAGGTAGGCAGCCTTTTCATTTTGTTGATAGTTTCCTTTGCTGTGTGAAAGCTTTTTAGTTTGATGTAATTCCATTTGTTTATTTTGCTTTTGTTTCTCTTGCCTGAGGAGGCAGGAACAAAAACATATTGCTAAGACTGATATCACAGGGTGTATACTACCTATGTTTTCTTCTAGGAGTTTTATGGTTTCAGTGTTACATTTAAGTGTTTAATCCATTTTGAGTTTATCTTTGTGTATGGTATGGGAAAGTAGTCCAATTTTGATTCTTTTGCATGCAGCTGTCCAGTTTTCCCAACACCATTTATTGAAGAGGCAACTGTTTCCCCATTGCATATTCTTGCCTCCTTTGTCATAGATTAATTGACCACATAAGTGTGGGTGCATTTCTGGGCTCTCTATTCTGTTGCATTGATCTATGTGTCTGTTTTTGTACCTCTACCAAACTGTTTTGATTACTGTAGCTTTGTAGCATAATATGAAACAGGGAACATGATACCTCCAGCTTTGTTCTTCTTTCTCAGCCTTGTTTTGGCTATTCAAGGTTTTTTGTGTTTCCATACAAATTTTAGAATTATTTATTCTAGTTCTATGAAAAATACCATTGGTATTTTGATAGGTATTACACTGAATCTGTAGACTGCCTTGGGTAGTATGGTCATTTTTTAAAAAATTTATTTATTTAATTTATTTATTTTTGGCTGCATTGGATCTTCATTGCTCCATGTGGACTTTCTCTAGTTGCGGAGAGCAGGGGTTTCTCTTCGTTGCAGTGCGTGGGCTTCTCATTGTGGTGGCTTCTCTTGTTGCAGAGCACAGACTCTAGGCACGTGGGCTTCAGTAGTTGTGGCTCACGGGCTCTAGAGTGCAGGCTCAGTAGTTGTGGTGCATGGGCTTAGTAGCTCTGCGGCATGTGGGATCTTCCCGGACCAGGGCTCGAACCCATGTGCCCTGCATTGGCAGATGGATTCTTAACCACTGTGCCACCAGGGAAGCCCAGTATGGTCATTTTAACAATATTCGTTCTTCCAATTCATGCACGTGGTATATCATTCCATTTGTTTGTGTCATCTTCAATTTCTTTCATCAGTATCTTATAGTTTTCCAAGTACAGGTATTTTACCTCCTTAGTTACATTTATTCCTAGGTGTTTTATTCTTTTTGATGCAATTGTAAATGGGGTTGTTTTCTTAATTTCTCTTTCTGATAGTTCCTTATTATTGTATAGAAACCCAACAGGTTTCTGTATATTAATTTTATATCCTGTAACTTTACTGAATTTATTTATTAGTTCTAATACTAGTGGTGTCTTTAGGATTTTCTATATATAGTATCATGTCATCTGCAAATAGTGACAGTTTTACTTCTTCCTTGCCAGTTTGGATTCCTTCTATTTCTTTTTCTTGTCTGATTATACTGTGTTGAATAAAGGTAGCAAGAGTGGGCATCTTTGTCTTGTTCCTGATCTTAGAGGAAATGCTTTAAGCTTTTCACCATTGAGCATGATGTTGGCTCTAGGTTTGTCATATATGACCTTTATTATGTTGAAGTATGTGCTATCTATATCCACTTTGTTGAGAGTTATCACAAAAGATGTTGAATTTTGTAAAAAGCTTTTTCTGCATCTACTGAGATGGTCATATGATTTTTATTCTTCAATTTATTAATGCAGTGTATCACACATCATTGATTGTTCAGTGGATATTGAACCATCTTTGCATTTCTGGGATAAATCCCACTTGATCATGGTTTATGGTCCTTTTAATGTATTGTTGAATTTGGTTTGCTAATATTTTGTTGAGAATTTTTGCATCCATGTTTATCAGCAATATCAGCCTATAATTTTCTTTTTTTGTGTGGTGTGTTTGTCTGGTTTTGATATCAAGGTGAGTTTGGAAGTGTTCCTTCCTCTTCATTTTTTGGAGAATAATTTGAGAAGGATATATATTAACTCTTTTTTAAATGTTTGGTAGAATTCACATGTTATGCTCTCTGGTCCTGGACTTTTGTTTGTTGGGAGGTTTTTGATTACTGATTCAATTTCATTACTGGTAACTGGTTCATATTTTCATATTTCATATTTCTTTCTGATTCAGTCTTGAGGTATTGTACATTTCTAAGAATTTATACATTCCTTCTAGGTTGTCCATTTTATTGGTGTATAATTGTGTGTATTAATCTCTTATGATCCTTTGTATTTCTTTGGTGTCAGTTATAACTTCTCCCTCTTCATTTCTGATTTTATGTATTTGGGCCCTCTCTGTTTTTTTCTTAATGAGTCTGCCTAAAGGTTTATTGATTTTGTTTATCTTTTCAAAGAGCCAGCTCTCAGTTTCCTTGATCTTTTCTATTGTTTTTTAATTTCTATTTCATTTATTTCTCCTCTGTCTTTACGATTTCTTTCCTTCTACTAACTTTGGGTCTTCTTTGTTCTTATTTTGTTAGTTCCTTTAGGTGTAAGGTTAGATTGTTTATTTGAGATTTTTCTTATTTCCTGAGGTAGACTTGTATCACATCAACTTCCCTCTTAGAACTGCTTTTCCTGTGTCATATGGACTTTGGGTCATTGTGTTTCCATTTTCATTTGTCTCCAGGTGTTTTTTGATTTCCTCTTTGATTTCTTCCTTTGATTTCTCCATTGGTTGTTTAGTAGCATAGTGTTTAGCCTCTGTGTGTTTGTGTTTTTTGCAGTTTTTTTCCTTGTAGTTGATTTCTAGTCTCAACATTGTGGTCAGAAAAGATACTTGATATGATTTTAATCTTCTTATATTTACTGAGACTTGTTTTGTGTCCTAGCATGTGATCATCCTGGATCTGTTCCATGTGCACTCGAAAAGAATGTATATTCTGCTGCTATGTGATAGAATGTTGGAGTAAGTCCATATGATCTAATGTGTCATTTAAAGCCAGTGTTTCCTTTGAATTTCTATCTGGATAATCTGTCAATTGATATAAGTGGGATGTTAAAGTCCCCTATTATTATTACGTTACTGTTAATTTCTTCCTTGAACAACACTTGTTACAGTTGCACCCTTGAACAACATGGGGTTGAACTGCTCAGGTCCACTTATACATTGATTTTTTTTTTCAATAGTACATACTATAGTTGTATGTGATCTTTAATTGGTTGAATCTGTGCATGTGGAACTGTGGATGTGGAGGAACTATGTATATGGGACTGACTATAAGTTATAAGCAACTTTTTGACTGCACAGAGGGTTGCCCTACCTCCTGCATTGTTCAGAGATCAGCTGTATTTAGGTGCTCCTATGTTGGGTGCATATATATTTAAAATTGTTACATCCTCTCTTTGGGTTGGTCCCTTTATCATTATATACAGTCCTTTGTCCCTTCTTACATACAGTCTTTGCTTTAAAGTCTATTTTGTCTGATGTAAGTATTGCTACCCTAGCTTTGTTTTCATTTCCATTTGCATGGAATACCACTTTCCATCCCTTCACTTTCAGTCTATGGTGTCTTCAGATCTGAAATGAGTCTCTTGTAGGCAACATATATATGGGTCTTATTTTTTTAAACCATTCAACCACTTTGTGTCTTTTGATTGGGGCCTTTAGTCCAATTTACATTTAAAGTAATTATTGATGGGTAGGTATTTATATGCCATTTTAAAAATTGGTTTCTGGTTGTTTTTATAGTTCTTTTCCCCCCCTTTCTTCTTTTGCTCTCTTCCCTTGTGATTTGATGTCATATTTAGTGTTTGTTTATATTCCTTTTTCTTTTTTTGTGTGTGTATCTAGATTTTTGATTTTTGATTACCATGAAGTTTTTATAAAGCTATATATATGATTATTTTAAATTGATGATCTCTTAAGTTTGAATGCATTCTAGCAACCTTGCATTTTTACTCCCCCTGCTCACATTTAATGTTTTTGACATCATATTTTGCATCCTTTTGTGTATCCCTAAACTACTTATTGTATATATAGATGATTTTATTTCTTTTGTATTTTAACCTTTCTTTAAAAGTGGTTGATCTATTACCTTTACTGTATATTTGTCTTTACCGATGAGATTTTTTCCTTTCATAAATTTTATATTTCTAGTTGTGGTCTTTTTTTAAAATTTTTATTATTTTTGGCTACATTGGGTCTTCATTGCTGCACATGGGCTTTCTCTAGTTGCAGCGAGTGGGGGCTACTCTTTGTTGTGGTGCGCAGGCTTCTCACTGCAGTGGCTTCTCTTGTTGCAGAGCATGGGCTCTAGGCACGCAGGCTTCAGTAGTTGTGGCGTACAGGCTCAGTAGTTGTGGCTCACAGGCTCTAGAGCGCAGGCTCAGAAGTTGTGGTGCAGAGGCTTAGTTGCTCTGCGGCATGTGGGATCTTCCTGGACCAAGGCTCGAACCCTTGTCCCCTGCACTGGCAGGCGGATTCTTAACCACTGTGCCACCAGGGAAGTCCCTCTAGTTGTGGTCTTTTCTTTTCTGTTTAGAGAAGTCCTTCTAACATTTCTTGTAAAGCTGGTTTAGTGGTGCTGCACTCTTTAACTCTTGCTTGTCTGTAAAATTCTTTCTCTCTTCTTTAAATCTCCTTACTCTTGCTGGGTAGAGTATTCTTGGTTGTAGGTTTTTTCCTATAATCGCTTTAAATACATCATGCCCCACACCCTGCTGAGCTGCAAATTTCCGTTGAAAAGTCAACTGTTAGTCTATGGGAGTTCCCTTCTACCTAACTAGTTGTTTTCCCCTGCTGTTTTTAAGATTCTCTTTATCTGTAATTTTTGTCATTTTAATGATAGTGTGTCTTGGTATGAATCTCTTTGGATTCATCTTAGTTGGGACTCTGTGCTTCCTGGACCTGGATGTCTGTTTCCTTTCTTAGGTTAGTGAATTTTTCAGCTATTATTTCTTTGAATAAGTTCTTTGTCCCTTTCTTTCTCTCTTCTCCCCTGGGACCCCTGGGACTAGTGCCAACTGGCTAGAGGGCAGGTATGCCCCCAGCACTATTAAGGCAGAGGGAGGGCTCCAGAATGGCACTTGCCAGCCCAGCATTCTCATGGTGGAACAAGCGCTCCAAAGTGGCTGCCGCCAGCATCTGTGTCCCAGGGGGCATCACAGTTGCCTTCTGCCTCTTCAGGAGGCTCTCCAAGATAAGCAGGTAGGTCTGACCCAGGCTCCTTTCAAATTACTGCTTCTGCACTGAGTCTCAGAGTATATGGGATTTTGTGTGCACCTTTTGAGAGTGGAGTCTATGTTTCTTAAAGCCTTCTGGCTCTCCTGTAATGGTGCTCTGCTGGCCTTCAAAGCCAGACGTTCTGCGGCTTCGTCTTCCTGGTGTAGGACCCCTGGGCTAGGGAGCCTGATGTGGGGCTCAGACCCCACACGTCTTGGGGAGAATCTCTGTAATTGTGATTGTCCTCCTGTGGGTCGCCTACCCAAGGGTGTGGGTCTTGATGGTACCGCATCTTCATCCCTCCTACCCGTCTCATGTGATTCGTTCTTTACATCTTTAGTTGTGGAAAATCTTTTCTGCTAAGCTTCAAGTCATTCTGATTGATAGTTGCTCTCTAAACAGTTGTAAGTTTGGTGTGCCTATGGGAGGAGGTAAGCTCAGGGTCTTCCTACTCTGTCATCTTGGCCACTCCCTGTAAAATTTTAATGAGTGACAATGCCAAATGTTGGCAAAGTTGTGGAGCAATTAGAATGCCCATACATTGCTCTCTATGGGGATGTAAAATCATTCAGCCACTTTGGAAAAGAGTTTGGCTGGATGAAGCATAGGCTTACCATATAGCCCAGCAATTAAACTCCTTGTCATTTACCCAAGAATAATGAAAAAATATGCCCCCCCCAAAAAAAAACAAAAGAAGAATTGTACATGAACATTCTTAGAAGTGTTATTTATAATAGCCCCAAACTGGAAACAATCCACTGGCCATCCACTGGTGAATGAACAAACAAATTGTAGTATGTCCATACTATGGAATACTATTTGATAATAAAAAGGAGTGAACTATTCATACATACAACAGAATGGATGAATCTCAAAGAGCATGAAGCCAAGTGAAAACACTACATACTGTATGATTTCATTTGCATGCAATTCTGGGAAAGGCAAAACTGTAGTTACAAAATGCAGATCAGTGGTAGGTTGAGGATCAGGGCTCAGGGGAGGGGATCAACGGCACGAGGGCTCAAGGGAACCTTTGGGGATAAAACGTTTCTGTATCTTGATTGTGGTTGTGGTTACATGACTATATGTAATTACTAAAGTTAATCAAACTGTATCCTTAACATGAGTGAGTGTAATTGACTCTAATTTATGCCTCAATAAATCTGTAGAAAAAGAAAATATGTCAAATACCTAAAAAAGCTGACATTTTCAAGCGCTAGTGAGGAGGCAGAGTAACTATAACTCTCATATATTGTAGGTTGACGTGTAAAATTGTACAACCTCTCTGGGAAACGGGTTGGCAGCTTCATTTAAAGTTAAATACACACTTAACAGTATTTCATTCTTAGGTGTTTATTCAAAAGAAATGGAAACAAATGTCCACCAAAAGACTTTTATATGAATATTAATAGCAGTTTCACTCCTAAGAGCCCCAAACTAGAAACAATGCAAGTGCTCATCCGTAAGTGAATGGATAAACAAGTTGTGGTCCATTCATCCAATGAAACACTGCCTGGCAATAAAGGTCAGAAAGCTACTGAAATACACAGCCTCATGGATGAATCTCAAAAACGTTATGCTGAGTGAAAGAAGAGCACATCTTTCATGATTCCATTTACATGAAGATTTAGAACAAGCAAAGCTGTAGTGATTGAAATTACATTCATTGCTGGCTGGAGGTAAGGGAAATTGACTGTACAAAGGGTACGAGGGAACTTTTGGGGGTGATGGAATTACTCAAGATCTTGACTGCTGTGGTTACGTCTACATATATGTATAAATGTTTTATACATATAATATATGTGTCAAAAATGCCACCTATCTCTTTATATGTATGGCCTAATTTAGGTGTCTGACCAGGATCCCTCAGTCTGATTTTTAAGGCATTCTGGGTTATAAATAGAAGAAAAAAATTTTTTAACTTTTTTTTCCAAAGATGTAGTTGGAGGGCAAATTCACACTCATTAGGACTTTGCATTATTACCATTTTCATGTGAATTTTTTTTTACTTTTCCAGGGATTCTCTTGAACTCAATTCCCTGTACTGAGCAATTCTTGTGGGAATTGCATTTTTAGTTGTAAGTACTCCTCTTGCTCTCTGCAAAGGCAAGGTTGTCCTTCTGACTTCTGGAAATATGACCAGGGGCTGGCTTTTCATCCAGGGCCACTAAGTCCCTTGTTTATCAGTCTATGTCTGTTGCACACATATGAAACTTGAGGCCATTTAGATAATTTCCATGGGGAAAAACACCTTGTTATTTCAATTATCTAGTGACATTCATTAAAAAAAATATTTTGCTTTATCTAAGCAATTGATCCACTGGCCCACTTTGGGGTGGTGGTGCAGATGTGCTATATTCTGAAGTGGACACTGTCATTGACGGCAGAGGACACATATTATGAAGAAACAGGGATGTGCCGGGCACAGGGCTCAGTACTTCACGAGCATCGTCTTCTACCCTCAAACAGGCACCTCAGGCAGCTCCCGTCATCTCCGTCTTTCGCCAGTGCCCAAGGGTCAGCTTAGAGAAGCAACGCAGCTTTCAAATTGTGGAACAGGATTGAAACCTGGGACCTGACCCCCATGATCTCTCTGCAACATCTCACCATCGAAAATAAATTATGGTCCAAAGATGGCCAAGGAAACAAGCCCGCTTTCATCGAATCTGAAATGCCATCTTTGTCATTTTTTGCCCAAAGAGAACTGACTGCATGTCCCCACCTCATGTGAATGGCTGAGGAACATGGCAGGGGACAGGCCGCTGCCACGTCACCATCCAACAGCAGCCAACAGGACTTGTCTCTGAAGTCCCTGAGAGTCTGGCCTGGTTCCCCTCTAAATTTGCAGAATGTGTGCCTCCCAACCTCTCGACCCACCTGGAAGATCCCACAATTTTCTTGTGAAAAGATCAACCAAGAGTTCTCAGGGTTTCGAGAGCTTGTGTTACCCGCTCCTCTACCGAGCACATTTTACACTGGATTGAATTTCCCCTGCTTTATGGAAGAACTCAGCCCTGTGCATGAGCACACCGCCAGAGTCATAAATATTAAGAACAAAATTTTCTTTCATTTTTCTCCTGCTGCCCAGCTGTGGTACAGGCAGCAAAACCAGGCAGGTGTACAATTCTGCATGGATCACTTGAGTTCTGTGGGCTCCCCATGGGTAGGGTGTGCTGGGCTGGGTGGTGCTTGCATTGCTGAGGCAGAAGAAATGCTTTTGTGCACGTTGAAGCCCGGGGGAAGGTTCATGGCCAGGTCACAGCGTCAGCATTCTTGCCTCGGCCACAGCGGCAGGGCAGTGGTGGGCCCCAACCGGAGAAGCCCAGGAAGGCGGGGCGTATGGGTCCTGGGAGGCAGAGCTGCAGCTGCTGTGTTTGGTTTCCCTTTGGTCCCAGGGATTGAGATAAAAGGGCTGCTTTTATCGATTGGGGAGATTGGGGGAGGAAGGGGGCTCTAGAATTAGTCTTTGCCTTTTTGTTTTTTCTAAGCAAACATTTATTGAGCATATACTGTGGACCAGGCATCGTGCTAAATGCTTTTCATGCATTATCGGGTTGAATCCACATTGACAGTCCCGCTGTTACAATCTCATTCCACAGAGGAGGTGACTAAAGCTCAGGAAGGTTAAGTAATGTGCCCAAGGTCACACAGCTTGTACATGGTGAAGAGTGTGGACCCTGGAGCCCTCTCTGCCCTGAACTGTTGCAATAGTCCCCTTATTGCTTTCCTCTTTCTACCCCACAGCCCCCAATCCACTTGCAACTCTGCCACCAGAGTGGTCTTTCTAGAACTCAGCCCTGCTCTGCAGTTGCCAGTGGCTCTCCTTTTCCCATGGTGCAAAGTTCACAGAGCGCTATCTGAGCGCTACTTACCCTACCCCAGGAGTCCCCCTGGGCTTCCCTCCCTCACACCATGCCATCCCCCACAATACTGCCTCCCAGGCCTCCTGCCCAGCTCTCAAAGCACCTCTCGAGGCCCCTCCTGTAGGGAGCCACCCCCAACCCACGAGTCACAGCTCCTCCACCAGCTCCTTCTGGCCCCAACGTGCTTGGCCTTGGTCAGACAGGGCTCCAGAGGGTAGGGGTATATGTTGTTTGTCTTCCCCCTCCCCGCGGACTGCCTGCGAGGGAACTGGCATGTAGCAGGTGTTCCACTAGTGCTTGTTACGCGGACTTGCATAGGAAAACCTACCTTTTTGCCCCCTTTGTCCTCAGCACCAAGGTGCTTCACCATCTCAGGAATCTCCCAGACCCCTTCCCCACTTGGCAGCGGACCCATGCCTAAAGGAGGGTCGGCCTTAGTGGCCATTTCCTGTCTAGTGATAAAGTCACAGGAGAAATTGACCAGTGATTTGAGAGGAAGGTGCTGCCTCTGCGTGGGCTGAGGCAGGCCAGAAAAGATGGGTGAGGGTCTGGCTGGTTCTGGACAGACATGGGAGATGCTGGGGTAAGATATGGGGACAGTTGGGGATGGACATCAGGCCCACACAGGGATACAGTAAGAGAGAAGGTGAGGGGACCTCTGGGAGTCCAGGTGTTACCCGGCCAACAGGAAACCAGAGGGGCAGGGATTATCCACTTTGAGATCACAGAGACAGAGATGCTTTGGATGCCATTTGCTGAAATGAATTAGGACCCCAGCTGGGTATTCGAATTGCAAAAACACCTCAAAGAAGTATTACTGGGGGATCAGTGTTCTACACTCTAGTTAATGAGTGGATAATGCTTCCATGGAAACCCTTCCACTGAGACCTAAGGGGAAATCTCCCTGGGCCTCAGTTTCCTCATCTGTGACAAGAGGCTCTCACACAGCAGCCCTCCCGCTGCGCAGTGGTGGTGTCCAGGGTAGAGAGGCTCTGCCCCTGTGCTGTGGGCCGTGAGGACGGGTCTGCCTGAAAACGTGTTGTTCTGGGGTCCTTTGCATCAGCAGTCACTCTGTGGGATAGGACAGAACATGACTTGCTATCGGGGGGTTACGTTTCATTATAGGTTCCATCAGTTCAGAGTTTTAGCAGGAGTTTCTGGGTGGGGGTGTCTCCTGCCCTGCCTATCCTACATATGGGGCACAGATGGGCTCATTTCATTCCAAACGACACTGGGGGTGCAGCAGAGTTGGGGGGTTGGTATTCTCATTTGTAAAATGGGCGTGATGTGGCTCAGACAGGGCAGGTGACGGTCCCAGGTCGCACAGGTGAGTCGTGGGGTGGGGATGGAAGTCAGGTGTGGCTCACTTGCGCGCTCCTGCCCTGGGCTGCTCTGTTGGTGGCCCTGCTCTGACCTCAGTGACAGGCCTCCCAGGTGCACAGCGTGGGACAGAACTGTGGCTCGTCCGTCATCCTCTTTTCCCGGTCCTCCCAGAACACCAGGATCACAGAACATACCAACCACATGTCTCTGCATCCACCTCTTGCCGAGGGCCAGCAGATTGCGGTGGAGGTGCCCTTCTGTTCTTGACCTGATGGCCCACGTGTGACCGGCAGCCCCGCCCTCTGCGTGGCTCACTCACTCTGGAAGGCTCTTGGTAGAGGCAGCGTTGCTTTGCTTACAGTTCGTTCCCAAGCTTAATGGCTCAAATGAAAACAAAAGAGAGTGACGCTTTGGGTGACGGCACGGGCTCACGGGGGTATGTGGCCGCTTACAGAGCGCTTCCACACCCCAGGTCATGCTGAAGAGGCCCACGGGCCTGACTTCTTTGCTGAAAGACGTTGGAAGGGTGTCTGGAGCAATGGTTGGAGACGGTGGCTTGCTGACCACAGCTGCACGAGGCAGGACTAGAGTGTGGGCGAGCGCTCAGGGCTGTGTGTCAAACAGCCTGGAGCTGGTTCCTGACGGCTGCTTTGTGCCGTCTGAGCCCGAGCGAGTTGCTTAGGCTCTGTGCCCCCCTCATCTGTGCAACAGGGGGGATGATGATGGTGACGATGGTGATGATGATGATGGTGATGATAGGCGCTCACCATGTGGGGCGTGTGAGCCCCTGCAGGGACGCTGGGTCATGGGAAGCAGCACCTACGTGCTGGAAGTGGTTGACAGTTGCTGTTTTGACCCTGGTAGAATCAGGTTCTCCCAGCCCCCTCCCCCAGCAGGCCGGGAGGAGGCTGACTGGCCGAGCGACCCTGCAGGACAGGTTCCTCCACCAGGCCGGCACTGCGCCTGCCCAGGGCCCTTTCTGCAGGGAGACACATGCAGATAGTGTTAGGGCCCCGGCATCCATTGTTCAATCAATCAGGCTAATCTGCCTGGCCCTCGATAAGGGCAGGGATCAGGTTTCAGGGAGATTTTCCCGGGATTACTTCTGGTAGCCGCTCAGTCTAGACAGGCCTCTCAGTTACACGGGTGCAGACAAAGGCGAGGGCCGGGAGTGCCCGGCCACGAGGCAGGCCCAGAGCCCTGCCCCACGGGCTTCTTCCCCCTACAGCCCCTGCTTTCCTCCTGGGGGGCCAGGGCAGGGAATACATCAGCTCACTGGCCGGGGGCCCTGGTCTGTCCAAGCGAGGGTCCTGAGCCCCTTTCGTGTGTCCAGGCGGGGCCCCACGGCACCGCCATAGTGTGAGCGGCTGGTGTCCATGGAGCCGTCTCACTGTGCCAGGCGTGGTGAAAGCACAGCTCATGCTTTCCGCCATTCAGTTCTTGCAAGGTCTCTTGAGGTAGCTGCTAGTGAGAGAAGGGCTGTCCCCGTGCTGAAGAGACGGGCAGGGAAGTCTACCTACACGCTCACTTCTGGGTTCCCAGCCTGGTTTTTCTACTTCCTTGCTCTGAGACTTGGGTACTTGCTTTTGGACATCAGTGTGCCCATCTGTAGAATGGGCATGATATCAACCCTGCCAAATAGGGTCATTGTGTGAATCACCTAGAGAACGTGTGTGAAATGGTTTTGGAAATTGTGAAGTGCTGTGCTCATGATGGTCATGGGTTCCTAGTGTGCTGTCTGCCACAGAGTTGACCATAAGTAAGTGGATGAATGAATGAATGAATGAATCTGAATGAACCTCCCTCTACTATAGAATTTGTGAGTCTCAATTGCTCCCCTTCTCCACCTCCCTAACTCCCCCTGACCCTGGGAAGTATGTGGGAACAGCCTGAGCCACAAGGGACAGGGAGCTGCAGGGACATCCTGCTCCTCAGTCTTTCTGGGAGAGGAGGGGGTGACATGTCCTGCCCTCACTGGCATCCTGGGGACATTGTAGGTGTGACCCCTCCCATTCAGATATCGCTGTGTCCAGATGGGGTGTGCCTGCCCCTCTTGGGCTTTGGGAACAGAGCCTGGAGAGGGGCTTTGAGAAAATGTCCTTTGGGGCTGGCATGTAAACTTCGGTCACGTAGGTGTGCGCATGGGGCGGGGGGGGGGGAAATGAGGAGACAGACGGACAAACAGCTCTTCGTTTTCTGGCTCATCTACCTTGGGTTTGAAACAGGCGCTACATTACTTTCTGGTTCTCTACAGCTATACCCACGCCCTCTAACAAAGTTAGACTTGGCTCAAGACTACTAAGCATCGCTCATTTAATGAATTCGCTTTTCCCAGAGCAGCAAAACAAAAAGTCAAAATAGAATAAAAACAATGATAACAACAGCAAAGCTTACAAGTTCAATGAGACCGTCAGGCAGTGCTCTCGGGACACATGGCTTCTCCCTCTTAGGGTTCTTTGATTTAAAAGCCTGCGATCAGAAATTGCCCTTGTACATGGAGCTCCAAGGGCAGAGGCTTCACAGAGGTTGGCTGACTTGCACACCCCTTATCTGGTGTTGGACAGTTATCCAGTCTGTAGGCTGTGTTCTTCAGATCAAAGGGTAGAATGACCAAGGGAGCATAGTGAGGTGGAAAGAGGACGTCTCTGTGACAAGGGACACTCAAAAGAGGCATGGGGAGGGCATGGGGACCTCATGGAGTTTTGAATCTCAGTGACCTGAGTTTGAGGCCTGGATTCACCATCTGCCAGCTGTGTGACTTAGGCAAGTCAGTTAAACTCTCTGAACCTCTGCTTTCTCGTCTGTGAAATGGGGAGAATGAGAGGACTAATGTCATGGGGCCATTGTGAAGATATGTCTGAGATGGCAGGCATGAAAAGGCGTGTGGGGAGAACAGGGCTTCCAAAGGGTCTGCCTCTGGAAGTGTGAGTGTGGGGAGCTGTCAACAGGGCGTGAATCCACCAGCAAGGCCTTCGCTGTGGGCTCTGTGGGTATTTGACTTGCTCGTGAATAACTGGCCTTGAGTGCCTTGACTCATTTCCATTTTCACAAATGCATTAAAAATGCCACTGGGCTTAGGACAAATGCCAGCTGAACCCTGTAATGGAGTCTGAACCTCCACCAAGCCATGCATGGCTGCTCCCAGCAAGATGAGCAGAGTTATAATGAAATCAGCATGTGTTCATGGACGTTGACTGTGTTAATAGCATCTCTGGATCTGATGAACCCTACTCTTTTCCACGGTCCGTGAGCGAACCATGTCAGTGAAAGAGAGGTGGGAACCTTGCCGAAAAGGAAATGGTAGTAGCTCTGCCACCTCCTCTCAGCAGAGCCTTGAATACATCACTTGGCAGCTCTGGGCCTCAGTTTCCCTAATCTGTCATATGTGCTCATTCCTGTTTTGTCTGCCCACTGGGTTGTTTTGAAGAACATGTGAAAATATGTACAGAAAAGATGTTAGAATCTTATACAGATGTACAGAGTTGTTATTGATGGTAGAACATGGTGATGTATGGATAGCCACTGGCAACAGATGATTTGTAAAATTCTGTAGTTAAGTATTAGGTTTCTGAGCTCCGTGAGTGACTTGGAAAACAGGCCAACCAAGACAAGTGTTTACATTTCTACAAATACTACACTTTGTGTACTTTACCTTTCATTGCACATCCTTCTGTCTCCCTAAATAGAGCTAAGACAAAATATAACCTTTTCTTGTTGACCTGGTCTTTATAAACATTATCAGCGATGGTAGCTGTTAGAGGCCAAGTACTGAATATGCATTTCCCATGTATTATCTTATTTAATCCTTGCCACAAAACTAGGAGGCAGATCTCATTATTTATTCTGTTTTATAGTGAGAAAACTGAGGCTCATAGGAGTGGGATAATATGCCCCAAATCATACCACTAATAATAAGAGGGACAGGGGTTTGAGACCCTGAAATTATTGTCCTCTAGTATTGCCAGTAAGTTATTTAAAAATATTTTTCCTCTCTTCCCTTCATCCCTCTTTTCTTCCTTCCTTCCTTCTTCAATACCTTAGTCAAAAAGCCCTTGGGCATTGGTATGGCGGGAATGAGAGGCTTGGCAAATCCTCTCCCCAGATGACACTGGACAAAATTGTCAAAAACAATTGTTTCAGGGCTCTAGAAGCTGACCAAAATTATATATTTCTGGTGAGAATGTAAAATGGTACAGCGGCTTTGAAAGACAGTTGGGCAGCTTCTTAAAAAGTTAAACATAAACTTGCTATGCAACCCAATTAGGTATCTGCCCGTATTGGTTTTCTGTCACTGCTGTAACAACGTACCACAAACTTAGTGGCTGAAGAAAGCACAAATGTATTATCTTACAGTTTTGGAGGTTAGAGGTCCCACAGGGTCTGACTGGGATACAATCAAGGTGTCAGCAGGGCTGCATTCCTTTCAGGAAGCTCTGGAGGCAGAGCTTTCCAGCTTCTAGAGGCTGCCCACGGTTCCTTGGTTCATGGTTCATGGCCTTCTTCCTCCATCTTGGTTCATGGTTCATGGGTTGAGTCCTTCTCACATCACATTACGTCACTCTGACCTCCTCTTCTGCCTCTTCCACTTTTAAGAAACCTTGTGAGTAAACTGGGCCTGCCCAGATCATCCAGGATAATCTTGCTTTGTCAACACCAGTTGATTAGCAACCGTAATTCCATCTCCAACCTAAATTCCCCCTTGCCATGTAACATAACGTATTCACAGTTTCTAGGGATTAGGACATAATATACAATAATCTAGGATAATCTTGCTTTCTTAAAGTTAGCTGATTAGTAAATTGGACTTCTTTGGGAGCCATTATTCTGCCTACCACACTACCCAAGATGAATGAAAATACGTATCCATGCAAAGACTTGTACATGAAAGTCCATGGCATTATACATAACAGCCCCCAACTGGTAACAATGTAAATGTCTGTCTGCTGGTTAACAGATACGTTGTTACAAAGGTAACATACTTGGTTTAAGTCTGACACATCCTTTAAATGGAATATGATATGGTAATAAAAAGGAGCTATGGATGCATGTTACCTCATTACGTAAAAACATTGTGCTAAGTGAAACAAGTGAGATGCAAAAGATATACAATTCCCTTTATATGACATTTCCAGAACAGGTAAATCTACAGAGACAGGAAGCACATCTGTGGTTGCCTGGGGTTGGGGAATGGGGTCTGGCTGCAAATGAACACTGGGGAGTTCGTTGGAGTGATGGAAGTGTTCTAAAACTGAATTTTAGATGATGGTTAGGTGATGGCTACACAATTCTATGAATTTACTTTAAAAATCTTTGAATTGGGGCTTCCCTGGTGGCGCAGTGGTTGAGAGTCTGCCTGCCGATGCAGGGGACACGGGTTCGTGCCCTGGTCCAGGAAGATCCCACATGCCGCAGAGCGGCTGGGCCCGTGAGCCATGGCTGCTGAGCCTGCGCGTCCAGAGCCTGTGCTCTGCAACGGGAGAGGCCACAACAGTGAGAGGCCCGAGTACAGCAAAAAAAAAAAACAAAAAAAAAACAAAAAAAACTTTGAATTGTATACTTAAAGTGGGTTAATTTCATGGTAATTTATAATTCACTAAAACTATTCGGGAAAAAAAGCATTTATGCAGGCCCAACAGGGGATGTGGCCTGGCAGAGGTTGAAGACCATGTGAGGAAGGTGGCTGAGTGTGGTGGCAACCTAGGAGATTTGAGAATTTGATTATACACAGGGCGACTGAGCAGATAAGTAAATATATTAGGCTAGTGGAGGCTAGTTTTCCTGTTATCAGAGGAAGGAGTTACAGATAAGGAAAGGGGAAAGTGAGAATGAACCCAGTGTTGTTGGCCTAAAATTGGAGGTATTGGTATAAACACGTGGTTTTAAACATAGATAAATGTAGAAATTAGCATATATGTAAATGTGATATATATGTGTATTCACATATACAATTATTACTGAGCTCTTTTCACTGGGAGGTCATAGAAACAATGACACCTATGTAGCAAATAGCACACCTAGTTGCTCAGGTAATGGTTTCTAATACCATTTTCCACTAAAGAGAACCAGGCCTCCTTGGAGAAATGGCTGAATCCAGGGCTGGGGCAGGAAAAGTACATGATGAGTTGGAAACACCTTCTGCCAGAAAGTAAGGAGGTAATCAAAGAATGATGTGGGTATGTCAGAAGAACATGGAAGTCAAATTGAAAGAGCTCCCCCTGGTGCAATCTGGGACATTTGAGCATCAAATTATATAATGATAGTAATGGGTTAAAACCCAATGCACAGCAGTCCATGAGTCCACACTGGTTTAAATTAATGCAGAAGATGAAGCTCCTTACCATGGTAGAATGCCAACGGATCAATGTAGAAGGAGTAATGGGATTAGAAAAAAATCTCCATTCGGCAGTCCTTATAATGATAATGAATTCAGGTAAAACTCATTCATTAAAATTGTTTCCTATTAAAACATTCAAAAATATATTTGCATGCAATGATGAGCCCAGGCCTTATTCTGTGCTACTCAGATATATGGCACTGTCCGTCCCTGCCCTGAGTGGTCAGAGGCTACGTTTTTTAAGTTTCTTTTCATCTGTTTTACGGGTCTGCATTCTTTCCCTGTGTCTTTGCTCTCAGTTAGTAGCTGTCACTTTTTGCTATGGCCCGTGTTCTGTCTGCAGGTCGTCCTGCTTGATCTTCTCATTGGCGGCTCCTACCTGTAATTTCCAATCTGTCATGGCTTAGGATACCATAGGAACAAGCTTGTTAGGGGCAGCACTACTGGCTCTGAGGGACTTGTGCATGAGGAAAGGGCATGGGCTTTTGTGCATGGAAGTTGGGACAGTACTTTTGGCCTCTTGGAGACCTTTTGGCCCATTTCCTGGCTCCTAAGATATTTTGAAGAGGTAAGATCGCCTGAGGGTTGGATATAACTTGTGACTGCCTTTGGTTTGGGAGGGACATCCGGTTCCTTCTCCTAAAGCAGAGTCGCTTGACAGGTCAATGTGAGAATGCACATTGACCTGGAGCCCAGAGGTTGCCCACTGTTAATAGATTGGCCAAAGCCACCTGCAGAGTGAGTTGTCCATAGGCAGATACTTGGGAGGTGGCTCCAGGGCTGCCATCCGGGGGAACACCAGCCAGGTTATCCTTTTAATGAAAATGAGCAAATGCTTGGCTGTTAGTGAGCTGAGTAATTGCCTCAGTTATCCATCCAGACCCCGACCCTTTTGCTCAAAGACAAATGCAGTTTCTCTGCCTGCCAGTCCACACATTCCACAAGCCTCTTCACTTCCATGTTGTCTGGGCCATCGTGAACCCTGCAGTTGTGTCTTCTTCCTTCCTTGTGTCTCCTTCCTTCTCAGGGCCTGGGAGGAAGATATTTGTGGAGGCAGATCTCCAGGACAACTGTCATCTATGGAGACTTCATTGCCAGTGACACCTCTGGGACTGGGAATGTGGGCAGGACAGATGGCCCTGGGCTCTGGGAAGCTGTCCCAAGATGTTTGGTCTACCACCCACAAATAGACATTCATCATCCTGAAGCTGGAAGTTTGGTTTCTGGACTCATTTTTATGTACTGTTTATGTTGGCCACTCTCCTCAAAATAACCTTGGCCAGCTGAGGAATGAGGGAAGTCATGCTGTGTCCACTTTGAGAGGATAATTCCAAAGGGATGAGTTGGATGGTCAGGGACTTTTCTGATAGGGTCTGGCATGCCTCTGCTTGGCAGAGCTGGGATTTTATCTGGGCTGAGTGCTCTCTTGGGAGTGGTAGCAGGGGTATTCCAGGCTGGGAGAGGCCCCAGAAGCCAGTTGGCACCACATAGAAGGCAGTTCCTTCCCGGGCACAGCCACCGTGGGCCAAGTAGGGTCTGGGTATGTGGCCTAGGTATCAGAGCCCTCGGGGGCCTTCCTTTCTTCTTCTAGGCCCTGTTGCATGGATTTGGGAAGCACCTGTTCTCCGTGTACCCCTCTATAACAGGCCGGGCACATTCAGCCCTCTCTCATAGGAAACACAGGTTGAGAAGTGGTGCTCTGGCCTCTCATGTCTGCCAAGAGAGTGAGACAGTATATGCAGGCATTTCCCCTCTCTCTTTTGGAGCCCAGTGTCCTCATCTGTCATTGAGGGGGCCAGATTAGAGACCCCCTGAGATTCCTTCCAGATAACATGACACATACAAAGCCACCTGCCTGGCAATTCTCCTCAATAAAGGGTGTAAGCATCTGTTCCCATATGTAGACCCCTAGGCGTGGAGTTCACGCAAGGCAGGGGATCAATTGCACCCTTGCTGGCAACTTTTAAGATCTTCTTTTTGTCTTTGGGGTTATCCAGTTTCACTGTAGTAGGTGTAAGTGTGAGTTTCCTTTTTTCTATCCTACTTGGGATTCATTGGGCTTCCTAAATCTGAGGGTTGATACCTTTTACCAATTCTGGAACAGCGTCTGTCATTATCTATTTCCCCTCTCTCATTCTACTATCTTCAGGGAATCTGATGAGATATATAATAAATAAACGTTCTCAATCTATCTTCCATTAAATTTTGCAGGGAAGAACTTATAACGGAAAGATTTACTTTTTGCTTACAGATTTGTAGGTTGGCTCTGGTGGCTCCACTCCATACTGAGGGTCAGGTTTGGGTCTGATCCACGTGTTGTCATTCCAGGACCCAGGCAGAAGGGATAGCAGTTACCTGCATGTGAGAGGCCAAGGAAAACCACAGGAGTACGTTTAACCTCAGTATACATCGTGTCCACTCACATTCCATTTGCCAAAGAAAATCACATGGCTAAGCCCAAAACAGTAGGTGGGAAGTCTCATTCACTCATGGAGGGGACTAAGGAAAGGTGATTATTTGCTGAACGTTAATGTGCTGTCCTGAAGTCTGTCCACCTAGTCACAAATATTCACCTTAAGCAAAACACACGTCCTCTCTCCCCAAGACTGTACAACATTCTATCCAGTGATAGAATCAGGCTTAGAATCTTATAATCTCCAACAGTTCTCTTGGCCCAGAGGCCTGTGAACTAAAGAGACAAGTATTTGCTCCCTATCCCCACCCCCTTCCCCGGCAAAAATAAAAACTACACAATATGCAATTGAATAATGGGGACAAAGTAACTACAATTATTATTCCCATTGAATCGAGGAAGAATGGGAGGAGCAAAGCAGTGGTCCACAGTAGATTCCTCCTTCTGGGAAAATACGGTGAGATCCTCTTCTGCGGAGGGTAGACAATATTCCTTGATTATTCCTTGAATATTCCTGGATTCCCTGATTCTTGGAGTAGCACCCACATCCATTGTTCTCTGTGGCTCCTGGTTTCACCCCTTGGGAGTTTCTCCCTCTTCCGTTGTCCTCCTTGCCTCCCTCCAAAGAAAGTGTTAAAAAATACGACTTCCTTCACTGGCTGAGAAACTTTCTCAGCCTCCTCCCCTGTCTGTGGAAAGTTGCGGGGGCCATGGGCTTTTTTAATGGCAATACTTCTGGTAATATAAGACTCTCAAAATCATGTTTAAAAATGTATTTGACTTTTAGTTTTATTACATACCTCTAAAAATGTTTTTGAG
Source organism: Lagenorhynchus albirostris (assembly GCF_949774975.1). NCBI lineage: Eukaryota > Metazoa > Chordata > Mammalia > Artiodactyla > Delphinidae > Lagenorhynchus > Lagenorhynchus albirostris. The sequence continues at coordinate 112,343,966 of NC_083097.1, forward strand.
TTCCAACTCCATATGCCACAAGTCAGTCTCACAATTCTTTTGAGGCCTGCCCCTCCCCCTCTCCTTCCCTTTCCCTCTCCCTCTCTTTCTCTCTCACTTTAATTATAGGTATTCTGAGTTAATCAGGCTTCCATGAGAGGAAAGCCTGACTTTGTCCTTGATCTAGCGGGTATGATCTTAATCCCTTCAGATGTGAACAAATGCTGTGTGATGGCCACATCTGTGGTTTGATCTCTGTTCTGAGACAGTGTCTTAAAGGCTGTGCCGTTGATTTGGTCTTTGACCTAAGACTGAGTCTTATGGCTACACCCTCAACTTGGTGGGAAAACATTTCCATTTTGCAGCTTTGCAAGTCCAGGGACTTTAGAACCCCCTCCATTCTGCTTGCAAACTGGTCAGTTCTTCCCTGAGCTCATTTCTCTCTTGTAGCACCTTATGAAATGCAGCTAGTAACATCTGACCCACCCAAGGAATCATCTTTTCTGACTCTTCTTCACTGGAAGCCATAAATATATCAGGTGTATGTCCGGCTTTCCAGGTCTCATGGGCAGCACTTTTACCACCACATAACCCAAGTGCCATTTCTCTAGCCCTGTTTAGGTTTCCTTACCACTTGCTGCCCAGTCCCAAAGCCAGTGCCACATATTTTAGGTTGTGATAGCAGCCCACTTCTAGGTACCAACTTCTGTTAGTTCTAGCATCAGTAGTACTTTCTAATAACTCCAGGGCTTACAGCAAAAAACAAACAAACAAAAAGGCAACAACAGAAGAACTTACTTTTTACTCAGGGATCTGCAGGGCGTCTGTTCTGCTCCAGGCTGTGGGTCAGGCTCAGGTCCACTCGACTGTGGATATTCTGGGCTCCAGGCTGAAGTACCAACCGCTGTGTAGGGCATGTGCTCTTCTCACGGCGCGTCACGGAGTGTGAGCAATAGCTTCGTTTTACACGTTTCTTTCATTTTCTCCCCCATCGCATTCTATCTTTCTGCCAGTTTCCAAGTTGGTTCTTTAGATCTTTTCCAGCTAATTTATTCTCACGTCAGCTCTCTTTAACTGTTCGTTGGGCTTCTAATTTCATTTTTCATTTCTGGAAATTCTAGTTGATTCTTTTTCAGGTATGCCTGGTCAGTCTTGAAATGTTCTTTTCCCATTATGTTTAAGCTTACAGGTCTTAATTTATGTTTCGTACCTGCAAATTTGATATCTGGTCCTTGGGGCCCAATTTTCCCGCCGTTGTTCTTGCTGACTCTCACTCCTGGTGCCTTCTCTCCTTGGGTATTTGGTAATTTTTCATGGTGAGTTTATAGCTAACCGATTGTAATCTGCAAAATTCTTAGGGGGCCGGGGGAGAGCGTGCATCCCTTCAGAGAGGTTTTGTGAAGGCTTCTTCCTGGTGCCCAGGGATGCTACCTCTCTGAAATCACTTTAAATCAATGTCTCTTCCTGGAGTTTCCCAGACTGAGAAGGTGTTGTAAATTCATACCCAAACCTGAGTGAAGGCAGGCTTGGGCTGTGATCTCCTATGAGATGTTTCTGGGGTATTTCTCATTCAGAGCCAAGGCTGGAGATGGCCATATTTCCTTTTCCAGTGACTGGATTGGAGGAGGTATATCTCTTAGAGAGCCCTGGATCCAGGCAGAGATCTCAGTTCAGACCTCCCTCTTTTGTGGGCCAAAGGCTTTATCTGCTTCTGGGATTGGCAGATGTCCCGGGGGCAGCCCATGACTTTAGTGTTCACATGGCCTTGACCTCCTTCTAGCACTGCTGGTTTCCCACATCTGTTCCCTTCCTCTCTTCCTTCCCTCTTTGCTTCCTTTGCTTAGCCTTTACATTTAAATTTATGTGTATCATGTCTTATCCAACATTTCTGGATGTTTATGGTGGGAAGGTGGCCTGGCACCCCTCCGTAGGACACTTGCTCCCGGGGTGCACAGTGGGCCCTGTTTCTCAAGAGGCCTAAGGGGGCACAGCCCTGGACTCAGCCCAGGGGCCATCCAGAGGAAGGAAAAGACTCACTTTCCCTTTATGAAGTTCTTGTCCGAGGACAGGGTGGACAGACACAAGGAGGTGGAAGAGGACTAATGACCGTGCATTTATTAAGCACCTACTGTGTGCAAGATCCTGTGTTGGCGCCTCTCCAATACACTCATATCATCTTATTTAATCCTCATGACAACCTTTTGAAAGGCTCAGAAATGGCAAGTGACGTACCCAAGGTCACACATGTAGTAGGTGGCCAGGCTGAGAAACCAGATCCACCCCGTTTTCACTGTCCTGTGCTTCTTTAGAAAACAAGGCACAGGTGGGCCTGGCTGTCAGGCACGGGCTGCAGAGGAAGCAGTGTGACCCTTCAGGTACCACTGTGCAGCTGGTTCTGAGTGCGTGTGTACAAGCTGACATTGGACACCGACGTGGCAGGGGGGGGCTTTGAGGGGGCCTTTCCCCCTCTTCCCTTTTCATGATGGTTGTAGAAATTCGAAAGGAACCAACAAGTCAACTTCTTAAATGAGGTGAGGGGATGCTGTGTACTGTCCGTGGGGGCAGACGGCTGTGGGCTGGCAGGGCTGCCAAAGCACTGTCTGCTTTAAAGTCGACATCTGGAGCCGCTGGTGACTTGAGTGTGGATGCTTCAGAGGCGCGTGTGGACGGGGCTTGGCCGTGTGGTGCTACCTCTGCAGAAGTCCTAGTTGCCGCGTTGTAGAGTTGCTCCCCGAACATTCGCCAGCCAGGACTCATCAGGCCCAGGATCCTCAGATGTTTTATTATTTTTTTAAATCAGGATTCATTCCCAAGGATCACGGCAGCTTTAACACACAAGTCTGGACTTATATCTTCTCCCCCAACTCAGTAGTGTCTGCTTACACCTTTGCCACTGAGAAAGTCTCAGTTCAGCTCTCCTCCCTGGCACTGCGTCAGCCCCCATGAAGTCACTTCCTCTGCATCAGGAGGTCCCTGTCACCGAGAGGTAAAGCTCCAGTAGATGTTGGTGGCAGAGCAGAAGGAAGCTACCCCTCAGGGAATACAGGGCCCTGTGTGCCGTGTTCACTTTGGTTTTCCCGGGCCCGCAGGGACAGGGTGCTCAGCGTAGGCAGGCGGGTAGCCTGGGGGTGCTCAGCTGCTGCACGCAGTACCCTGAGCTGGCTTTAGGTTCACAAAGGCTTCCTAGGCACAGCAGCTTGGAAGCTGGGGCCTCTGGACGGAGTTCTGCAATGGGACGGGAAACACCAGGACAGGGCGGGAAGCAGAGTGGTTCAGAAAATAGGCTCTGGTGTCAGACCTGGATTCAAGTCCTGGCTCTGTCACTTGCTGTGTGACCTTGGGCAAGTTCCTTAACTTCTCAAAGCCTCAGCTGCCAGCCCTGGCCCTCACCTTGAGAATGAGGGTAATGGTAGTGTTCCCCTCTGTGTTGCCGCTGCTGCTGCAGCGCCTTTGGCACAGGGCCTGACCGGTGCTAAGTCATCGGTAAATGTTCCCTGTTGTCGGTGTCACCATTGTAGATGTTGCAGGACCCTGGAGTCTGAGGCTCTGACTTCCGTTGGCTCTGGTCTGAGGGGTAAGAGGAAAGCCCAGACCACAGAGCCCAATAATTCAGAGCACCAGTGTAGAAAGTAAGTTGCCAGTATTGGCGAGGCGGCAGCCCCCAGCTCCGGGAGGAGGGCGTCTGAAAGGCCGAGTGGGGTCAGCAGGGGGTTGAAGGGGGAGGGTCCCTCCCCGTAGTTTCTCCAAGGAGCCTGGCAGGTGAGGCCTCTGCTCCCCTCTCAGATGGGGCTGGTCTACCCCGCCTGACTCCCTGAATCCTCCTGGGACACCAGGAGATGAGGGCCTTTTCTAGGTGAAGGCTGCAGAGGAGCCTGGGTTGCCGGGGAGAAAAGCAGGCAGTCTAGGACCCCAGAGAGAATTAGGAGAAAGCCACCAAGCCTGACGATTGGAGAAGGGTAGATCCTTACCCACTAGGCTGCACTGTGCCTGTGACTGTGGTCGTGTCAGGGCCCGTGGGCTCAGCCAGCTGCAGAAGTAGGCATCGAACCGGGGTTCGTGGGCTCCAGAGCTCCGTTCTCAACCTGCTGGCTGTGTACATCGTGTGGGAGCTGCTGTGTGTAGCTGGTACAGGGGTGCTCAGAGCCCACTCCCCGGGCCCTCTGTGACTCTGCATCCACCCCTATTTCACCCCCTGCCAGGACTTCACAGGCTCGAAAACTTATCAAAAACCAAGTGGCTGGAGACCACATTTGCAGCTTTACAGGTGATGCCATGAAAGATTTGAGTGGGGCATGGCAGCCAGGTGGGGGAAGGTTTGGGTTAAGTAGTGGAGGGCCCAGGTCCTACTTCCCACAAGGGCCAAGGGCATGCCTGACCCTGGAGACAGCCCAGGCACAGGAGAGGGTCCTTGTGCCCCCTGGGCCGGCAGAGGCCCTCAAATTCATGTTCATCAGGTGACACTGGGAGAAAGAGCACTTTGTAGGGAAAGATGTGTGTCATCTACTGGATTTCCTTCCCTCGGTGACACATGGATTCTGCTAACCCTTTTCTGATGGCGAGTCCATCTTTCCCTGTTCTTTGTGGTGTGAGGACCACTTATGCCCCAGGGGTCTCTGAAGACACTGCTGTAGATGGAGTAACACCCCCCAACGAGGTCCAATCCTCATCCCCTTTACGTGGCACAGGAGACTTTGCAGATGTGATTAAGTTAAAGATTTCAAGATGGGGAGGTTATCTCGGATTATACGGTTGGGTCAATGTAATAATCATAAGGGCCCTATAAGTGAGAGAGGAAGGCAGGAGTGTCAGAGTCAGAAAAGGACATGTGATGACAGAAGCAGAGGTCGCAGAGAGTCAGAGAGAAGTCAGAAGGTGCTACACAGCCGGCTTTGCAGGTGAAAGAAGGGGCGCGAGCCAGAGACTGTAGGCGGCCTCTAGATGCTGGAAAAGGCAAAGAAACAGATTCTCCCTTCAAGCCCAGAAGGAACACAGCCTGGTGACACCTTGATTTTTAGTGCAGTAGACCTATTGTGGACTTCTGACCTATAGAACTGTAGGATAACTTGTGTTGTTTTAAGCCACTAAGTTCTAGATAATTCATGACAGCAGCAGTGAGAAACTAATACACACACTAAGACCTGAGCTTGGGCTGAATGAGATGATGAGCAGAGGGCCTGTCCTAGATCTGCTCCAGAGCCTCTACCTGAAGTGGCCCCCAGCCGCTGTTCTGCACCAGTTCTTCTGCATGGGTTTCCTGTTCTTCCCTTGCTACTACCCGACACTCCGCTGGTGTGTCTCTGTGAGCGTCCTCTATCTTCTCACTGTTCATTTCCTTCAGAGTTGCATCCAACAGCAGATTAGGAGCAAACAGAAAGAATATCAGGCCACTGAGGGAAGATCAGTCTCATTGATGTGGAATGGAGCCCCTTTTTCCACATGAGTCACAACTGTGAGCTTTGTGACAACAGTTTCTCCATCCGGCTGCATTTCTTCCACAATCTCTGGCTTTATGGCAGTGTTCCAGAGGGCAGAGCTCCCAGAAGGCTGAGTGCCAGCCAAAAGGTGGGTTCCGGGTGCTTTCAGCGAACACAGGAGCACTCACTCCACTTTCTTGCATGTATAGAAAGCCAGCACAGCAGTAGAATCTGTGAGCTTTTGCAGAAATACCTTTGGCTTTGGCGTACTCAGAGAGCAAGCGCTAAACCAACATCTTCACCACGGCTTAAAGAAGACAGCGTGCGGTTGGCAACTGGCTTTGTTAGAGGAACCATCAGGCTGTGTTGATGGACAGGGTGGGATGCGGGGGTGCATCAACTTTGGCGTTTTGCTTTTTTCTAAGGCCTCCGGAATCTTCCATGAATAGGCCAGCCTTTGCTCCTGGTGGGCCCCTTCCTAGAACCTGATTGACCTACACATTTCTGGACCCTTTAGCAACTTGGAAAAACAATTCAGCTCTTTATCCAAAGAGGAATTTAGCACAGACAATTACCATGGGATTTGGGCGTTTCAAGGCTGTTATAAAGGAGGGTGAGGCAAAGACAGAAAGGCAGACAGACCAAGACAGTGACGCTTACCTCCCCAGCACTGATGCAAAGCTGGTAACTGGGTCTTGAGTGGTCCCTCTGCACTGGGGCCTCAGTTTCCCCACCTGCTATCCAGGTGTTCCCCGTGGATCCAGCCACTTACTTCTGCCTTGTACCACTGGTTGATTCTAAACCTGAGCATCGCCACAGGCCTATGTGTTACGTGACTTTACACTGAGGAGGTTTTGCTCCATTCAGAAACAAGGAGAAACTATTTCGTGAATGATTCCAAGAAATTCTCCTAGAAGGTAAGAATTCCGCAAAGGTGGTTAGCAGACAGTCCTCAGAATTTGCAAAGAGATATCAATTTTCCAGGTATTTCCAGACTAGGATGTGGCGGAGAGATGCCAGCTCTTTGAGGGGGATGCCAGGCAGCCTTGGCTCCTATCTGCAATCCCTCCCCACCCCTCCCTCCCTGAGCGCACAGCCAGAGGACTTCTGTCGGCCTGGCCTCCACGGCTGGGAGGCTGCAGGGCCTGGCCTCTCGGAGCCATGTTTAGTTAACTGCCCGTGGAGTAAGGGTTTGATTTTCTGCAGCAGATAGTAAACTGGCCCCCCACACTAGACTGACTCCCTTAAGCACTGAAAACATCATAATACCACCACTACCCTCCACCATCGCCAGCTCAAACTAAGAAACAGAATTAAACCATGGGGCCGAAATGAAAATGATTTCTTTGTAGAGCTGCTAATTACAAAATTCCAGCTAAGTTTCTTGATTTCTCACTGATTGAAGGGTCTGCTTGGCTCTCAAGCCTAGGATGTTTTGTAGTAAAGAGTTCATGGTCGTGGGCTTAGGAGTCTGAAAGACCTGAGACTTAAACGCAGTTCTGTCTCTTTCTCCCATGGGACTTTGGGTACGTCGATTAACCTTCTCACTTCCCTCGTTCTCCAGAAGGGGAGACTGGTGTCTTCCTCTCAGAGTTTTTAGGCTCTAAGCTACCATTTATGGAGTGCTTGCACCATGGCATTTAATATTTACAGCAATCTCATGGTGTGTGTTTGGGGCAGGGGGTATCACTGTTCCTATTTTAGAGATTAGTTATAGACTCAGAGAAGCTAAGTGACCCACCCAAGGTTACAGCTAATAAGTGGCACAACCGGGATTCGAACCCAGGAATTGACTCAAATGTCTGCTTTCTTAACCACTGAGCTAATGCCCACCACATGCCCAGGAGGCCTTGCACACATGCAAATGCTCATGCAAATGAGTGAACAGAGAGAGAGCTGTGCACATGTCTGCAAACCTGACCCAAGATGTGTCCTGTCTCAGGCGTGAAACCTTCATTCCCGTGACCTTGGCGTGATGGCAGGCAGGCAGACGGCATCCTTGGGGGTTGTTCCAGGGCGAGGCTGGGCAGGAGAAGGCCTTCTGGGATGCCCACGCTCTCTCGTCCTGTTCCTCCTGGGTGGGCATCTCTGGAGTCTGAGGCTGGATCCTGGATCCTGGAGGCAGGCACAGGGGTGCTTAGATTTAAGGGGTAAGTTCAAAGCAGAAAGGAAGCCCTCTTAAAAATGAAGGGCAGCATGAGTGTCGGGGCCAAGGGAGGATGGTTGAGAATTCCTAGTAAAACTTTACAGCTTCCGCATTTCCCCTCCTCTAAATCTTCCCATGAAAACCGTGCGTCTGGGGGCCCGTCTTGGCTGGGTGAGGGCAGGAGCCACCCATTAGCCCAGCCAGGGAGGGCCTTCCGGCATCACCAGTGCCCGCCCATGGTCTGGTGGACAGCGGCCTGCAAATTGGGGGCCATGCTCCAGTCCCAGGGGTGAGGAGAAGCAGCCACAGATGCCTGCAGTAGCTGGGTGGCACCCATGCTACCCTCCAGCCCTGCTGGACCGCATTTGCGCAGAGGAAGCTCAGCTGTTGTCCCTTTCATGCGTATTGACTTAGTGGAGTGCGAACGTGTTAAAAGTTCACTTTCTCCTTTATAGGAATCTATAAAAAGCCTCTTAAACCAGAGTCCTAGGTCTTCAGCAAGACACATGTAGGCTCGGGCCCTGGGGAGGGCATGGTCCATCCCTCGGCCTCCAGCACGGGGTTGTGATCCCACTTAGGATGTTGCTTCAGCTCAAAGCCTAGAAGCCCTGGTTTAGCTGGCATGACTGCAGTGGACCCATGCCAGCAGGCAGAGGGTCCCAATGCAGGGGCTGCCTGAGGCCCGCAGGCTGCTTGAACCCAGCGCCTGGCGTTCATTTGTTCAATGAACCGTAGACAAGGGAATGAAGGTGCTGGGGCTCACTCCAGGGGCCTGGCCGCCGTCACCCCCGTCCTGTCTCCGTGCCTTGGTGTGCGCCACAGCTAGGGCTTGGGGCAGGAACACCTCCTGCTCAGAGGTGCGTACACTGGGGTGTCCACCTGACACCTGGTGTCCCTTTTAACCCTGCTGACCTGACCCTGCAGAAGGCCACGCTCCCTGAAGGGGGTTGGCAGCACAGCTAGGGCCTTCATCCGTGGGCTGCGCCCATGGTACCTGGCCCCGGGTGGGCCCAGTGAGCAGGTCCCTCTAGGAACTAGGGTGGCTGATGGGGCCAGGGCAGCTCCACTGGCCGGGAGGGGCCTTCACAAACAAGTCTGAGCTTTCCTGAGAGGAAGAAAAGTTCAAAGCTAAGTGAAAGGCAGGAAGAGAACTGGCACCTTTTGGAAAGAGCGAGCGTCCCTCGGGGTGCAGCTGTAGTCAAAGCACAGGAGAAGGTGTGACTGAGATCTGCACCTGAGGGGAGGCTGGCTTTGAAGTTGGAGCTAGTTTTGCCACTACGCCTTGCTTGAGTTCCTGAGTCCATTTTGTCTTGAGTAAAATGGAGATATGTCCCCAACTGTAGAGGATTTAGAAGGTGGGGTTAAATGTGATAATGAGTGTGAGGTATGCAGCACAGTGCCTGGAACCTCGAAACCATCAGTGCATGGATATTACTGTTTCCACCCTGACGATCAGTCACTGTCCTTGTCGTTATTGGTAACATAGAGGCATGTGCTGGTGAAAACGCCCTGGCCGTGGTTTTTGCTCCACACACTAAATTAAATGGTATGAAAACCTTGGGGAGTTGCTCAGAAGGGCTCCAGGGACTGATGTTCTAGAACAGAGCTGCCCAGTGTTGTGGCTGCTGAGTACTTACAATGTGACCGTGAAAATGAGGAACTGAATTCCTAATTTTATTTAGTCTTAACTAATTTAAATTTAAATAGCCACATGTAGCTAATGGCTACTGTATTGGACAGCACAGTTCTAGAAGGTTCCCTCCAAACTGGGCATTGCCCAGCTCCTCTCTGAGCTGTGAGAGCACAGGGTGGGGAAGGGCTCGCAGATGACTCCAGCCTCTCAGCCACATACAATCAATGTTGGGTTAGAATGGACCATGGTATTGATAACCACCCAGCCGGGTTCCCTTGAACTTGGCTCCCATGGAGATGAGCTACTGTCAAACATTGACCATAGCCAGAATTTGGATTCTAGCCATGACAGGTACATAGCTTCTAGCCTTTATGGGAATCAGAGCAATAGCAAGAAGTAGATCACTTTGATTATGCATTTGTCCCTGACACTGTGCTGCCAACTCTGTTTTAACATGAGACCACGCCCACAAGAGGTGGGGTGACTCGTCAGCGCTTCATCCCCTAGCAGTTCCTCAGACCACAAAGATAAAGGACCAGCCAGGTTTTGTACTAACGGGACACCGAAGTACAGAGGCTCAAGGTCATGGGCTGCAGAGCAGTGCTTTCCCGGCCAGGACAAGGTGTGGCTTCCCATCACACAGCTGTAGGGATGGAGGGTCGGAGGGGTCAGGGGACCACAGGGCGGTGGCCAGCTGCTGAAGCCGGGACGGTGCTCAGGGCCGCCGTCTCTGATCCCACTTCTCTTACCACCCAAGTCCTCCCTGCCCTGCTTCGACTGCCTGCGGCCACTCTCGGAGCCCACACACCCCAGGAATGGACAGGCCCCATCATGGGGGCACCTCCGCGTGAACTGGAGGGTGGGCAGGGCCCGGAGTGGGGTGGTCCTGCCACGGCAGGGCGGGGTGTATCGGTGGGGGGCTGACAGCTGACAGCCTTAATGGGCACATTTTCCCCTCGCAGCCGTGAGCGCTGCCAGCCACTTCCTCACACACTGTGCGCTGGATGAGCTCATGTCTGGGCTGCGGGCGGTGCCGGGCGGCCGAGCTCGGCTGCAGGGAGGCCCGGCAGCCGCGAAGCCTGAGCGGCTGGGGCGGAGGAGTCGTGAAGCGGAACGTTGTAATGAGCGACGCCGGCTGGATTTATGGGGCTGCGCACGTGCGCCTGGCCTTCCTGCGAGGGCCTCGCCTGGGAACAAAAACAAGTCCTGGCCCAGGAACGGCACGACTTGGTCTTAACTAGGGCCCACTAATTACTGGAAGGCCCCGGCCGGGTCCCCAGCCTGCGGAGGAGCAGAGCTCGGTGCTGCTTCCTGTGTCAGTTCAGGCTTCGCCAGAGCCCTGGATCTCTACCTGGGAGGCCCAGGAGGGCGTCCAAGGCCGGCGTCTCCCTGGCTCTGTGGCATCGTGTAAGGCACTGACCCCCTCCTCACTTTTCCTCACCTGTGAAATGGGATAATTTACCTTTTGCGGCCACTGGGAGGCAGTGTACTAGAAGGAGCAAGGGTTGACTTCAGAGTGACTCATTCCTGGTTTTGAATCCCGTTCTGCCAGGTTCATGCTCTACCGCCTGGCCAGGTCACTTCACCTCTCTGATCCAAGCTCTCTCACCTAGAGAGGGGATAATCATGTTCATTTTCAGGGTCATTAGGAAGGGTTGATAGAGAATGCATGCAGGCTTCTTGGTGTTCCTAGCATTCACACCGCTGCCACTTCTCAACGCGTGGTCGCGTCTCTGGCTGTGTTGTTGCTGTGGCTTTCCATCCGAGTGTGGAGGTGGCAGACAGGGTCTCGAAGGTTCTACATCACTGTGATTCTGCCCTGTGCTGTGGTGGTCTGGGCAGCACAGGGTCGGACACACATCCCGTCCGGGGCATGGTGGAGACTCACCAGGGCCAACGTGTGCTATGTGCTTGTGATCACAGCCTCTCTCTCCCTGTGGCAGAGCCAGAAGCTAGGCCTTGGACTGAGCTGGCAGCAGGACCTGGTCCTCCTGTTACGGGGCTGGGGCTGTGAGAGAAGCTTCCTGACTCAGACTTGTATGTCAGGTCACCAGGAAATGCTGCCAGTGGCCCATCAAGGACACCTGCCCTGGGGTTAATACCCTGGCCTGTAAAATGTGTGCCCCCAGCCTCACTGGTACACAGGCAAGGGCTCTCGACTGCCATAATTCAGAGGTTTCTCCTGCACACATTTCCCACTATTTTCCCTGTTTATTGATACTGTGGATTTAGCATCTAGCCGGAAAGGTTCCATGTCCACACCCTTTTCAAATCAAGAGCCAGGGGAAGCAGAAGCACCAGATGCCATGAGATCCAGGCTGTGGTTAGCAGTGCGGCAAGCTGGTGCCAAGCTGAGGCCTAGTGCCAACATCAGCCTTCGCTCTGAAGCCTCTCTGTACCCACACGAAGCCAGAGAGCCAGCGGGGTGTTACCCCTGGCTGACTTCTACAGAACCAGAGTGTCAGGAATGGCCCCGTCCGCCCCGTTCTTCCCACTGCCTCCTCTGAGTCAGGCGCTCTGCCTGATGACTGGCCTTCGAGGTCCCAGCGGGCTCGGCTTGACCAGTGATTCATGCAGCCCTGAGAGAGAGCCCCTCTTCTGCCCCAGACCCTCTGGGCGGGGCACCGAGGGTGCTGCAGGGTGCAGGGGCTCTGGTCCCTGGCCTCGTGGAGGGTGGGGTCTTCTCTACTTTCTCACTGCTGTACCTCCAGAGCTTAGCACAGTGCTTGGCCCAGAGGCTCAGGGGATGTGTGAGAATGAACGACGCTTGCTATATGATGGGGAGACAGCCACGTCAGCACATGAGAGCTGTCCAGTAGGTACAGTGCTGTGACTGGTGGGTGTGCAGGCTACCCTGAGGGAAGATACCTGGCTGGACAGCGGGGTCAGGGAGGAAGGGAGGTCTAAGAACAGAGACCTGAAGGATTGAGCAGGATTACAAAAAGGCGGCAGTAGTGTGTTCCAGGCTGAGGAACTGACACATGCAAAATCTTGAAAGCAAGATAGGAGTGGCCTGAAACAGAGTCGGCACAGATGGGAAGGGGAGGCTGGAGAGGAAGACCAGCCTTCCTCGATTCCCAGGCCTTTGTAGACTTTGAAGGCAGCTTCTAAACTTCCATGGGTCCCGTTTCCTTATCCCTTTTATAAATGGAGACACTGACCATCACCCCGGGCACCGTGAGGATTGAACCAGCAGTGTGCATGCAGGTCTTGCATGCTAGAAAGGGCTGAGTGGGGTGTAGTGATGGTTTCAGGGTGCTGTCCTCTGAGAAGCCCTAGGGGTGGCTGGGGACACATAAGGCAGTGGAGGGTTCAGGTGAGGGCCCCCTGGGAAGCGAGGTCCCCTGGATGTCATCTCAATGAATGCTGTCAGCATCCTCCCAGGTGTTTGGATTTGCCCATAATTAAATCCTGCAGGGGCCGTCAGTGGCCGTTGACAAGCATATCATAAGTACTTGGCTAAGTCAAAGTTCCCCGAAGTTGGTGCCCCCCTTGCCCAAGGTGACATTTCCCTCCAGAGGATGTGTAGCAGCGCCAAGTAAGTGCGTTCTCTCCTGGGGCTCGGAGGCCGCCTCAAGGTGGGAATCCGTAGCCAGGACCTGCGGGGACCCTAATAAGGAGCTGCCAGGGTTCAATTACGCGCCCAGCCCGGCTCTGCACTGTTTGACTGACAGCTCATTACCCTGCTGCCATTTTGGGGCAGTGGAATTTAATCTCCCAGATGGGAAGCAAATCAATTTGCCCATCGGCCGCAGCTGAGCCTACTTGAACTCAACTCTAATTTATTCTTCTAAGCTTAGGAAGCTTTGTCGTTTCAAGGTACAGAAATATCAGGTTTCCCAGCCAGACTGGGCAAGGGGTACGCAGGTGGATGTGTCGAGAAGGTCGAGCCTGGGGACCCACCTGGACCAGCTATGGTGGTGGCCTGCCCAAGAGCTCAGGCCTGGAAGGGACTCCTGCCAGCAAGGCACGCATGACCTGCTTACACGCATTCTAGGGCCGTGTTCCTCTGTGTTGAGGTTGTATGTAGCTCTGGTTCCTGGGCTTTGGACACAAGAAGCTTTGCGGGGTCTCATTCTGGGACTGTGAGCTTTCTACCCTCCCTGCAGTGTCGTCATACACCCACAGCCCAGACAGTGACCTTTAACTTGTAACACCGGGACAGATTTCAGGACCATCTGTGGCCTCTTCCCCGGTGATCACGTTACCTGCGGCGTGTGCTCCAGGGCACATGACGGCGCCCCCTCTGCTGTGGGCGCGGGACCCCAGCGGGCTCTGGAGGGCCGTGTGGGTGCCCCCACTAAGCACGCTAAGGGAGTGTTAGCGGAAGCTGCACATTCACAGGGCGAAACAGGCCAGGGAGGGCGTCTCTGAGCAGAAACTTTAGCTGTTTTACAGAAAACTGAGTCCTGGCTGATTCTGTTCAAGCTGGATGTCTCTCTGCACGTCCCTCGACTCTGCCTCTGCTGGCCCGGGGGGTCTGGAGTCTCCCTCCTTAGGTGAATGAGAGCGTGTGTGTGTGCACGAGCGTGGGTGTGTGTGTGCACGTGTAAGCGTGAGTACGGGTGTGTGCGTGGATGTGGGCCGGTTTGGTGGGAGAATGGGAGTGAGGGGAAAGTGCCGTCTGTGGAGAGAGTACTTCTGAGGCTCTTTCTCTGAGTTTGACAAAGGAGCCCCTGGCTGGGTTGGTTTTTAGGGGTCAGGGAAAGGCCAGTCTATTTACACACCTTTGCTGAGGAGTATGGAGGGGCGGCGATGGGGGCCGGGATTAATGAGCAGTTTTATTGCCTTGCCTGTCAGGAGGGTCATGCGATATTATTTTGATATCGGGGCCCCCAGAAGCAAACACAACGGGCCAGGTTATAAATGGAAGAAAAGCCAAAGAAAAGGTGGCCTCACCCCTTGCCATTGAGCGTTTCCCTTTCTTCTCGGCCAGGGTTGGGCCCCAGACACTCCTCCCGCCCCCAGTGCCTTCGGGTGGATCGCTTCAAGGCGGCACCAAGGCCAGCTCCCAAGATAACACTGGCCAGTGGCGCCTGGCCGTGAAAATTAAACATCGCATTTGCTAATGAATAAATGGGCCACGCCATCCCCCAGCCACCATGGCCCCTGATGAGAGCTGGGCCAATCAGGGTGATTGACGATGCAGCCTGAGTGACACATAAGGAAACAAGGGGATTACCTGCCCTCTGAATTGACTGGCCCAGGCTTCCACCTTCCCCAGAAAGGCAAGACTTAAGAACAGGCCAGCCCAGCTGTGGGACCTCAGGATTTCCAGGGGTTTGTGATGGGATGAGAGAGGGAAATTACTGCCCATCTCTTGTTTCCTCCCCTTCCCCTCCTCCCTCCCCTCCCCTTCCCCTCCTCCCTCCCCTGCCCTTCCCCTCCTCCCTCCCCTCCCCTTCCCCTCCTCCCTCCCCTCCCCTGCCCCCTCCCCCTCCCCTTCCCCTTCCCCTTCCCCTTTTCTCTTCTCTCTCCTTGCTTCTTGCCTCCTTTTCTCTGTCAGGGCTAACTGTAGCTGTGACCAAACACAGCCACCTGACCCTGAATGGGAAGGAGGAACTCTGCCAGATAAACACATCCACAGACGGACAGCTCCACATGCCAGGGGCAGGGCTGGGGGTAGAGCCAGGGCTGACATGGCTGCCTGGCTGCAAGTGGGGTGCAGCCCTGGGCTTCCCAGCACAGGGACACAGCGAGCTTCCCCGGCTGGGGCCAAGATGCCTGTGCACCGTCCTGCTACTTGTCACCTATCACCTTGCTCTCTTGGCCTAGAAGATTCCAACCTTTCCCACAAAGTCTGGCTCTAGGTTATCTGCTCCAAGAAAGCCTCCCTGAGCACTCTCAGAGTGCCCATGGGTGCAGCTCCCCACACTGAGCCCCTCCCTGCCAATATAGCAGCTGAGTCTGTGGTTCACCCACTCTGCTGGACAGAAGCAGTGTCTCACCTGCTTTTGCAAGAGGCCCTAATCTGAGGCTTCATTCATAGTCAGCACCCAATAAGTCTTTTCTCGGCCACTGGATTGCTTTAAGTACACGTCTCTATCCGCCTGTCATCCAACAGGTGCTGTCTATGCCCCCAGGGCCAGCTGCACAGGATGTATCAGTGAATAGGCAAGAAGCCCTGCCTCACTGGAGCAGAATTTGTGGGTACATAACAAAGGAGAGGTCAGTCCCACGGGAGCTCTACTTGTAGAGTCAGACAGCTGGGTTCAAACCCCATTCCACCACTGATAGCTGTGTGACCTTTCTAATCTGTAACATAGGGATAGTATGGTTAACCTCATAGGGTTGTCATGAGAAGTAGATGAAATGATGGATGTAGAGGACCCGTGTACACGTGCGCATGTGCCTGTGTGCACACAGACGCCGCGCGCACACACACACACACACACAGTAGTTATTATTGTCAGTGTGGTCCCAGTTGGAGCCATGGCGCTGTGTTAGATCTCAGATGTCATTTAAGGGAGCTCATGAGGCACGCTGACGAAATCGTCTGGACTTTTCAGGGCAGAGCCCAGCTGCTGAGGGCAAAGTTTGATCCTCAGAAATAAGCGGGAGGGCGTGTTTCTGCTGCTGCCACCATCCCAGGCTGCATCCCAGGCTGTGCGGCCCCGGAGGAGGGGCTCCGCTCCACAGCCCTCACTGCAAGCCTGCCTCTGACACAGCTCAAAGCAAAGGGGAGGGCGGGACAGCCGTTACCTCTCCAGAACCTGCAGTTTTCCCCCTTCACAGAATAATTTCACTTCTGGTAAATTTTACTAACTGCAAACTTGTCTTCATTTGAGGTATGTGTATATTTCAACTGGTTCCTTGTAGTTATACCTTTTTTTTTTAAAAAAAAAAAAAGTAATGAACTGTTTTCTTTCTTCCCTGAAAACATGAGGCTGACATCAGAGAACAATTTTTGATCCCAGTTTTAAAAACAGACTGGGTGGTTTAGAGATGGTGGGGCTCCCAGGCTGGGGGTTGGCTCTCTTTCCCTCAGTTTCATTGGAAACAATTTCTTCAGTGAGCCCACAGCTCAGGGGCACAGCGCACTCTGGATTATTGAAAGTTTAGAAACATTTAGCTGATTATGGTAAATAATTCACGCAAATCCTGACAAATGCAATCTATTCTTTCGTGCAAGCCCAAGGAAGAGCAGAAACCTGCTGCCCTTTCCTCTCTTGACTTCCCAATCCTTTTAGCGACATCTAGTGGACGATCTCCGCTAAACACAGGATTGGCTTCTAAGATGTTCCTTCTCCAGAGCGAAGGAAGTGAACGCCATTTACCTAGAAGCCATTTACAAGTTACTCAATCTCTGGCAGCCTCGGTGTTCTCAGCTGTAAAATGGCTCTAACAAAAGGACCCTGCCCTACAGGGTTATCACAAGGAAGAATGAATGGTACCCACAAGAGACTCAACACAGTGCCAGGCGCACAATAAATAATCAGTATCACAAACTCACAGTAACCACAGCGTACTTCTCATCACCCTACACGCCGCAGATTCTACCTGCAGAAACAACGCTCTTGGGTGAATAGCTACTCGGTATGGTTTGTCCAGGCAGACAGTTTGCTAATATTATTTATGGAGTGAATTCATTTTTAAGATTCATCTTCTTTTTATTCTCACTGTTTTTGTTTTTATTTTCATATTGGAGTATAGTTGGCTTACAAAGTTGTGTTAGTTTCAGGTGTACAGCAAAGTGATTCAGTTATACATATACACGTATCTATTCTTTTTCAGATTCTTTTCCCATTTAGGTTATTAGAGAATACTGAGTATAGTTCCCTGTGCTATACAGTAGGTCCTTTTTGATTATCTATCTTATATATAGTAGCGTGTATATGTTAATCCCAAGATGCATCTTCTTGAAAAGGCAATGATAAACTTTCTCTCTTTTTGCCAAAATCTAACCAATAAGTAGGAATATGTCATCTATACCCAGTAAAGATCTTGGGGGAAAAATGTAAAAGTTTTAATAACACCTTATGTTTAGGAAAAATTTGAAAAATCTTTCGGGTTTGAGTGAGAAGTAGCTGCTTTTAAACTGAAAAGATTGGTTGTGTGATGGCCTAGGAATTCTATTTTGATTTCATTAAGCACAGTTTGGAAAGGAAAAACGATCCTTTACATTCATCCATGATGTGCAGTGTGCTGCGTATTTCCTCCTGGGTAAAGTCTGCTTTAGAATCAGGCACATTTCTTTTTAAAGCGACAAGAGCAGTCTTCTGTGCATTTTAGGCAAATTTAGATTAAGGTAAAAGTACCTTCTAAAGCAAATAATGTCTGCATTTTGCTAACAAGTTTAATTTTTATTTACTTTTGGCTGCATTGGGTCTTCGTTGCCACGCGGGGTTTCTCTAGTTGCAGCAAGCGGGCTACTCTTCGTTGAGGTGTGTGCACTTCTCATTATGGTGGCTTCTCTGGTTGCGGAGCACGGGCTCTAGGGAGCGTGGGCTTCAGTAGCTGTGGCATGCGGGCTCAGTAGTTGTGGCACACGGGCTCAGTAGTTGTGGCACACGGGCTTAGCTGCTCCGCGGCATGTGGGATCTTCCCGGACCAGGGATGGAACCCGTGTCCCCTGCATCGGCAGGTGGCTTCTTAACCACTGCGCCACCAGGAAAGTCCTTGCTAAGAAGTTTAGGTGACCAGAGTTAAGCTACTCTGGTGCAGCTGGGATCATCCCTAAACACCCACAGCTGCGAGAAGGCATGTAATGGTGACAGCATGTCTTGGGGGCCTTGGTGGTGGCACCTTGCCTTTGGAAAGCTCCTGGCGATAGGGGCCTCATCCTGTAGGGACAACAGACCCAACAAAGCCCCAGCAGAGGGCTCAAGCCTTCTGTAGCCCCATCTGGCAAGTGGCCCAGGGGCTCTGGGTCCAGCCATGAGCCAGAGAGATCGTTGGGAGGGTGCAGATAGCAGGAGAGAGCTGGGCTAGAGATCTGGGCTGGAGTACCAGCCACCCACTTGCCACCCACATGGCTTTTGGTACATCTGCTTCCTCATCCATGAAATGGGGATCAGGGCCTGAAGATGCTCTCCCCACCCCAGGGGGTGCAATGGCCACTGTGGTGCTTCCTGGAGGTGGGCTGCCCCACCCAAGGTGCCCCATCCTGTGACGAGAGAAACCAACTTAGGACTCGAGGGCACAATAACTTGGAACACGCCAGTCGCAACAGTTTAACATTTTACTAAATCAATTCACACGAATTCCAAATTGCAAATATAATTAAGGACAACAGATTCTGTTCTGCCTTTTAACTCTTTCATTTTCAAATCCATCATTAAGACAAAGAGTAAACAAAAATTAAGTCTGCTGCAGATTCATGATTTTTCTTCTTGAGGGGAAAAAAAAGAACATTATAGTAAAAAGAATGCCACTGGGTGTACAATAAAGCACCACGACACATGGTTACAAAATGGGCTTCCTGGACTCTGCCCCACGTAGAAGACACTGCTCTCCCCGCTGCTCTGCGTCAAGCAGGATTTCATTAAAATAAAACTATAAAATCTCCTAGGTTACACTAAAGTCAGACACGGTCTGGAACACAGTGCTTAACAACAGTAATGTCAACTATCAGTGCTAACGTAAAAACATTTTAGAAGGTCAAAAACAATTAAACTGGAAACCAAAACCTTATTTTCCCTAGATGAGCAAAACTGAAAAAAATGAAAGGGTTCCCGCCTCCCACTAGGAGTGGAGGGAATCTTTTTTTTTTTTTTCCTTTTCTTTCTTTCAAATTGGAGGCGGGGGCACGGTGCGGGCTGGTTCTGCAGTTCCTCAGCCTAGTTGGCGTCCAGCTTGGCCATTTCCTGCACGTAGATGCCTATACTCTCGCTGTCAAAAAGCACAAAATACACCGTTTTGATGGAAGAGGACATTGTTGACACGAAGTAACTGGAGATGGCCTTCAGGATCAGCTGAGCTGCCGTCTGCTTCGGAAAACCGTTCCTGCAAGAGAGAGAACGATGGCTCAGCAACTAGGGGGCCTTGGCGGCCACAGGACCCCCTCCCTGGCCACATCCTCCCTCCGCGAGCCCCTCGAGGCCCTCTGTGCTGCAGTGGCCTCGTGTTGGGTCAGGGTCCACAAGTGGTACTCGACCTCTGGCTGCCTGTACACAGGCGTGAGACAGCCCAGTGCCACCAGACAGGGGAAGAATGAGTAGACAAAGAACTATGGCCCGCAGGAGAATGTGCTGTGCTCTGAGAGGCAGCATGCCAGCAAGGCGACAGAATCTGTGTTTCGCGGCATGTGGGCTGAGTGTAGTCTCCCGCAGGCAGTGTGAGCGCCCACGGTTCTTTTCCCAACATCACCGGGACCAGTATGGGCCTTGAGACACAGCCCAGGCTCCCAAAGGCCCCCCGGGGGTCTCAGCTTCAGGGACGGCTGGAGGCTGGAGCTTCTCCAGGAAGCACGAGCCTCCATTCACGCTAGTAGAGGGTTACATCCTTCACACTGGCCTTCAGATTTCATGGGCAGCAGGAATCCACCTCCCGGCACACACCAGCTTGGACACCCCATAGGCCCAGGCCTTGGGGAGCTGCGTGCAGGTCGTTACCCTGGGACAAGTAGGCTCTTCATCTCAAGGGACAGCATCCCAGTCTCCAAGCCAAACTGGTGTGAATTCCCATACAATTCCATTTAAAGTAAACGTCACGTGGCAATTCTGGAGGCAGGGGCTCAGAGCTCAGGCAAGAATGTGAAAGCTGGACTAGGAGGATGGGCGCTCCTCGCTCTGTGTGTGCTGGGGCTGTTCCTGGTCAACGCTGCAGGTGCAGGAGGACCCAGGAGGACCATGGCAGCAATGTGTCAACTTGCCTAGTCTGGGGGAAATAACGTGGACTTTGGAGCCAGTGGCCCTGGATTCAAATCCCTACTGACCCCGGTTTACAGTCCAGGATACTGAGGGTGAGAGTGAGGGGCTGGTCTCCATGGGGATTTCTTTGTTCCTAAGCAGATCGTCTTCAGTCTGCCCGGAGCCTGCGGGTCCAGTGGAGTCCGAAGTGCTGGGTCAACCTGCCAGTTTCGGCCGGGGCTTTCCTTCGGATGGGGTACCTGCTGCCAGGTGAGAGGTTTTCAAATGTGTCAGGTGCGGGATTTCTCCTAGGCTCACTCGCTAAGTGCCATGAGTTGTGGACCACCTCAGCGGCTTCTTTTGGAGGGTCACACTTATTCTATTGTCAGCACTCAGGGCTTTTCAGAGCCTTTCAGAGCCAAGGAGAAAACCATTCTTGCGACTTGTTTTTGATCAAACAGGGCTTCACCCAGCTTGACAGTGGACCCCTAGCAACTCGTGGATGCTTTAGAAGTGAAGTTCCTTTTTAGAGGACCAGGGTGTCACCCCAGGCCCGTTCCTAGCCTGTGCAGAGGAGCCTGCAGGCAGTCGTAGGGTGTGACCTAGAGTTGGGGCCCCTCATGTGCAGGTGCCTCCCCCACCCCCAGGCACAAGGCACTCCTGCCTGGCAGCCAGCACACACGAGCCTGTGAACCAGACCGGGGTCAGAGTCTGAGAGAGAGCTGCAGGGGTGCTCCGGCCAGGCCAGGGCTGCCGGACAGGCGGCTTCCTCCTGAGGAGACCCTGGGGCTCCGACCACCAGCAGAGTTGGGGGGACCAAAAGGTGGACTGGGATGGAGGGTGGTGGGAAGAGGGGCTGTGCTGGAAGTGGGGAGGGTGGGGACCCCGCGTGGCAGGTGATACCCCTCGCACCCTTCCCCACTTGGGGCCTGCAGGCTCAGTCTGGGAAGAAGCTGTCCTCACAACACCTGGCTCGGCCTCCTTGACTATTTTCACAGGAGTCGAGGAGCACAAAGGCTACACTGTCCGGAACAAGACACGCGCTGGAAAGCGCTGGATGGAGTGAACCCGACCTTCTGCTTTGAGGGCCTCTCCGCAGTGAGTGTGTCGTGGGGCACCCAGCTCGCACCTTTATAGAGGCCGCCCTTCCTCCAAGCAACCCTACTCCTGAGGCAGGGGCCAGGCCAGCCATGGCGGAGCGCAGGCACAGGGTCACGCGGATGAGGGCCCATTTTAAACATCTCACAAAGAGCAAGTGTTTATTCTCCTGCTGTAAATACAGGAGCTGCCCTAAGGACTCATTTCGTTCCTGGTGAGGAAAGCCTGAGGCGGCGGCAGCCCCTGGGCAGACAGGCGGGAGTGGGCAGGGCTGCGAGGCTACGGCAGGACAGCGGGGCCCGGCCCGCCACTGGAAGCAGCCTGCGCTCAGGCCAGAGACTCTGAGGGCCGCTGCCCCAGGCAGAGCTCGGCCTGTGGGCACGACCTGGCTAGGCGGAGGCTGAGAGAACTGCAAAGAGTTGCCTCCAGTTGCACTGGAAGCCCGAGACCACGCTCCACCAGCCCCAAGCTCCCCCACTAAGGGTGCCCTCCTGCACGTCGCAGGTGAGCTGGGCAGAGGTGAGGGCCTGTGGAACTTCCCTGAAGAGCAAGCTGTCTGTTGTGTGGCCTGATGGTCACAGCCCATCTCCTCTGGTGTTTGCCCAGCCTGAGCTGACCCTGGCCTGGGCTTCGTGAGCTGCCCTTAGGCCACCCTGCGGCCGCTCTGCCCGAGCCAGGGGAGATGTGGTGCCGTGCAGAGACGCAGGGTGTGGCCGCAGGGCCTCCCTGGAGCACCCGCAGCAGGCTGGTCACTCCGCCTACGCCCAGCGTTTTCTGACACAGACCTTCTCCCACAGCTTTCTATGCCTCTGCCTTGGACCCTTGAAAAGGGATGTGTGACTCTGACCGAAGGGACCTCAGTTCCTGTTCCTCTACATCAACAGTTCTCAACATTAGCCTCTGTCAGGATTACGGAGGGCCGGCCAAGACGCAGGCTGCCAGGCTCCGCCCAGGAAATCAGATGAGGTGAGCCTGGGGACCATGCTTTGAGATCCACTGTGCTACACGCACTCAGGGTGGGCCCAAAGGTTAAGAACCTGCATTGGGAAGAAAGGTCGGGATCAAAGGTCACAGACCTGCAGCCCATGCCTGGATGCCCTACTGTTAAGGGAGCTTGGGCTGGTCTGGCCTTGTCCTTCAAGGTTGCTGTTGGGTGAACTGTGAATATGATTTGTTTCCAGGAAAACCTCTTGCTGACAAACCCATCCCTCTGTCTGAGGCACTCACAGCCTAAAGGAGAGACCCAGCCATGGGACTATGGCCCCTCTGGACCACGCAAGCCGCCAGGAAGGAATGAAGAGGTGATGGCTTTCCTGACGTTTCCAGGTGGGTCCCGAAAATGTTTTCTAGTAGGCACAGTTGGAAGTATTTGTAATGAAATGGAATGTAGACGTGGATGCTTCACATGCAGAGGCCCTGCACCCTCAAAACAGGGGCAGCTGTGGCACACGCAGTGGCCTGGAGCCACACGGGATTTGCGTCTGGGCCCTGTCTCTGTGCCTTGTTTCCCCACCTGGTGAAATGGGGCAGGTAATCAAGTATTGATTACCTGGGGAGGCTGTGTATCGAACAAAATACTGTACAGAGAGCCCTCAATCGACAGTGTCGTCTCTAAAGGGGGTAGTCTCGAAGGGTCTTTCTAAAGGCCCACACAGTGGAAAATGGCCTTCCCAACCCGACCCCATGATAGCTGGGACTGGGTGACTGCTGCTATCTTTGCTGCTTCCCTGTGCTGACAAAGTCAGCATCAGGGCCCCAGAGGGCTGCTGCCCGGGTCTGAGATGTCCCGTTCTCTTGGAGGGCCACGGGCACGCTGCGGTGTGGCAGGGGCTCCGTCGGGGTCCCCTGGTGCAGTACTGAGCAGCTTGAGGAGAGTGGCTTGCCTACGCATCTCACTCATCTTGTGGCTTCCTGGCTGGCTGGCTGGGTTCTTTTGTTGAATAACCACAGCCCTTCCGGCCAGGTCTTGTGCCGTCCTCCCCAGCTCAGGCTTACTGCTTCTGTGACGGTCACTCTGTTCTACCGCTGTACCGCCTTCTGGATGAGACCAGATGGCCCCTCCTCAAGGCACATTAGAGCAAGGGCAGGTAAGGGCTTCTGCACTCCAGTCAGATTCCAGTTTCAATCTTAGCTGCCCTCGGGAGCAGGCGTTCACCTCTCTTGGCATTAGATCTCTCCACTGGAAACTAGGTACTGCTTGGCGATGGCAATGACGACAGTGGTGGTGATGCAGATGCTGCTCCCCGTGAGATGGGTGCCCCTCCTGTTCCCATTCGGCTCCTGACCCTGCCAGCTGTGCTCACGCCAAATGTCTTAAGTTCCCCTGCGGCCAAGCGCTTCCCACCCCACATGGAGTTTATCTTAGACTTAGACCTTTTTTATTGCCTTGACCCCGACTAAGAAGGTGTCTGAGCTTCCCCCTGAAGTCGCTCCAGCTGTGTCTGCAACAGCCTTTCCCAAGTGTCTTAGACCTCAGTTTCCCTGGCTGTTGCAAGGGGACCCCATGGGCTACCTCCCACCTGGTGCCCTCCTGGGTCACCTGCTCAGTGATGGCCGGGGGCTGTACACATTGGTTGCTTGTCCACTGTCCCATCTGATGGCAGAGACGTGAGTTCACAGGGCCACAACACAGAAGAGGATTTGCTCCCTCCAGCTGTGCTGGGCCCCTCCTCATCCCTGCTCCGGGTGAGCTCAGCCTCCAGGGCGGGACAGGGCAGATGCTAAGGACTCCAGGCCAGGGGCTGTGCTGAGCCGGCTGATCAGGGACCCAGAGATTGCCGTGAGGAGAGGCTGTGTCCTGGGGGTTGGAAAGCGTGGATGGATCTTCTGGAGGAGCAAGTTTAGGAGCCTGACCCTGAAGGCTAACTAGGAATTAAAGCAGATTCTAGATGGACTCTGCTTTTCTTTTTGCTGGACCAGGCCACCTGTCTAATTGTCTGGGCTGTCTGGGAGATGGACAGGGCGGGGCGTCTTGGCAGCCTGGGTGACGTGGGCAAAATGTCTGTCACCCCACGTGGACCCTCCTCTGCTGGGATTAGGTTTCCCGCACACTGTGCTCCTGGGCGTTCCTGTGTTCTGTCTGGCTTTGAGTAACTGCCCAGCCAGAGACTACCCCATCCAGAGGTAAAGGGCAGGCTATCAAGGTCCTGAGCTGAGAGCAGTGGGTTAGAAGAGGGTGAAGCTAAAATTCAGAAGGGGATGGTGATGGGCCCAATGCCTCCAAAGCTAGAGAGAGGCCGGGGCAGCACAACCCTACAGAGGCCTCTTACCTTCTCTCACTCCAGGGCTCACGTGTTTTGGGTTAATAAGTAATTCTCCCCAATTCAGTTTGTCTCTGTCCTTTATATTTGTCTTCTGAGGCCCACACCGAGGGGGTAGGGAGGCTGACAGCTCTGCCTGGGCAGGTCAGGGAATTCCAAGAGGTGTTTCCAAGGTTCTCTAGAATCCACTCAAACAGAGAGCGCAGAGGCAGTGGGGTGATCCTCTGGCAGGATGCTCGGAGGTGGGTCTGTTGACCAAAGGGGACAGGAGGCAGGGGTTCCGTGTGCCTAATACCGAGAGCACTGAGGCCAAGGACCACTGAGCAAATTCTGGCTCTACCAAGTACACGCCGTGTGACCTCTGGTGAGTGACTTGACCCCTCTAAGCTTCTGTGTCTTTGCCTTTGAGTGGAATTAATAGCGCTGCTCACTTTGTGGGGTTGTGAGATACTGCAGACGAAGGGATTAGCACAGTGCCTGGGACTCAATGAATACCCACAAGTGGTAGCTTCAAGAAAACAAACTGGCTTTCCTTTTAGGCTCATAAACCTAAGGAGAGTTTAATCAAAGCCCCAAACTAGCTATTCCCCAAGTACTGCCTCTCCGGAGAGGGGTCGTCC
Source organism: Lagenorhynchus albirostris (assembly GCF_949774975.1). Taxonomy (NCBI): domain Eukaryota; kingdom Metazoa; phylum Chordata; class Mammalia; order Artiodactyla; family Delphinidae; genus Lagenorhynchus; species Lagenorhynchus albirostris. Next base: position 112,368,906 of record NC_083097.1, read on the forward strand.
CCTAATGTCAAACAGAGCGGAGGGAGTGGGGTATCCATCAATATTGTGACCAGGATGCCCAAGGACAGGAGGTCCGGATGCCAGAGGTAGTTTCCCGAGGCCAGGGTTACACCCCGGGTCTCATTTGCCTCCGGTGGGCTTTAAGATTGGCCCCCAGTCTTGGGGGCCGATGGGCTGGAGGAAGGGAGCTGTAGGGCTGTGGTCATCGTCCACATGCCCAAGATGCCGGGCCTCAGCTGAGAGAAAGTGATCCCACAGCTCTTTACCAACATGTTTTGCATTTATATTGTTTTAATTCCAACATGACTTTTATGCCAGAGACACTGGATGCCACAAACAAGCTGTTTTATTTCCCCTCCTAAACCCCACTGTGATTTACTGGCCAGCTCTGGTATAATCCCAGTCTTTGCTCATGAAAGAGAGGGCAGCTGTTTACACGGCTCTGTGGGGCAAGGTCTGCCCGACAGATGTGGGGCTGGGTGGCTATGCACATGTGCTTGCCTTTGGCATTCCGCCCTCTTAAAAGCTTTCAACTGATTATTTTTTAAAACTTTTTACTCCGTGAAAAATGTAAATAAGTTTGTAATAACAGATGCTCTTTTATGGGCATGACTTTTACGCTTCAATTAAAAATTTCCCACTAGTCATATGAAAGAGCATGAAATTATTACCTCCAATAAAGGCTCCTATTGCGTCTCTCCTCGGAAGCACCTTTCATCAGAGTAGATCAAAGTGCCTCCGAAACACTAATTAACTGAGCCTCAGAACCGTGTGTGAGGAAGGGCAGGCCCTTAGCCTCACTAGCTGATAAGGCAGGCCAGGGACAGAGAGGGTGATTCATTTACCAAAGGTCACACAGCAGCGCAGTGCTGAAGAACAGAACTTCCATGGGAGGTGGGGGGCTGGGAAGGTGGGAGAAGCAGGAAGTTAGCTAATTATGCTCAGATCCAAAAGCACTTTGTAAAAAAAAAAAAAAAAAAAAAAAAAGGTCTTGAATTGACTCTGGGACTGAATCGGGCACCTATACACCTCTCCACAGTTCCTGGGAAAGTTTAACCTGCTAGGTGCTTGCTGACCAGCTTATGAAGGATGCTCGTCTTCGCCAGGTGCTCTTAGAGCCGACCGAAAAAGGCTGTTAGATGCTCTAGCTCTGTCAGCTCTGCTTTCAACAGGCATTTAAATGGTATTGACTTTTAAAATGATGCTCAACAGATGCTTTTGGCAGAAGCGAATGGAATGAAGATGTATGGTGACGGGAAACATAGATGGCAGTCCAGAACAACAATCGTGTCAGCTCTGGATGTCCCTGCAGAGCTCGGCACAGGGCGGAGTGAGTGTGGGAACGCGAGGCTGGGGGCCGTGTGCGGGTTCACCTGTCCTCTGCTCAGGGCCCCTCCCCCGACACCAGCTTCTTTGTGCTAGTAAGCCCCAGAAGAGAGCCCACTGTCAGTGCAGAGGACTGAGGGGCCCTCACACAAAGGAGCACCTGGTCTGGGAGGCCTCGGCTGCCCGGAACTGCAGGGCCAGGGCCAAGGCCAGGAGGGGAAGAGAGGGGAGGTGCGGCGCCCACAGCTCACCTCCAGGAGGGACTGCAGAGGAATGCTCCTTCTGTCCCAGATGGAGGCAGGCAGTGACAGAGGCTCCAGAGGAAGATCTTTTCCCACATCAGGTCCTCTGGTGGGTCCACCAGTCACGTGTGACTGCCCTGGCCCACAGGAAGCCCTGGGGCACAGTGCCTGTCTGCCTGTAAGCAAGGCCTTCTGGGTACAGCGACTAAGCTCTGCTTGAGCAGATGTGACAGGAATTCCGCCCGGACTAGCTCTGTCCCTGGCACTTGGGGTGTGGGACCCTCAGTGATGGCACTGTTCAGGGAAGCAGAATTACAAGGCCTGCCCAAGATAAAAACAGCAAAATCCACTCTCTGTCCTCCTCATGAGTTTGGAAGAGAAGTGCTTTGAGAAGAGCAGCTTTCTATACACACACGGAATAGTGCTGAGGACTGTGACTCAGGCTCTCCCAGGAGGGCGATGCAGCCTGCGGTGTCACGGGACATCAGTGTGCTGGGACCTGTGTTGCCACCGCACAGCCCGCCTTCCTCGGGAACTGGGAGGGACTTCTGGCAGAGACCCTGGAAGGCTCCCGATCTCCATGGGAAGCCCCAGGGATGATACAGAGTCCGGGGCTGCAGCAGCTCTGAAGGCCAGTTTCCCTTTGCTTCCGTGCCCCATCCAGAGGGCGAGCCTTCCAGAGGCCTGCTGCTCAGACCCTTGGTAGGGAGGACCGTGGAGATGTGGCAGGCAGTGAGACACAGCCTCAGAGGCAGCCCTCATATCTTCATCGTGGCAGAGAGTTCTCAAAGCATGCTCCCTTTGGAGAGCTCCTTTAATTTCCGAGCAGTCCTGAGAGGCTGCGTGGGGGGGACGGTCACATCTATTTTACAGAGTAGGGGGCTGGATTCAGAGGGGGGGGTTAATTTGCATGCCATCACGCAGCTGGTTAGCCAGGCCCGCGCCCAGGGCTGCCCTGACAGGCAGGACCTGATGGGCTGTGGGCTGGCATCTGGGGGTGCACCACCCGGGAGCGGGGGTGGTTGGGGGTTGTGGCTGAATCCTGTCTGCCTCATCAGCGGCTCAAGGACTACACCCTTCCAGTGCGGGCCCTCTGGGTTGTGTGTGTGTCTTAGGGGCAGTTGCGCTGCTCCCCACAGCCTCCGTGAGTCTCCCTGGGGAGATTTCAGGGCTGGGAGGTGGGGGAGGCCCAGCCCTATCTCACTCTCACGTATCTGCCCACTCAGAACCACCTCATCAGCAGGGCAGTGAGGCACAGGGAGAGCAAGCAGGTTTTGGGGAGGTGGAGGATGCTTGGGAATACAAAGATAAGGGGCAGAGGGCTGTGCCCAGAGGATGCTGGGGTTCGGGGACAGAAGTGTAACACAGCTATATGGGCTGGGTCTGGGAGGGGCTCTCCCGCTCAGTATCCCTGCATTCACGCCTCCCCACCCACCTAAGGTCTTAGTGTCCTTCAAGGGTCACCTTCTGTGATGACATCTGCTGTCACGGCTCAAGTCTGATTCTCTCCTCAGGCTTCCTGTCTCCCCACATCTCTTCAACTGTCCCTCACAATTACTTAATGTCTATGTTCTTCCCGATTTCGAGCTTCCGGTCTCCTCAACAAAGGCAAGTGCTTGAAAGTAGCCTTAGCCGACCATGGGCACAGTCGGAGCTCCCTGCAAGCATGGGCCGCATACGCAGGGGGACAGGCCGTGGGCCCTTACCTGCCGCTGCCGATGGATGGAAAGGCGATGGACTTCAGCTTCTTGTCATCCGCCAGGGCCAAGCAGTTCTTCACTGTCTTTTCCAGAAGTTCCTCACACTTGTCTGCACCCCAGACTGGACTGTTACAGTGGATCACAAACTTGGCGGGCAGGCCATGGCCTGCGCTGACAGCGGCTGGAGGGGACAAGACAGAAGCAGTGAGCTGGGTCCCCCTGCAGTAGCACGCGTGCTAGGTGCCGAGCCCAGGCCGGCTCTCCAGCTCCAGCACGTCTTCCCGGGCCCCCCGACCACCTGGTCCAGGAGGGCTGCAGCTGCCTGCTGCCTTGTGATTCCCACGGAAGCTCGAGCCGGAAACTGCTTGTCCTGCAGTCTCCTCCCTCGGTGGCGGGGTGGGGTGGGGGGACGCCAAGCCAACCCCCACCCTTGGAAAGTTGGCGTTAGGACGCGTGGCCACCAGGAACTTCAGCCAAGGTCACAGTAAACCCTCTCCCTAGCCTCCCAGAAGGCCGAGCCACAACCATCTAACTTGACCAAATGTGTCAGAATGTTTGTAGCCTCCAATTAATCGCCTTTCGGGGGTCTCCAACCGCCCTATCCTCAAGTGGATTAATGTGCATTTAATTATGATGTACCGATATCTATAAATCTCTGACACAGTTCGGAACAAACCTCCTGGGAGAGTAACCCAGAGAGCATGTCTGCTGCCCTGTTCTTCTCCCTGACTAACCGATCCTGTTTGTTAGTTTTGACAAAATTAATTGGACAGTGCTTTTAGGATGGAACTATTTTCCTCTCCTAGAAGAGGAGCCTTTCTCCAACTACAGATCTCCATAGCAGACCTGCCTTTCCAGGTTTGTTCTCATTCTCTGCCTCTTGTCAGATCTGAAGACACTGGTCTTGGGTCTGCTCCTACCAGGAAATATATAACAGGCCAGCCCATGTCTCCCAGAGCATGTTCCAGGATTCCTGTCCCAAAAGTTACAATGTAAAGGTGGTGGTTCTGGAACCAATGGGTCTGGTGAGTGCTGCCTGGGAGACTTCTATGCAGGAGCACACTACCGTCTCCACCCACTGCTCCAGTAAGACACCCAAACTTTTTTGACCAAGTGTTTTCTAAACCCACTTTGTGACGAACACCATCAGCGCTATCCAAGGGGTCTGGGCTGTTAACGGGTATCGTCTGTCGCTAGGAGAACCTGGAGAAGAGTGATTTATGGGAGGTGTCTCATGCTGCAGTAGCAACTGCTCTGATCCCAGAGTCACAAGTCTGATTTTGAGTCCTGGCTCTGCTTGCTGACTGGTTCAAGAACTGTGGGCTTGAGCCTGGGGGGCTTAATTCACCTGCATGTCCACGTGAGAAGTAACTGCTAAACTATGCATTCAAAAGACAAGAAATGTGTTAGCAGTGATTATCTTTGGACAGCGGAACAGGGATATGTTCTATTATTTCCTTTATACTTAAAAAATATTTTAAAACATTTTCTAAAATAGATCTTAAAATCAAGAACGAAATGTGTTCTTGCTTTTGAAACAGGCAAACATATCTTTAGCTGTGCTAAGTCTAACGGGTTTGTACCAGCTGTGGCTCCGGTGTCACCAGACAAGTTTGGTGTGTGGCAGCATCAGGGCCACCTCTTATCACACCTCCTGCTGAGGGTCACCGAATGGGCTTTAACTGGAGCACCAACAGGAAGGACCCTGGGCTGGCACAGAGAGAGGTGCCGGTAAGGGGCCGAGGAAAGGCCAGGAGCCCCTGGCTGGGTAGTTTATGCTGTGTGTGTCCTCCCTGTTCAGTGTGGGCGGTTCCAGCGGGGAACTGCCTGGAAGAGCTCGGTAACTGCGCCCCCACCAACTCTCTGCAATGCCATGCCCTTTGCAGGCAAAACAGAACTGGCAGTGCAGAGGTCAAAGGCAATGCCACCCTCTTATCCCCGCCAGGACCCGTGACTAGCCCAGGATGGGAGTTTGTGCGTTAGTCACTGGGGAAAGAGAGGTAAGGCCTGGGGTACCCTCAGAGAAGGTTGTGTGGCTGTCACATAGTAACTGTTGATGCCCATATGAAGATTCATTTTAAAAACAAACAGGATTGGGAACCATCTAGTAAGAAGAGAAAACTGGAGCCCAAAGGGGAGGAAGGGAGTGGCCTGTCCTCACATAGCTGGTGGGGTGAGCCAGCCTCACCCACTGTTCAGACTCCCAGGTGCTCGGGAAACCCTGTGTCCACCTAAAATCCCCAAATCCAGGCTGGCATCAGTAAGAAGTGCCCTGCCTCTAGTTCTTAGCAGTAAATTCTCCTCACATCACATTTCAAGTCATCTTCTTACACCCCTCTTATCAGGAAAGGTGTAATTGGCAAATGAGAGATGTATATTTACATTTCTCCCATGAAAAACACAGATGGCTGAATGAAAATGATTCATTTGCATCTCTCATCAGCAATTTTGCAGATGGCTCAGTATCCCTATCTATACTTCTCAGCTCTTAGATTTGCCGAACTTGGCTTCTGTAACTGCTTAAAATTTGAGGGCTAGACATCAAACACTTAGAAGCTATTTTAAGTAATGAAGAAAAAACTTGGAAAGGCAATTTCCACAACCCTTAAGTTCCCCTGACAATTTGTATGTGATAAAAGTCTAACAGGCTTTCTTCTGCCTCCGTCTCGGAGACAGCCATGCACCTCTGAATTCTAAGTCGTCCTGTAAAACCGTTTCCCTAAGGCAGCATGCACCACGCCCAGATCAGCACAGTGCCTCCCCACCTCACCTCCAGCTACTTCCAAGGGCCCGTTCTTTTTCCGGAGTTCCAGAACAGCTTCCACGAACTCCTTGCCACCCTTCTTCTCCAGCGTGTTTCCTAGACAAGGACAGGGCGAGGTCAGATGGCCATCCTTGCGTCTCGGGGCACACACAGACACTTAGCATGTCAGGTGATTACATACTAAAAATGATCTGACTGGCTAAATGTCCAGACAGCTGCAAGACAGGAACAAAGCCCTGGCTGAGTCAGAAAAGTGAAGTTTCGAAGAGATTCACCATCGGCCAGTTACCACTCTGCACTGCCGGTCACCGAGCTATCTTTGCTGCCTCTTATCTGGGGGTGACTCGGGGTGATCCTGGACATGCCAGAGATGCGAGGGAGATGGGAGACGCCTGTTCTCTGCAAGCACGCCTGTCCTGCATGCTTTCCATCAGCGTGAGAAAGCAGATGGTGCCGGCTTCCAAGGCTGATGCCTCCCCCTGGATTTTCTTCCCTGTCTCTGGGGAGAAACCCCAAATAAGGAGGTTTTAGAAGAAGCACGCCGCGCTTCCATCAGCAGCTAGCTCTCCTCTTGGCGGCAGGCCCGGAAGAGAGCATGCAGACTTGGCCACCTCGGGGCCAGCATTGTTACCATGCTTAGTTCCTATTTTGCAGCTCTGGTGTCATATGTGAATACAAAAAAAAAAAAAAAAAAAAAGGCCTCAGACAGTATTTCCTTAATCACACAAATGATTCAGAATCGTTTTAGGTAAAGGAGAGCAACACCAGAAACAGAGCTTAAAGATGAACTTGTACGCTTAAAGAAGGATGACTAACTGTTCAGGACCAGATTTAAAAAAAAAAAAAAATCAAATGGAGGCAGGGAGCAACTCTTCTTGAATTAGGGTACTTGGTAAGTAATCAATTCTCGCTATGAAAGCCAAGTTCCCAAATAAGATTACCAACACCTATAAGGTCTGTGGGTTAAATGTCTCGCATGGGACAGCAAGCAGCAGTCAAAAGCGTCCTTGTAAGTTTGGCCAGAACGGGGTCTTAGTCTTCCATAAGCTCTGCTTCCTCAGTTGTGCACATTTTAAAGTACATTCCTCACAAGAGGATAGCATACTCCCCTTAAGATTCACCATTTGTCTTGGAAAATTCAAGGTGCCCTCGGCACATTCTGGTATGGGTCAGTGAGGGTGCACTGGGAGGCACCAGCCCAGATTCTCTTTGGATTCACCCTGGAATGACCAGGACTGATTATCTTAGAGAAACCTGCCTCATTTGCATGTTGTTCTGGTAGGGTGAACTAACCCCAGGAAGTGCCTAGAAGGAAAAGCAGACAGCCTGGGCACTGTTACAGATGAGACGGCACAGGGCTAATGGCAGGCACTGCCTATAAGCCACCCCACTCTAGGAAGTCTGGGGGCCTGAATGAACGTGAGCAGCAGGCCATCACCCACAAGGAGCTCTCGGCTAAGAGAAGGCCTGACTTTCAGACAGAGATTAACTTGGGATCCCTAAGGTGGGATCCAGCGTCCCTCCTCATTAGCCCAGACTGCCCACAAGCCTTCACCTGTCTTGGAAAGCAGCGAAGTGGGCTTTAAATGGCAGAGGTGTCCAGAGGGAAAACACATCCGCTTCAGAGGTTTTTACCGGCAGTGGTGGCAGCCTCTGCGTGTTTCTGACAAAGTTCAGCATCAGAGACAGTGGCCAAATGGGCTTAAGGGAGCAGGCTTGGGCCTCGTGGCTCAACTCCACCCACCAGGAAGTGGAGAGTTTGAGGGTACAACCCAGGTGAATGAGGCCCAATTACAGGTTCACCCGAAATATCCATGCAACCGAGAAAGATGAATCCAAAGTCTGAATCTGCTGGATCCCAAATGCTGCTGCCCAGCTGTACCCGGTCTGGCCTTCCCTCCTCACCCATCCTCCACCTTGAAGGATGGATACAAACATGCTCCAGGCAGGACTACTTCAGGTCCACATTCTCTATCCTATCTACTCTTTAGGAGAAATGGGAAATTTGGAAGGTAAAGTAAAATCAGTGTTGTATTAATACTACCAACTCCTTTATGAAATAGAAAAATATTAAGAAAATGGGCTGATTTATAATTAAAGGTGTTTTATCTTAGGAAGAGTGTTTACTTTAAAATTTTTACTTATAATTAAATCTTGCTTTAATTAGAAGTGAAATTTGCACGTTAAATTACACTTAATGCATTTCCCAAACTTAAAAATTGAACCCTAGATTGCAGGCAATCAACCCGGTCAGGACTTGACTCCTACACACACATATGTATGCACATGTTCATGTAGACACACGTGTACTTTTTAACAAGAAACAGGCCCATTTCAACTGTATTGTCAACACTCTGAATGTAAGACTCTTGCTTTTTAGGCTTAACTTCAGGGTTAATCATAAGGCAATTGGCTTATTTGCCCCCAAGCATAAACATGTGTTACTCCCATGAGAACAAGAGCATTATTTCATGCTTAGAAAGCAGGCATAAGTATCAGTGTTCAAACCAGCCTAAGCGAAAATTTAGGCTTGGACAAACGTCAGGCTCAGCCTGTGGTCTATTTCACTGTTAGAAAGAACTTTCGATGGGTAAAAGTTAATCACTGGGGCTAAGCATTCCTGCACTCGCATTCCTTCTTCCAGCAGTCTCGGGACTCAGGAATTCACACCAAGTATGAGAAGTGGAGTGATTACATCCTCGCTTCCTCTTTTCCCCTCTCACACATCAAAGTGGGAACTGGAACCAATTGAGACCATGTGTGAATCTGGTTGATCATTGTTTTGGTATTGCAAGAGATCTGGGTTCAGTACTAGTTTGGAATGGTTCGCTGAGAAAAAGCACTGAGGTGGGCTTTGGAAGACCTGGGTTCTGGTCCTGGCACCATCTTTCCTCCTTGGCCAGTCAGGTTGTCTGGACCTGCTGTGTCACTCGTGGGAGTGACGTACGACGTAACCGTGGCCGAGCTCTCGGACCCGAGTTACTTACATGTCACCAAGGCTACTCATGCCTAACCCGTGCATATGAATGGGTTAAGGGCAAGCATGTCAGAGAGAAAAGCACTAGCACTGTCATTATTCCAAGGAGACCGGTTCCATTCATGGTTTAGGAAGGACTGGGCTCTTCTGGGGGCAGAGGGCGGGGGGACAGTTGGCTCTGCATGTTACCCCGTCTGGCCCCTGCCAGCCTCAAAGCCTCCAGCTCCACCTCCTGGTGTGGCTAATCCTGAGGAAACACTTTCACAGCCGCAGCAGGCTGGCCCCTTCTTCCTCTCCCTGAGCCTGGGCGAGATTCTTCTGCCCAGCAAGTTTCACAATTTCCATTTCACCCAAAGTTCTGGATGGCAGGATGAACCTAGGCCTTAGTCACTCCTGGCTGAAAGATAAGCCCTCAGCTGTTTGTTTATTTAGTTTCCTCCAAGTAAGTACTTCCCTCCCATCAAGTTTTCACTTGGTTAAGAAAGGAAGTATCTTTCTCTTAAGCTGCCTGACTTAGGAGCTCTTAAACTCCTCCAAAATCTTGGGAAAGGGGAGTTTATTTTAATTGCCTACAGCCTGATTTCATTTGGGCCTGGCAGGCTTGGCGAATCCTGACTTTCCATCCAGTTTGTCTTTCTATCCTTGTCCAAAATCCAAAATGCCCAGGAGAGCAATTAGCCCAAATCAAAGTGGCTGGGGCAGACTGTGAACAGCAGGCTTTGCGAGTGACACTGAACAGAGCTGGACAGCTACAGATTGCTAAGCTGTTGCACTTCCAGTGTCTGGGACACTCACGTGAATCCCAACAGCATCATCCTTCAAGATGACTTCACTTCTGCCCTTACTAGAAATGTACCCCTTCTCTTTGGAAGTTGGTGTTTGAATCTATACTCAGAATGCTGCTCTCAGCACCAGCACACCTACTGTAAAAATCACATACGCACCTGAGAGCAAGACCTTTGCAATAAGCGCCTATCATGAACCAGGCAATGAAGCAGGGTGCTTTGGTTACATGACTTTACATAATTCTCTTCATCACCATTATTTTACAGATAGGGAAGACCAAGGCATTGAGGAGTTATGTGACTTGCCCAGGCCCCATAGCCAGTAAATGGTAAGGTTAGGATTCAGGATCCTCTTACCTAGCTCCAAACCTGTACTTCTTTGCCATCACACCTGGATGCCTCCTCATTATAAAGGCCCCTCAACACATTCTTAAAGCAGGGCACTATCTATGTTCGTGCAGCGGGTCTGCAGTCATAGTACTTGGCACGCCACATGCTCTCTCCGCCTCACCTCACCCTCAGCTACTCAGTGCCAGAAGCCAACTGACCACGTGTGTCAGCTGCCGAGGAGAGGAAGGAGCTTTCTGGGTCTAGGAGAGTGTTTCTCAAGAGTGATCTAGGAACAGCACATCAGAATGAGGTGGCTTTCGTACACATAAGGCCTGAGAAACCCTGAGTGTGGGAGTGCTCTAAAATTCCCCCCACGTGCATCTAAGGCTTGAAGGCCATCTCAGGAATGAGTGTGCTTCTGAGACAGACCCATGCATAGGCATTCCTGTGTATCTGGTCCACGGGGGGCACAGAAGTGGTCCTGGATGCCACTCAGCCGATCTGTCTGCATCCCGCTTGCAGCTCAAATCACGTGTGAACCCAGTCTCCCACAAAGCTGTGCCTCAGGAAGCAGTGAAGAAACGTTGCTGAACCAGTTTCCAAACCAGAAGTGTGCCCATTTGTGAGCTGCAGGATGCAACCTGGCTGACAGTTAGCTGTAGTTCTCGCATTCACAACCCGGGGACAGGAGACCTGGGGAAGGTCAGGACAGCTGGAAGTGTGAAATGAATGCAGCCCTGCATAGCTGTCAAAGGATCAAGCTGTCTGCGGCGGCTGACTGACCATGCACACACACACTCGGCAGCACCCAGCTAGGCATTACCTACTTCACCACCGGTGTAGAAGTCAGTGTTTGTCGGGTGAACGACAGCATCACTGTCGATCGAGGCAATGTCAGCCTGTACAACTTGCAACTATAACAGGTAAACAGATGTATATCAACTGTGTTGGACCGAGACCCACGCACAGGCACATTTACTAAGGCCCCAATGGCAGGGCTGGCCTACCTGGTCGATTCCAACATATGAGCCAAAAGGGCAATCAGTCCACGAAGTGTGCGCACATGTGGATGGGGGTGAGGAGAGGAGGAGGAGGAATATCAAATGTGACATGTTTAAATTAAACATTTGAATGACAAGTCCAAAAAAAGAGAAACAGACACATGAGATCATTTCCAAAGGTTAAAAGAAATAACAAAACAACGAATGCCCCACTTCACTTCGCAAAAGCCTGTGAGACTGGCACCCCACTGAGAAGGCTACTAAAACATGGCATCTGTTTTTAAAAAACGTGGACTATCAGGCGAACCAAAACAACAAGTTTCTCCATTTTATCGGCAGTAGTCACCTTTTAGGGTTTGATTTTTATTCCTGTGATGGTTAGCATTTTGTCTACCTTCGAGGGACGTCTCTTGAAAACTGAGAAAACAGTATAGGTGTGCACAGAGGAATGCCTTTATTTTTCCCCCTCGATGTGTAAAAATATTTTTCCAGCCTACCTCTTATTCTGATCAATCTCATTTTTATGTATTTTACATATAAGATATACTATGGATAGACAGGATCCTAGTTTTTTCTAGCTTGTGGGGGTTTGTTTTTGTCTTTTTAAAGAAATTATCTGTTTAAGGCAGTTAGAAAACAAGTTCAAGCAGGGCATTTTTGAGTCCCAGTTCTCATGTCTTCAGCCCACTACTGTACCCAGTCTGTGTGGGTCGGGCCTGGGCTCTGGCATGAGCATCTCTCCCGGTAAGGAAATCTGCCATCTTACAAAGGTGGCCGAAGATGGGAACTAAAGATACAAAAAACATACCTAAGTCAGCATCAGGCATAAGGCTGCCTTGGTGGGAACCTGCTAGCCTGTTGCCCCTGCAAGGCTCACAGCTAAGGAAACAGGAGCCTTCACTGTGCCCTAAGCTGACAGTTCTTCTCTGTAAAGGTGAGGCCACAGAGTGGGACACCTGAGGGGTAGCCCTCAGCTTGCCCTGAACCGTCCACCCTCCTGTGCAGGGAGATGCCATGGCTCTGGGGCAGTTTTCCTCTGGAAGAACTCACTCAGAAAGAGATATTGCCCTTCTTTTTAATATCATACACGAGCCAAGTAATTCATGAAGGTGGCACTCAGTCATATACTGTTTTCAGTTGTAGAAGAAGTCGAAGTGACAGTAGGTGGTAAATTTGGGGGAAATCAATTTGCTGGTGGATTAAAGACAACTTTATAGTATACTGATGCAGCTTAATTGTCTCCCTTCTCAAGTGTTTTCATGCTTTGTTTGTCATTTCTAATTAAGGCTTAAATGGAGAAACTATCATTTTGTAGTTACCTGAGATTTTTCAGTTCTTAAAAAAACAAAAAAAAACAAAAAAACCACAGTTTTAAAAAATCCCCCCCGAGTAACCAGCAGTCAGTGTGATCATTATGGAAGAGAATTTAGATGGCAATATATTTATAATCAAGGAGAAAGCAGCCAATCGGGCTTAATAAGACATAATCAGATCATTCCCATTTGGAATGGCTTGAAGTAAGTAGACATTCAATGTCTACCCTCAAACATTAACCTTGCTTTTGGGAATTTGGTTTGACCATTTGAAGTCTGAGAAGATGAAGAGCCAAAATTCTGGGTTCCATAACTTTTCAACTGACAGCTGATGGTGCCAAACCCCATCCCCAATTACCTAGGTCATCTTTAAGGTCAATGTCAGCATTGGTAGGATTGATTATGGCCTCCACCTCAAAGCCGGCTAAATTACTGATTTCACTGTGAATAAGGTTCAGCTGAAAAGAAAAGCATGAGGTGGGAAATAACAGGACAGCTGGGAAGTCACAGAGACGTGAGCCTTGGGATACAGATGAAGGGCAGTGGACACTCCAGGTGCACTGGGCACAAAGGGGAAGAGGGAGTCACTGGCTAAACTGAATCCGTGTCAAACGAAAGACTCAAATGCCACTCGGGATGCTAAAAGGAAGCAAGCTAGGCTGAGGGTCCAGAACGTGTTTGCCTGGTGATGCCTGGGGCCAAAGGGAGGCATAAGCCATATCAGGCTGGTGGATCCACTTCCCTTGAAAAGAACTTGTGATCTGGGGGCCCAAGTACAGCAGCTCTCAGGACCCAGAGTCAAGTACTCATTGCTGGGGTAGGGTGGGGTGGTATATGTGACCGTCCCCTTCTTTGAGCACTGGGATGGTGCGGAAGTCCTAGCTGGTTTGGGCAAACCCCTCGTAGCTCTACCATTCTCTTCCAAGTGGTCATGGGTCTTTGAGGCTGTCCCCATCACCGTGACTACTAGCTGGCTGGCTCCTGTGCCCTGCTCAGGGGTGGTGAGAAGCAAGAATGGCCTGTTATTTAGTAACATCTAATTTTACGTGCCTGTTAGTCACGTAATACTGAAGTTCTGGCCAAACCCAGGAAGAGACACAGCAGTTCTCCAGCAAGATAGTGTGTCTTTTAAACTGTTCACGTTGTTGGTGAGGCTACTCTGAGGCCCAAGGGGTAGAGCATTTTCTTTAGTGAGTTTTAGGAGTACCCTACCACCTGAGCCTTTGTAAAGAACCGCTGAATGTCCTCCCTCCCCACTGTTACTCTGGTGCCATGGCAACCCTCAGTTTGAGAGGAATCCTAAGTTCTAGACTGGCTGTCAGAGGGCAGGGGGAATTAGCTGGCCCAGGATCCCCTTCCTGTTCTTAGGTCCAAGCGCCTGCAGCTCAGCACTCACACTCTCTCAGGGAAGATGGCTGTTCTTCAGTGACAGACGTTCCTACCAGATGCAGCAGAGAGCAATGCCCAGAGAAGCGGATGACCAAGACCAACTGCAGTCCCGGCCTGGGGAGCTGACCGCACCCTCAGGGCCCAGCAGGGCAGGCGCTTAGTCCAGGCGCTCACTCCCAGGAGAGGGCCGTGTGCAGACACTCAGCTGGGAAGCTCTTGGCAACTGAGCTCCAAGTCCCTAAATTTCTGGGGCCAAACATTTTGTTGAAAACAAAACCAAACAAAAAACCTGATGTGCTATAAGCAGTAGAAATATAAACCCACATTTCTGATTCCCAGATGCAATCAGCAGATTCTCAAAAAAGGGACCTGCTTAGACTGAAAGTTGTGGAAATGAATTTGGTCTTATGGCCGGGGGAAGGACTCTGGCTAGGCCCTGCCACAGTGTGGTACGCCTCATTTTTAGTTAGGGCTCGAAGAGAGAAGAGGTACAAGCTCTCTCCACTTGGACTTTCTGGGGTGTGGTTCCCAGCACTGCAGGGTAATTAGGGGCCAGCCACTGGCATTCCTGAAGCTGAAGGAAGCCCACTGGGGTGCCCTCACACAGTGAAGCTCTCAGAGCACAGGTCCTGGTGCCAGGACAGAGGCACAGAAGAGACAGCATCAGGGAGAGGGTGCTAATGGTGTTGGTTCAGGGGGAAGGGGTGTGGATGGGCACACAATGGGGGGGGGGTCGGGGTCTCAGAGTAAGGCAAGTGAAGGTTTAGGGTTCAGGACAAGGGTGAAGGGTTTGATTATGATATCATGTAAGTACTGCATATGACTTCAAGCAAATGCTGTTTATAAAAACTCAAATCAAGCCAGTACTCCCTGCTCCCCACCAAAAATAAAAACCTACACTGTGTGAAGCAGCAGGAGATTGTTGGGGGAGGAAGGGAAAGGAGAAAAAAGGGAAAAGAACACTTCACTTGGTGTTATGAATGAATACACTTTAAAGACATCTAGGAGATTCCTTTTTTGTTTGTTTAAAAACCATACATGTTTAAATCTTTAAACTTCATAATATTTTTTTCTAATTGTATACACACTTCTGGATTTGTATTCAGAAATGTCTCACCGGAAAATCAGCTCCTGCCATGGGCTCTGATTCAACTAGCCGGGGAGACCCTGGTAGACTGTCTCTGCCTCTGCCTAGGGAGCACTCCCCCTGCTCTTTAGGGCTTTCTGGGGCAAAGTGCAGGGCTTTGTGGCCTTGCTGAAGCGAGGGAGCGGTTGCAAACAGAATTCCCAGCTGACTCAGGGCTTACCACCGTCCCTCTGAGCAGAAGCAGCCCCGCTCTTGGAAGCACTGAATCCTGCACATCAGGGAGCCACTGCCACCAGCATGGAGAAGCCCCAGCTAACCAAGTGCAGTTTCACTCTCACCCACCTCATGCTCTGCTGGGTACCAGGCTCAGCAGAAGTCCTCAGGGTGAGGGGCTGAGCCACAAAACAGTGTTGCTATTAAAAATGTACAATTATAGAGGACTATAAAGCATGTGCTTGGGGGAGGGGGGCGGTCTGTGTTTGTGTGTTTGGGAGAGGAATGGGGAGGGGAGAGGACAAATTGCTTCAGGCACTTTGGAAAGACAGATGGGCAATCATCTTGGTTTGGGCAGGCTGGCCCAGGGGGCAGAAGCCAACAGTGATCTGATCATCTGGTCATGAAACAAGAACAGAAGCTCCCCTGGACAGGAGAAGGATAAGCAGAGGCCACGTATACACATGCCTGAAAAGGATCTCACTGTGCCGAGGACACACACCAACAGGCCTGGCAGGCCCAGGATAGATGCCCAGTCCTAGGAGGTCCCAGGCCCCCCTAAGCCCACCCAGGGTCAAATTCACCTGGACCTCTTAGCCAAAGGGGCCCACAGCTGTCTGAAGCACATGGCAGAGCAGGGGTATTTGTGGGCTGGGAAATCAGATTTCTGGGAAACTGTGAAAATTCCCAAGTTTAGTCTGATTTTCTGGGAGGGGAGAGGGTCATTAATGATTTCAGAATATGAACAAGCTAACTACTTCCTTGTCTTAACATTGGGAAAGATGGAAAACTAAGTTTTAAACCACAGAATGGTGAATTTAAAGTATCTGTGAAGATTGCTGGCCACTGGAGAGAGTGCCAGTTATAGAGCAGAAGGGGGGTCCCACTTGGCTGCAGGGTTGGGGGAAGGGGACTGAGCTAAGTGTCCTTCAAGATCTCTTCCACCACGGGGACCTGATGATGCTCATGTCAGTGGCCTCTACTGGAGCCAGCCTCTGATGTCTACAGTACCCAGTCCCCCCTCGAGGGGTTATGCCCAGTTAACCCTTGTTGTCTACTCCTGATGTGAACTCGTTAGGCTACAAGCTCCTTGAAGGCAGAGTGCAGGCTGCCTCCTGCCCAAGGGCCATCCAATACCTAAGACAGTGCTCGGGTTTCTGTAGGCCCACAAACAGAGCTGGAACTGAATGTCAAACATCCAGACACAACTTTAAGATGAAGTGAACAAACCGCTTCCCCGAAAGCAGAGCTAACGGAAAGGCCAGAGCTCAGGAACCGGGCCCTTGGCCTGGCTGGGACCTGAGGTGGCTCAGAGCTAACCTGGCTATCCTGGAAGGGAGGACGGCACCCACCACTGAGAGCAGGTCGGGAGGCAGCCTGCCCATGATAAGGAAGGAGCCGGT
Organism: Lagenorhynchus albirostris; assembly: GCF_949774975.1. Classification (NCBI taxonomy): domain Eukaryota; kingdom Metazoa; phylum Chordata; class Mammalia; order Artiodactyla; family Delphinidae; genus Lagenorhynchus; species Lagenorhynchus albirostris. The sequence continues at coordinate 112,385,436 of NC_083097.1, forward strand.
GGCTTGGGGCTACTGGATGGACATCTGGGCTGCCTTGACGTGACCTCCTTGGCCACGGGAAATAGTACAATCCTTTTTTTTTTTTTTTTACACATATGTGATCAGAAATTCAATTTTAGGAAATAAACGTGATTTTTAAAGATTATCTGAGTGACTTGTTAAGTCTAGCCTGTCACTGTCCAGACTAGCCTGTTCGTATCTCTCATTCCCTCACAATGGACAAGGAAGACTCCTTTCCCTGTGCCCACCACATAAAATGCAACGCTCTTCCTGTCCCCAGGGTCCACTTTAACTAAGGAAGATGGAGAGGTGAGGTCTTCCACAGAACTGTTTCCACTTCCTCATGAATCACCATGTGTTCCCTGTGGCCTGCTCCAGGGCCCATTCCTGCCCTGGCCTCTGGGGTGGAGGGACTCCTTCCTCTGTGCTATGCTGCCAGCCTGCACGCATCTCCAGCCTGAATTCCCCCAGAGCCTCAGGCCTGGAGGTGGCATCTGGTGGGTTTCAGGCTAGAATGTGCCACACAGAGACAAGGACAGCTGTGCGCACTGCTGGAGGCCCAGAAGCATGGCTTCATCAGCGTCCTAAACTGTCTCAGAAGCCAGTCGTCAGCCACAGGGTGGAAGAGGGTGGTGGGCCTTTCCTCCTCATTCCTGCTTCAAGAGCTCCCTCTCTCTTTACTGTTCCCCAGCCCCCGGGACTAGGGTGTCTGGATCTGAGGAAGAAAACCCATGGTACCTACCCCTGCCTCTAGCGGCCCACAGGGCTGTGGCTGCAATCCTGATAGTTGGGGAGGCACACACGCATGCCCTCCTGACACTGCTTTCCCAACTGCTTCTAATAATACTGACTCTTCCAAGGAAGCCTACATCGCTTACTACCACTGACACAGATTTATAGAAATGCACTTTTTTTGGACATTAAACTTTTTAAATCTTGAGAAGAAGCTGAGAATCTCCACTGAACCACAAAGCAAACACATTTAGTCGATTCAGATTCACAGCACTGTTTCCCTTTTGAAAACAATTCAACAATGTGTGTGAATACTGGGTAAAATCAGAGAGCAATGAGGGCGGTTACTCCTGAGATGTCAGTATGTGAGATACATTATCATCAACAACAATTGGATCCCAGGCTCCTAAGCCCTGGGCCAGCTTCTCCTGCAAGTAGCTTAGCAACCGTGCCTTTCAGGGCTGTAGCGAGCACAGTATCACCTTTCTGACCTCAGCTTGCTTTGCACTATTCCAGCATTGGTTTCACTGTCACAGGTGGAAAGTAAGACTCATAGAACACAGAGCACCATACAGTCACCACTGTAAAGCACCCTTTCTGAAACACTTCCTAAAATCCAAGTCAAAATTAATGTCTGTAATGATGACATTTTAAAATGTGCTTTGTGTAAAAATTCCTATGTGTCAGTTTGACCACTCTGGCCCCTTTTGCACTAAATGCCATGACTTTCACTTGACAGTAAAAACTATTTATAAAGGGCCAGAAAGCCCTGCTTCAAAATAACGCTCTCAACTATGAATACTTATTCCCTCTCATGCTGCAGGGCACAGGGTTCCAGAAAGGGCTGTTAGGACACTAGCTTCTAACAGGGTGCCCAGGCTGACTTGAGATGATGCTTTATTCTGTGACACCACTTTTGGGGAGACACAGTTTACTCCGCTAAAGGGCACCTGCGGGGCTGGATTTGGGGGTAGCTCATCCTGGATGCGTGTGTCCTGGGTCATTAAGCTGGAAGCAAAGGGCCGCCTTGTGGTAGTTTGGGCTTCTGTTCTCACCACTCACATCGGACTGTGTGATATGGGAAAGAAGGCAGGTGTACTTTCTGGCTCTGCACTCAGCCCCTTCTCTCACAGCTGACCATGTTACACTGGGCTGCAGTTCAACCAGTCCCTTCAGGCTCTCCCTCCAAAAGTCAAGATATCAAAAAGCCACATTAGTTTTGCTGTCAAGCCTCCATCTTCCATTTTCCTCTATCTCCTAAATAATATTAGATACCATGCCTGTAAATGACTATAGAGTATCAGTGCTTCTCTATAGCTTTTTGGACTCTCCCTCCCCAACCGTGAGTGGCGTATAGTCAGTATTAGCTGGATCTGCACTTTCTGGTACTCTCCTGCCTGTGGTGCCTGGTTCTGAGGCCTGAGACCAGGCTGTGCCCAAAATGGAGGAGACGGCACTGCTTGGTTGCAGAGGAGCTGGCAATGTGTCTGCAGTCTTCGTTGCCTCCCTTCCCTTCCAGGGCTCGTATGCAGCAGACGAGGCCCTGATCCCAAGGCCAAGAAGGGCAAGAAGGGCATCTCCATTTGTACACAGACATTTGTATGGCTATTCCGGAAATCCAGCAAGGGGGTGTGAGGAGTTCTGACTTGATGCTGGCTTTGGGGTAACCAGCAGGAGAGAGCAAGAAGAACACAGGGAAGGGAAAGGCCAGGGTCAGGGCACGTGAGAGTGGGGTATGGGAAGGAGTGAGGGAGAGGGTGGACCCAGGCACTGAACTGTTCTACTTGCTTAACAGGTTTCCAAGTCCTGGCTCTAATCGTCAGCATTAGGGATCTGAAGCACACTGGAGCTAGTCCTAAATCGCAGAGCTTTTTTGCACTTTAGTTCAAACCAAAGCAATTTGGATGACAGGTCACATTAACTTTCAATATATTACCCGAAGGACAGGTTAAAGGGTGTGAAAGTAAACCCAGGTGGTTGCCTTCACTGCTGAGCTGAAATTTTATAAATAAAAAATATTTTAAACAAAAACTTTCAAAGCCCCAGACCTTAAGATGACAGATAGTGCTGCTTATTTTTTCCTTTGAAAAATGCATACAAAATACAGATAATGGTTATAAAATGTACACTGTAATGGTTATTTGCTGGAACACAGAGTCCACCACAGGAATTGCATCATGGGAGCCTGAGTGCAATTAGCGACAGGAAGAGGGAGGGGGAGAAGGAGCACTTGCAATGACGTGAGCAGGACTGTGTCACTGAGATGCCAAAGAAAACTGACAGTGAGGTTTTAAAAATGATGCAGCTTCAGAACCAAGTTGTTCACCACATGCAAACTGAATGCGATTTACATGGAAGCTCAAATCCATGCTTTTAATTTTTTTTTAATGTAGGATAAAAAAAATTCAGAAAAGTAATTCCCACTCTCTCTCCACCCCCTTTTTTGGCGTTAACAGAGAAATATGAACTCTCATTCTCAGGTCTTAAAAGCCTTTGCATCATTTTTATTTTCAACAAAAGTGAATCATTTGTTACAAAACCATGGCGTCCTGGCAAATTGGCATCACTGGGGCGGCTGAAAACATATTGCCCACGGTTAAAACAAACAAACGACTGGCTTGAGGAGTCCTCAGGTGGCACAGTGTGTCTAGCAACAATCCCGCCCCCTGGATCAAGGTTCCACCTTCCGTGCCCACCGGAACACCTGGGCTGCCTGCTAGATCTTTCCCTTTCTAGGACCCAGTTTTGACTTCCAGCTGCTTTTCTGGGCAGGACTACAGGATGACCAGGTCATCCCATATACACAGCTCCTTCCACAGGCTAAGCCCAGGGTGTCCCGACCCCCACAGGAGCTGCTGTCCCTCTTCTTTACCACCATCTCCTCTCCCCACCTGCCAGTCTCCCCTCAGCACCCTGTCCAGCCCTCCCTGAGTCCTCTCCTAAAGCCGCCCCAGGCCCCACTCTCTCCTCCAGCCCATGAGGCCAGGAGTGGTCCTCAGTCAGCCTTCCTGCTGGTGGAGGCACCCACCTGTCCCAGGGCCTGCGAGCAGACCGGGGCCCGCGTTTGCCTACCTTCTGGCCGAGGAAGAGGCTCTTGGTGGAGAGCACAGTGAAGCCATCGGCGGGTGTGCCCTCGGTCGTGCTGTCAGCGCTGGCTGCCTTGCTGACTTCTCCCTGCTTCTTCTTGCACAAACAGAAGAGTCAGTATGAGGCCTGCACAGATGGAGACCACGTGAATCTGGGCTTTTCTAACAGGCAGGTGAATGCCCATAATACTCAAGAGAAAACAGGAAACTAAACCACTACTAGTTCTCAGCATTTTTCAAAGTGGGGGCTGCAGGCTTATTTTGAAGTCCAAGAGTAAAGAGTGCTAAACTGTATTTTCATCACCTTTATAATCTTAAAAAAAGAGCTACCTAAAGGCAAAACTTCACAGTGATAATTTAGAACAGAACCACTTGCATAACTTTAGACCAAGTAAATGTCTCTTAATTCAGGGTCTTCACTTTCTAGATGCCTGTACAGTATTCACGTCTGCGGGGAAAAACCAAACTGCTCTGGATCCTTAGTTCTCCAAGAGCCAAAACTCAGACCAAGGATCATCACCCTCCAACCCTCCGAGCCCAGGAGGCAAGACTCTCCCACCCTCTTTCATTAAGACCTGCCCTGGAGAAGGATCCATATGGGGGCTGTTGGCGAGCCTATCTGGCCCCTTGAGATGCCCCACCCCCCTGCAGTGAGCATGGATCTTGACAGGCTCTTGGGCCTCTTTCCAGCATCGTTCAGACTGAAGTATATGTCCTCTGGGGTTTCCAAGAGCCTTGCAAAGGTATGTTGAGTAGAGAGGTATGATTACTTTCCAGATCCTCTGCTGCCTAATGTACTTCTTCCTGAAGTGGATCTGCCCTAAGAGTGATCTATGCTTGCAATCAAGGTTTCATGCTGGGTCTCCCTTCACAACCATTTCTCCCAGTTCCCAAGAGTGAATATGAGCACCACCCTTCAAGTAGGGATACATATCTTTCTCAGTCTTTTATTTCTGTCAAGGATGAGGCTTGTATTAGAAATGGATATTTTGGCTCATTTGGGGATTTCTTGCATTCAGATATATTGTTGAGTGAGAAAAGTGGGCACGATAGCAATTTTTGTTTAGGTACTTTTTCCTTCCCCCAATTATTATCAAAAAGGACATTACTCCTGAGGATGGTCCAGTGGGAGCAAATCAACAAAGTACGGGGTGAGAAATATTATAAAATATATAAAATATGATAAGTGGCCATGGCTTCCTGAAGGAAGGATCTGGACAGAAAACTCAGGGCAAGGCCTGTGCCCTATCCATTTTCCCTTTTAATACTCAAATTCATTAACATATTAATATTTTTACTTACACTGAAAAATAAGGTCTAATTTTACTAAGTGCTTTAACAATAAGGACTGCTTTGGCATTTAGGTTATGTGGCTAACCTGGAACATTTTCCATTAATTAAATGAGCTAAATTTGATGCTCCAAGATTTTGATATAAATGCTAAGACAGAAGGCCTTTTAACAAGAAACACGGTATTAGCAAAGATATAGTAAAATTATCACTATTTTGGTTTTCCTAACACTTCAAGTGTATCAGATTTGACAGGTATAATCAACAATTACATGGTAAGTCTTAGTAAAGCCTTTTTGATATACTTTCCAGGAAATAAGAAAAGCAAAGACGGGATGACAAATCCTTTCACAAGTCAGATGTTTCTAATTCTGTGCTTTCAACAAAACTGAAGAAATACCAAATTGAGTTAACAGCTGATAGACCATTAAAGAACAGATTGATGGAGTTTAGTTAACAGTAACGTACCAATGCGGGTTTCTTAGTTGTGATGAACGTACCAGGGTTATGGAAGATGTTAACAACAGGGAAACTGGGTGAGGGATATTCAGGAACTCTCTATACGGGCTTTGTAACTTCTGTAAATCTAAAACCGTTCTAAAATAAAACATTTATTAAAACAAGTTGATGACAGATTACTATGTGATTGTTGGCATGTAACTCAGAAAGAGTTCAGAGGATTGAGCGATGTTGCTATAACAAAATCCTTTCCAGTCCCATTTAATTACTTTTGTGAACAAGATTTCCCAGGCACTTATACCTATAAATAAAATATAGGATGATGACTCATTTTTACAATGAGCAACATTTATCTTTGGGTACTTGAGTTAACTGCAAAAACTATCTCCATGCATTCCACGACATGATACAGTTCCAAAAAAATTTTACTTCCTCCTTAATAGTTAAAATTAAAATGTGTCAAGTATTTCAGTTTGATCAACTGTGTATTATTAATAAATGTGATAACTATCCAATCCTGTGGAAACCATAATACTTAGTGCTTTTATGATCACAAGAAAATTTTTCAAAATGAATTTAAATTTATGTACATTATTTTTGTTGCGCAAATCACTAACATACTACAAGCAAAAAAAAAGTGTTACATTAGGATAAAAATTTGTGGGGCAAGTGAAAGGAGAATAAGGGCTCAAAGGAGTAAAATTATATAAATTTTCCAACTGTTAAAAAAGAGCCTGTTTGTGTATTTTGTGGTATATCAAATCATCACAGTAAGTAGATTTCTTTGGATACATTTAAATGATGAGAGTTTTCTTTTTAAATTTCAATATGTATTATATATCAAAATCATACCCTTTGTAGTAGATATTTAAATTTATTATGAGACGTTTAGCTGTCAAATTTTAGATGTATGAGCTATGAAGATTTTCAAAACTGCTTTAGGAAGTATGCAAGCAAAAAAGTTTTAAAGCCACTACTCTACCCAGTGAACACCATTCATACACGAGGTGCTCAGTAAATGCTTGGGAATGAAATGCAGTTGCTAAGTAGATAAATATTTAGTGCTTCTGCCCAAGGATACTTGGATTTGAAGAGGTCAGAAAGCCCTAAATGACAGAATTTCAAGCATCTGGGAATTGGAGTTGGTTTTACTGGGAGGAGGGGACCTGAAAGGCTCCCTGGGCCCCTGATACAAGTCAGCAGCTGCCTATGCAGCCAGGTTATAAAGCTTAACCTGTGATAATTAATACTGATAATTTTCAGCAATGATTCATTTGCATATGGTTACCTGCATTAAAGCTGTTGCCCCACATTGTAAACTGGTGCAGCCACTATGGGAAAACAGTATAGAGGTTCCTCAAAAAATAAAAAATAGAACTACTATGTGCTCCGCAATTCCACTTCTGGAAATATATCCAAAGGAAATGAAAACACTATATTGAAGAGATATCTGCATCCCCATGTTCATAGCAGCATTATTTACAATAGCCCAGACATGGAAACAACCTAAGTGCCCATCAACAAATAAATAAAGAAAATGTGATACACACACAGACACACACACACACACACACACACACACACACACACACAGGAATATTATTTAGCCATAAAAAGGAAGATAATCCTGCCAGGAAGCTGAGAGTTCCAAATAAGATGAACGCAAACAAAACCATGCCAAGACACATTATAATTAAAATGGCAAAAGTTAAAGACAAGGAGAGAATCTTTAAAACAGCAAGAGAAAACCTGTGACACACACACACAAAACCCATAAGACTATCAGCAGATTTTTCAGCAAAAATTTTGCAGGCCAGAAGGGAGTGGCATGATTTTTCTAAATGCTACGAGTAAAAAAAACTTCCCACCAAGAATACTCTACCGGGCAAAACTGTCCTTCAGAAGTGAAGAATACAGAAAGAGTTCTCGAGACAAGCAAAAGCTAAAGGAGTTCATCACCACTAAACTGGCCTTAAAAGAAATAATAAAGGGACTTCTTTTAAGCTCAAAAGAAAGGGCACTAATTAGTAACAGGAAAACATATGAAAAGTACAAGTACCTTTGTCACTGATAAAGGTAAATATAAAGGTGGTAGATTAATCACTTATAAAGCTAGTATAAAGGTTAAAAGACAAAAGTACTAAAAATAACTGTAACTACAATAATTAATTAAGGACTATACACAAGATAAAGAGGTGTAAAATGTGATGTCAAAAACATAAAACATGGAGAGAAGAGTGAAAATATAGAGCTTTCGATTGGGATCAAACGTGTTATCAATTTTAAATAGACTGTTATAAGTTGTTATATATAAGCCTCATGATAAACACAAAGCAAAAGCCTATAGTATGTACACAAAAGAGAAAGGAATGTTAAGTGTACCACTAAAGAAAATCATCAAATCACAAAGGAAGAGAGCAAGAAAAGAAGAAAGGAACAGAGGAACTATTGGATTGGCCAAAAAGTGCCTTCGGTTTTTAAGTAAAAATAAGAGACACATTTTTCATTTTCACCAAGAACTTTATTGAACAACGCATTCAACCTTTTGTTCCACTACCCTCTGCCATTGTTCAGGCAACTTCATAATTCCATCTTACCAAAACTTTTTATCTTTTTTGAGCAAAGAACTGTTCCAGGTGCCTTTTACAGTCTTCCAGGGAACTGAAATTTTTTCCATTAAGAGATTTTTGTAAAGACTGAAATAAATGGAAATCTGAAGGTGCAATGTCTGGTGAATATGGTGGATGAATCAGAACTTCCCAGCCAAGCTGTAACAGTTCTTGCCCAGTCATCAAAGAAACATGCGGTCTTGCGTTATCCTGATGGAAGATTATGAGTTTTCTGATGACTAATTCTGGATGCTTTTCATGGAGTGATACTTTCAGTTGGTCTAACTGGGAGCAGTACTTGCTGGAATTAATCGTCTGGTTTTCCAGAAGGAGCTCATAGTAGAGGACTCCCTTCCAATCCCACCATATACACAACACCAACTTCTCTGGATGAAGACTGACCTTTGGTGGGTTGGTGGTTCATTTCGCTTGCCCCATGATCTCTTCTGTTCCACATTATTATACAGTATCCACTTTTCATCAACCATCACAATTTGTTTTCAAAACGGAACGTTTTCATTACGTTTAAGTAGAGAATCACACGGGGAAATATGGTCAAGAAGGTTTCTTTTTGCCTACCTTATGTGGAACCCAAACATCAAAGTGATTAACATAACCAAGCTAGTGCAAATGATTTTCAATGCTTGATTTGGATATTTTGAGTATGTCCAGTATCTCCAGTGTGGTATAATGTTGATTTTTCTCAATTAATGTCTCGATTTGATTGCTATCAACTTCAACAGGTCTACCCGACCGTGGAGCCTCGTCCAGGGAGAAATCTCCAGCACGAAACTTCGCAAACCACTTTTGACACATTTGATCAGTCACAGCACCTTCTCCATACACTGCACAAATCTTTTTTTTGTGTTTCAGTTGCATTTTTACCTTTCTTGAAATAATAAAGCACAATATGCCTAAAGTGTTGTTTTTTCTGCCATCTTCAGTATTAAAAAGGCTACACAAAAATTCACCAATTTTGAGGTCTTTTATAATATGCATGCTGATATGACAGCTGTCACAATACAATCGAACAAAATTTTTTTCGAATGAAGTTAAAGACAACTAAGTGCTACTAGAGCCATCTTATGGAAAAAACCAAGTGAACCTTTTGGCCAACCCAATACAAAACAGCCAAAAAACAATTAACAAAATGGGAATAAGTGCATACCTATCAATAGTTACTTTAAATGTAAACGCACTGAATTCTCCAATCAAAAGACACTGAGTGGATAAGTACACAACACCCATCTATATGCTGCCTACATGAGACACGCTTCAGATGTAGGGATATACACAGACTGAAAGTAAAGGGATGGAAGAACATTTTCCATGCCAATAAAAACCAAAAGAAAGCTGAGGTAGCTATACTTATATCAGACAAAACAGACTTTAAAACAATGACTGCAATGACAATGAATGTCATTACATAATCATAAAGGAGTCAATCCAACAAGAGGATATAATATTTGTAAATATTTATGCACCCAACACAGGAGCAAATAAATATATAAAGCAAATATTAACAGACCTAAAAGAGAAAAAGACAGCAACACAATAATAACAGGGGACATTAATACCCCACTTTCATCCATGGACAGATCTTCCTTACAGAAAATCAATAAGAAAACACTGGCCTTAAATGACATGTTAAACCAGATGGATTTTAAAAATATACACAGCATATTCCACCCAAATCAACAGGATACACATTCCTCTCAAGTACACATATAACATTTTCCAGGACAGACCACATGATAGGCCACAAAACAAGCGCTAATAAATGTAAGAAATCATGTCAAGTATCTTTTCTGACCACAGTGGTATGAAACTAGAAATCAATTACAAGAAGGAAACTGGAAAAATCACAAATATATGAAGATTAAACAACATGTTACTGAACAACCAATAGGAACGATTACTTATCTTTAGTTTATCTGTTAGTTTCATTTATCTTTTCTGTTGTTCTTTTAATCTCTATTTCGTTCATTTCTTCTCTGGCCTTTGTTATTTCCTTCCTTCTAACAACTTTGGGCTTCATTTGTTCTTTTTCTAGTTCCTTCAGGTTATGTTTTTTTATTTGAGATTTAAAAAAATTTTTGATGTAGGCATTTATTGTTATAAATTTGCCTCTTAGAACTGCTTTTGGTGCATGTCATAAGTTTTGGTAAGTTATATTTCCATTTTCACTTGTCTGAAAGTTTTTAAAATTTCTTTTTCCTCTTTTCCTCTAGCCACAGCAATTAGGCAAGAAAAAGAAAAGGCATCCAAATCAGAAAGAAAGAAGTAAAACTGTCACTATTTGAACATGACATATTATACACAGAAAACTCTAAAAACTCCACCAAAAAAACTGTTAGAATAAATGAATTCAGTAAAGTTGTAGGACACAAAATCATTACACAGATTTCTGTGGTGTTTCCATACACTAATAATGAGCTATCATAAAGAGAAATTAAGAAAACAATTTACAACCACATTAAAAGGAATAAAATACCAAGGATTATATTTAACCAAGGAGGTGGAAGTCCTGCATGGTGAAAACCGTAAGGCACTGATGAAAGAAATTAAACACACAAATAAATGGAAAGATATTCTATGCTCAAGGACTGGGAGAATTAATACTGCTAAAATGTCCATACTACCCAAAGCAATGTACAGATCCAATGCAATCCCTAATCAAGTTCTAATAGCGAGAGATCCCCAGCCAAGACAGCAGAAGAGAAGGACCTGAGCGCACCTCCTCTCACGAAAACACCAAAATCGCAAGTAACTGCTGAACAACCATTGACAAAAAAAACTAGAGCCTACCAAAAAAGATATTTTCAAAGACAAAGAAGAAGCCACCATGAGATGGTAGGAGGGGCGCTTTCATGACATCATCGAATCCCATATCCAGCGGGTGGCTTACCCACAAACTGGAAAATAATTATGTCACAGATGTTCTCCCACAGGAGTGAGAGTTCTGAGCCCCACGTCAGGCTCCCAAGTCTGGTGGTCTGGCATCAGAATCATCAGAGCATTTGGTTTTGAAGGCCAATGGAGCTTAAGTGCAGGGGCTCTACATAACTGGGAGAAACAGAGACTCTGCTCTTAGAGGATGCACACAAGGTTTCACATACACTGGAACCCAGCACAGCAGTAACTCCACATGAGCCTCAGCTGGACCTACCTACGAGTCTTGGAGAGTCTCCTAAGGAGGCGAGGGTCGGCTGTGACTCAGTGGAGGGGCAAGGACACTGGTGCCAGAGGTCCCAGAGAATACTGATTGGCGTGAGCTCTCCCAGAGGTCACCATTTTGGCATCAAGACCTGACCCTACCCAACAGCCTACAGGCTCTAGTGCTAGTACACCTCAGGCCCAACAACCAGCAGGATAGGAACACAGCCCCACCATCAGCAGACAGGCTGCCTAAAGCTGTGCTGAGCTCACAGCCACCTCTAAACACACCCATTGACACAGTCCTGCCCAGCAGAGAAACTCAACCCAGCTCCACCCACCAGAGGGCAGGCACCAGTCCCTCACACCAGGAAGCCTGCACAAGTCCAGGACCAACCTCACCCACCAGAGGGCAGACACCAGAAACAAGAGGAGCTACGGTCCTAGAGCCAGCAGAAGGAGAACACGAAAACAGAAAGTTAGACAAAATGAGATGGCAGAAAAATATGTTCCAGACAAAGGAACAAACTAAGTGAAGTGGAGATAGGCAACCTACCTGAAAAGAATTTAGAAGAATGATATTAAAGATAAGCCAAGATCTCATAAAAAGAACAGAGGCACAGATCGAGAAGATACGAGAGACATTTAACAAAGAGCTAGAAGATATAAAGAATAAAGAAAGATGAACAATTCAATAACTGGAATGAAAAATACACTAGTAAGGATCAGTAGCAGAGTAATTGAAGCAGAAGAAGAAATAAGGAGCTGGAAGACAGAATGGTGGAAAGCACTGCTGCAGAACAAAGAAAAAATAATGTAAAGAAATGAGAACAGTTTAAGAGACCTCTGGGACAACATTAAATGCACCAACATTTGCATTAGAGGGGTCCCAGAAGGAGAAGAGAGAAAAATGGCCTGAGAAAATATTTGAAGAGATTATAGCCAAAAACTTCCCTAACATGAGAAAGGAAACACTCACTCAAGTCCAGGAAGTGCAGAGACTCCCATACAGGATAAACCCAAGAAGGAACATGCTGAGACACATATTAGTCAAAGTGACAAAAATTAAAGACAAAGAAAAAATATTAAAAGCAACAAGGGAAAAGCAACAAATAACATACAAGGGAATCCCCATAAAGTTATCAGCTGATTTTTCCGCAGAAATTTTGCAGGTCAGAAGGAAGTGGCACAATATATTTAAAGTGATGAAAAGGAAAAGTATATAACCAAGAATGCTGTACCCAGCAAGGCTCTTGTTCAGACTCGACGGAGAAATCAAAAGCTTTACAGATAAGCAAGACCTAACAGAATTCAGCAGCACCAAACCAGCTTTACAACGAATGCTAAAGGAACTTCTCTAGGCAGAAGATAAAAGCCCAAACTAGAATCAAGAAAAGTACAAATGGGAAAGCTCACCAGTAAAGTCAAACACACAGTAAAGGTAGGAAATCATCCACACACAAGAAGAGAGTACAAATGCAGGATACAGGAAATGCATTTGAAACTGAGACCAGCAACTTAAAACAATCTTCTACATATACAGACTGCTATATCAAAATCTCACGGGAACCACAAACCAAGAATCTATAGTAGATACATACACACACAAGGGAAAGCAATCCAAACACAACACTAAAGATAGTCACCAAATTACATGAGAAGAGAACAAAAGAGGAAAGGAAGAAAAAAACCTACAAAAACAATCCCAAGACAATTAACAAAATGGCAATAAGAACATACATATCGATAATTGCCTGAAATGTAAATGGATTAACTACTCCAAACAAAAGACACAGACTGCCTTAATGGATACAAAAACAAGACCTGTATATATGCTGGCTACAACGGACCCACTTCAGATCTAGGGACACAGACTGAAAGTGAGGGGATGGAAAAAGGTATCCCATGCAAACGGAATCAAAAGAAAGCTGGAGTAGCAATACTCATATCAGACAAATTAGACTTTAATTTTTTTTTTTGGCTACGCTGCATAGCATGTGGGATCTCAGTTTCCCGACCAGGGATCGAACCCTATGCCACCCTGCATCAGAAGTGTGGAGTCTTAACCACTGGACAACCAGGGAAGTCCCCAAAATAGATTTTACAAGAATGTTACAAAGAGACAAAGAAGGATATTACATAATAATCAAGGGATCAATTCAAAAAGATATAACAATTGTAAATATATATGCACCAAATATAGGAGCACCTCAATATATAAGGCAAACACTAACAGCCATAAAAGGAGAAATCGACAGTAACACAATAATATGGGGGGATTTTAACACCTGACTTACATCTTTGAACAGATCATCCAGACAGAAAATCAATAAGGAAACACAGGCCTCAAATGACACATTAAACCAGATGGACTTAACTGATATATATAGAGCATTCCATCCAAAAGCATCAGAATTCACTTTCTTCTCAAGTGCACATGGAACATTCTCCAGGATAGATCACATCTTGGGCCACAAATCAAGCCTTGGTAAATTTAAGAAAACTGAAATCATATCAAGCCTCTTTTCTGACCACAATGCTATGAGATTAGAAATCAACTACAAGGGAAAAAAAACAAAAAACACAAACACGTGGAGACTAAACAATATGCTACTAAACAACCAATGGATCACTGAAGATATCAAAGAGGAAACCAAAAAATAGCTAGAAACAAATGAAAATGAAGGCATGACAATCCAAAACCTATGGGATGCAGGAAAAGCAGTTCTAAGAGGTAAGTTCATAGCAATACAATCTTACCTCAGGAAACAAGAAAAATCTCAAACAAACTAACCTTATGCCTAAAGCAACTAGAAAGAGAACAAAACCCAACATTAGTATAAGGAAAGAAATCACAAAGATCAGAGCAGAAAAAAATTAAATAGAGACAAAGAAAACAATAGAAAAGATCAATGAAACTAAAAGCTGGTTCTTTGAAAAGATAAACAAAATTGATAAACCTTTAGCCAGACTCATCAAGAAAAAAAGGGAGAGGGCTCAAATCAATAAAATTAGAAATGAAAAAAGAGAAGTTACTATTAACACCACAGAAATACAAAGAATCATAAGTGACTACCTACAAGCAACTATATGCCAAAAAAATGGACAACCTGGAAGAAATTGACAAATTCTTAGAAAGGTACAATCTTCCAAAACTGAACCAGGAAGAAATAGAAAATATGAACAGACCAATCAAAACCACTGAAATTGAAACTGTGATTTTAAAACTCCCAACGGGGAATTCCCTGGTGGTCCAGTGGTTAGGATCAGTGCTTTCACTGCGAGGGCCCAGGTTCAATCCCTGGTTGAGGACTAAGATCCCGCAAGCTGCAGTGCAGCCAAAAACAAAAATACAAAACAAAAAAACCCAAAAGAACTCCCAACAAAAAAAGTCCAGAACCAGATGGATTCATGGGCGAATTCTATCAAACATTCAGAGAAGAGCTAACACCTATCTTTCTCAAACTCTTCCAAAAAGTTACAGAGGAAGGAACACTCCCAAACTCATTCTATGAGGCCACCGTCACCCTGATATTAAAAGCAGACAAAGATACCACAAAAAAAGAAAATTACAGGCCAATATCACTGATGAATACAGACAAAAATCCTCAACAAATACCAGCAAACCAAATCCAACAGTACATTAAAAGGACTTTACACCACGATCAAGTGGGATTTATCCCAGAGATGAAAGGATTTTTCAATATCTATATATCAATCAGTGTGATACACCACATTAACAAATTTAAGAATAAAAACCATATGATCATCTCGATAGATGCAGAGAAAACTTTTCACAAAATTCAACACCTTTTATGATAAAAACTCTCCAGAAAGTGAGCACAGAGGGAACATACCTCAACATAATAAAGGCCATACATTGATATGTCAAACCCACAGCTAACATCAGAGTCAATGGTGAAAAGCTGAAAACATTTTTTCTAAATCAGAAACAAGACAAGGATGTCCACTCTCGCCACTTTTCTTCAACATAGTTTTGGAAGTCCTAGCCATGGCAATAAGAGAAGAGAAAGAAATAAAAGGAATCCAAATTGGAAAAGAAGAAGTAAAACTGTCACTGTTTACAGATGACGTGATACTATACATAGAGAATCCTAAAGATGCTACCAGAAAACTACTAGAGTTCATCAATGAATTCCATCAAGTTGCAGGATACAAAATTAATACACAGAAATCTGTTGCATTCCTATACACTAACAAAAGATCATAAAGAGAAAATAAAGAAACAATCCCACTTACCATCACATCAAAAGAATAAAATACCTAGGAATAAACCGATTCAAGGAGGCAAAAGACCTGTACTCTGAAAACTATAAGATGCTGATGAAAAAAATCGAAGACGACACAAACAGATGGAAAGATATAACATGTTCTTGGATTGGAAGAATCAAAATGACTGTACTACCCAAGGCAATCTACAAATTAAGTGCAATCCCTATCAAATTACCTATGGCATTTTTTTTTGCAGATCTAGAACAAAAAAATCTTAAAATTTGTATGGAAACACTGAAGACCCCAAATAGCCAAAGCGATCTTGAGAAAGGAAAATGGAGCTGGAGGAATCAGGCTCCCTTACTTCAGACTATACTACAAAGCTACAGTCATCAAAACAGTACGGTACTGGCAAAAAAACAAAAATAGAGCTCAATGGAACAGGACAGAAAGCCCAGAAATAAACCCACGCACCTATGGTCAAGTAATCTACAACAAAGGAGGCAAAAATATACAATGGAGAAAAGACAATCTCTTCAATAACTGGTGCTGGGAAAACTGGACAGCTACAGATAAGAGAATGAATCAGAACATTCTCTAACAACATACACAAAAATAAACTCAAAATGGATCAAAGACCTAAATGTAAAGACGACAGTATAAAACTCTTAGAGGAAAACATAGGCAGAACACTCTTTGACATAAATCGCAGCCATATCTTTTTTGATCCACCTCCTAGAGTAATGAAAACAAAAACAAACAAATGGGACCTAATTAAACTTAAAAGCTTCTGCACAGCAAAGGAAACCATAAACAAAATGAAAGGACCACACACAGGATGGGAGAAAATATTTGCAAACAATGCAACAGACAAGGGATTAATCTCCAAAGTACAAAACAGCTCATGCAGCCCAACAGCAAAAAAAAAATACACGCAACCCAATCAAAAAATGGGCAGAAGATCTAAACAGACATTTCTCCAAAGAAGACATACAGATGGCCAAAAGGCACATGGAAAGATTCTCTAATGATTAGAGAAATTCAAGTTGAAACTACAATGAGGTATCACCTCACACCGGTCAGAACGGCCATCATCAAAAAGTCTACAAACAATAAATGCTGAAGAGGTGTGAAGAAAAGGGAACCCTCCTACACTGTTGGTGGGAATGTAAATTGGTGCAGCCACTATGGAGAACAATATGGAGGTTCCTCAAAACACTAAAAATAGAGCTATCGTATGATCCAGCAATCCCACTCCTGGGCATATATTCAGAGAAAACCATCCTTTGAAAAGACACATGTACCCCAATGTTCACTGCAGCACTATTTACAATAGCCAAGACATGGAAGCAACCTAAATGTCCATCAACAGAGGAATGGATAAAGAAGATGTGGTACATATATACAATGGAATATTACTCAGCCATAAAAAAGAATGAAGTAATGCCATTTGCAGCAACACAGATGGACCTAGAGATTATCATACTAAGTGAAGTCAGACAGAGAAAGACAAATATCATATGATATCACTTGTGTATGGAATCTTAAAAAATAATAAAAATGAACTTATTTTCAAAACAGAAACAGACTCACAGACTTAGAAAACAAACTTACGGTTACCAAAAGGAAGGGGGGAGGGGAAGGATAAATTAGGAGTTTGGGATTAACATACACTCTACTATATATAAAATAGATAATCAACAAGGATCTACTGTAGAGCACAGGGTACTCAATACTCTGCAATAACCTATATGTGAAAAGAATCTGAAAAAGAATAGACATATGTATATGTATAACTAAATCACTTTGCTGTACACCTGAAACTAACACAACATTGTAAACCAAATACACTCCAATATAAAATAAAATTTAAAAAATAAAATGTGCTCTTAATAAAAAAAAGTATATATAACTGAATCACCTTACTGTACAGCACAAATTAACACAACACTGTAAATCAACTATACTTCAATTTAAAAAAATAGTAAAATGTGAAAAAAAATTCCAATGGCATTTTTCACAGAAATAGAATAAACAATCTTAAAATTTGTATGGAACCACAAAAGACCCCCACATACCCAAAGCAATCTCAAGAAAGAAGAACAAATCTGAAGGCATCGTGCTCTCTCATTTCAAACTACGTAACAAAGCTGTAGTCATGAAAACAGTATGGTATTGGCATAAAAACAGACACAAAGATCAATGGAACAGAACAGCAAGTCCAGAAATAAACCCAGGCATATATGGTCACTTAATTTACAACAAAGGAGGCAAGAATATACAATGGAGAAAGGACAGTGTCTTCAATAAATAGTGTTGGGAAAACTGGACAGCCAATGTAAAAGAATAAAACTGCACCACTTACATCTTACACTGTACACAAAAATTAACTCAAAATGGATTAAAAACTTGAACATAAGAGCTGAAACCATAAAACTCCTAGAGGAAAATGGACAGTAAGCTCTTTGATATTAGTACTGGCAATGATTTCGGATTTGACACCAAAAGAAAAGGCAACAAAAGCAAAAACAAGTAGGACTATATCAAACTAAAAGGTTTCTGCACAACAAAGGAAACAATCAACAAAGTGAAAAGGCAACCTATGGAATGGCAGAAAATATTTGTGAATCATTTATCTGACAAGGGGTTAATATCCAAAATATATACAAACTCAGACAACTCAAGAGCAAAAAACTCAAGACCATTTTTCCAAAGAAGACATACAAATGGCCAACTGGTACATGAAAAGGTGCTCAACATCGCTAATCATCAGGGAAATGCAAATCAAAACTACAATGATACAGCACCTCACACCTGTTAGAATGGCTATTATCAAAATGACAGGAAATAACAAGTGTTGGCAAGGATGTAGAGAAAAGAGAACCCTGGTACACTGTTGGTGGGAACGTAAACCGGAGCAGCTACTATGGAAAACATTTTGGAGGCTCCTCAAAAAATTAAAAAGAGAACTCCCACATAATTCAGCAATTCCACTTCTGGGTATTCATCCAAAGGAAACAAAAACACTCACTCAAAAGGATATATGCACCCCATGTTCACTGCAGCATTATTTATAATAGCCAAGATATGGAAATATGGAAAAAAACCTAAGTGTCCATCAATGGATGAACGGATAAAGAAAATATGATACACGTACACACACACACACACACACACACACACACACACACACACCTATATAAAACAAAATGGAACATTCATCAGCCATAAAAGTGAAGGAAATTCTGCCATTTGCGACAAAATGGATGGACCTTGAGAGCACTATGCTAAGTGAAATAAGTCAGATAGAGAAATTAAAATACCATATACCACATAATCCCTCTTATATGTGGAATCTTAAAAAAACAATAACAAAAAAACCCAAACTCACAGGAAAAAAGATCAGATTTGTGGTTACCAGAGGCAGAGGGTTGGAGGAGGAGGGATGATTGGAGGAAAGTGGTCAAAAGGTACAAACTTGCAGTTATCAGATAAATAAGTACTGGGAATGTAATGTACAACACAATGACTATAGTTAACACTGCTGTATGATACGTAGGAAAAGTTGTTGAGAGTAGGTCCTAAGAGGTTTCATCACAAGGAAAAAACCATTTTTTTCTGTATGTGAGATGATGGATATTAACTACCCTTATCGTGGTCATCATTTCATGATACATGCAAGTCAAATCATGCTGTACACCTTAAACATATACAGTGCTTTATGTCAATTATAATTCAATACACCGAGAAAAAGAATGTTGTAGAGGGTAAGAGGTGGAAATTATAAACAGAATATATATCATGAATGTACAAACAAATTTAATGAGAGGCCAGAATGTGTTATTTTAAAAAAGTTTTTTAAGGTGTTGCCCCACTCACTCTGCAGTGGGCGGCTTTGCAGCCCTCTACCATCAGACCAGAGGGGATTCTACCTAGGGACGTGGTCCATAGTCACAGGACACACAAGTAACACTTTATCTGAACTCTAAAGTCCTGCATTTGAGCCCTGGTCTACTAGCTGCATAGCCTTAGGTACATGGCTCACATTCCCTAAGACTTAGCTTCCTCATCAGGAAAGTGAGATAAGGCAGGAGAACTGACTAAACAAGTGGCCAAGGCAGGGAACGTGGCAAACCCTGTGCAACACCAGCTGCTCCTTCCCAGTTCTCACAGTCTGTCCACCTGGCAACCAACACCTGCCTCTTCCCTGCTAGGCGTGCAGCCCGTGACACAGTGCTTCAGGTCTACACAGTTGCCTTGGGAGATGTCACTATATTCCAATCGTAACAACTGTGCCCTAAGTTTTCCTAAGGTCTGCAGTCTGCGATTAAGTCCCTTCCTCACTTCTTGGTATTAAAATGCCCTTTCTTATATGAAATGGTGAGAGTAGATGGTAGATTCTTTACACAACCTGGCCCAGGGAGGACAAAAGCTAGCAAGCAATACTTTGTCCATCTCCAAAATGATTGACATTTTATGGATGGCTAGTGGGAAGCTGCTGCATAGCACAAGATCAACTCTGTGGTCTGTGATGACCTACAGGGGTGGGGTAGGGAGGGTGGGAGGGAGGCTCAAGAGGGAGGGGATATGGGGATATATGTATACTTATAGCTGATTCATTTTGTTGTACTGCAGAAGCTAACACAACATTGGAAAGCAATTATACTCCAATAAAGAGTTAAAAAAAATGACTGGCAGCTGCATAGCACAGGGAGATCAGCTCGGTGCTTTGTGACCACCTAGAGGGGTGGGATAGGGAGGGTGGGAGGGAGACGAAAAAGGGAGGAGATATGGGGATATATGTATATGTATAGCTGATTCACTTTGTTATAAAGCAGAAACAAATACACCATTGTAAAGCAACTTTACTCCAATAAAGATGTTAAAAAAAAAAGATTGACATTTTAGAAATTCATATTGTTGTACAAATCCAAAAACTCCATGTATTGTGCATACACCCAGTTTTGTTTTGAGCAGCAGAAAACCTGTAAGGTCAGAGTCAGTGGGAGACGTATTTAAGAATCTGTAGAACTGAGTGTCCAAAAAGACTTGTGTGAAATTATCAACCCAAGATTTACTTACGCCTAGTCTCCTTTGCTCTGCTGTTTGAATCTCTGGAAATTTCATTAAAAAGTCAGCAAAATTTTGCAAGGATGGCAGCTTCTCAAAAGAACCAATCCCTTTTTCTGGCATCCCTTACCAGAACATTAATCACTCATTTGCAGTTTAAATATTTCTCAAAAAGAAAGAGGCGCTCTCCCAAAATCATCTTGGGCTTTTTGCCAGGCAGTGAGGAGCAAGTGTATCTTCTTGATGGGGAAGAGTGATTCACATATGGGGGTGGAGTTCAACTGGGGTGGTAGAGCGGGTTTACATTTGAAAAATCCTAGGTGAGATGACTATTTATCAAAACTTTTGGCAAAAACTGCCTTCTTGGAGATACCTTAAAGATTATCCTATGAATCTTGGTGAGCATTCTGACAGGGGTCTTAACCTTGAAGATTTAGGCATAAATGGTTTCCTTTGAATCTTCGGTATTTTATGCATTTTAAAACCTTATTTTGGACTTCCCTGGTGGCGCAGTGGGTAAGAATCCGCCTGCCAATGCAGGGGACACGGGTTTGAGCCCTGGTCCGGGAAGATCCCACATGCCGCGGAGCAACTAAGCCCGTGTGCCACAAATACTGAGCCTGCGCTCTAGAGCCCGCGAGCCACAAGTACTGAAGCCCAAGTGCCCTGGAGCCCACACGCCACAACTACCGAAGCCCAAGTGCCCTAGAGCCCGTGCTCTGCAACAAGAGAAGCCACCGCAATGAGAAGCCCGCACACCGCAACAAAGAGTAGCCCCCGCTCGCAACAACTAGAGAAAGCCTGTGCACAGCAACAAAGACCCAACGCAGCCAAAAAGATAAATAAAATTTAAACAAAACAAAAAATCATTTGGGGCCAGCCAAGTCCCTCTTAAAAAAGTAAAATTAAAAAAATAAATAAAACCTTATCTTGAGAAGAGTCCCCAGGCTTCTCTGAAACGTTGGGGACCCCACATGAAGGCCTGTCCCATTCTCTCTGGGAAGAGCCAGGCATGCTCCCCCCTGTGCCAGGAGCTCTCTCCTCTCAATCACTTAAATGCCTTGAGTGTTACCTTACCAGAGAAGCCTCCCCTGAGCACCTATGTAAGACAACACTGCCATGCCATCACTCCACTTTATTGTGGTCGGAGCACCACTTGCCCCCCTCCTTGTGCAGTGACTCTACCTCCCTCACTAGACCAGAGCTCCCTGAGCACCAACGTGCTGTACTCTCACTACCAAGAAGGGGAACAAGCACATGTAGATGTGATAAATATGGATCGAATGGATGCATCTTCTTTCAACAACTCAGTGTCAAATGTGTAAATAAGTCCACTCTTGAAATTTATTAATGGGATAATAAGCCATCAGAGTTAAAAAATACACTCTCTGCTTCAGTAAGTCCACCTTGAGGACTTTCTCCTACAGATACACTTGCACTTATGCACAGAGACCCACACACAGTGATGGTCACTGCGGACTGTTTGTCCGGATGGACACGAGGAACAATCCAAAGAACTGGGTACATTGCTCCTGCCTACAGTATCAGTAACTGGAGTCACACCATGAGAGACTAAAGCAGCTCCACACGCCAAGATGAGTAAGAACTGCCAAGGGAGTAACAGCGGCAGCTGACATGTGTGCCAGACACTGCTGTAAGCACTTCACACGAATCCTCTTTTAAGCCTCCCAACCACCCTGTGTTATACCTCCATTTTACAGATGAGGAAACTGAGATACCAGAGGAATGAAGTAGCTCCCCCACCTCACACAGCCAGCAACTGGCAGAACTGGAATATGAAGCCAGATGAGCTGGCACCAGTAACCACTGACATCACACTGCAAAAACAGTGGGGAACACGACACACACACACGCACGCACGCACGCGCACACACACACACACACACACACACACACACTCTCTCTCTCTCTCTCTCTCTCTCTCTCTCTCTAAAGGCCAGTAGGATGGGGAAGACTTTATGTATCTCTATGCTTTTTATGTGCTTAGACTTTCTGAAAGGTACATGAAAACTCATTCCAGAGACTGCTCTGGGGAGAAGTGGGAGGACTGAGTGAGATTTTATTACCGCACACTCTTTGTACCATCCAAACTCTCACACATATTGCCTACACAAAGACATTATGCAAACATTCACTAGAGTCAGTAAATTGTAGGGCTGGGATGGACCCCATCATTTCACGGCGGGGGGTAAACTGAGGCACAGACTTGCCAGAGGCCACCCAAGTAGAAGGAGGAACCCCAAGGCACTGCCAGGGCCCCGGATGCCCAGCCCCTGGTGGGTTCTGTCGCCTTCTCTAACAGTTTCCACTACGGCTGACTCAGCTGTCACAACTGGAGACTTTCAAAACCTTCCAATTACATAGAATTGGGGGGAAAATTATGATTTGGAATTCAAGTGTTGACACTTGAAAAATACCAACTCCCTTTCACTACAAGTGCTTTAGCATGTTACTAAGGCTTTGTCTGCATGTCTCTGGAAAGGTTATTTTCAGAACATTCCACTTAAACCTGGAGATGCAGGGTTCTCCGCTGTTTCTGGGAGCTGGTACCACAATTTACATTAAACAAATGTTTTGAAAATTAGCTGTTCACGGTTCCAATTTCAGCTTCCCCCAGGGTTTAATGTTAGCCAAATACTGGTACAGTAAGCAGACAATGTGTTTTATTGTGTAGAAGAAAAACAGACCACCATAACAGACTTCCTGCTTTTGTAATCAAGGGAAAAGTTGAGTGTTCAAGTGATTATTGGCATATGGTTATTAGAAACACTGAGTTCCGAATATAGCTACTAGAAGACACACACACACACACACACACACACCCTCTATATTTCAAGTCCAAAAAGAAAGAAAAAGCATTCATAGTGTTTGGGAAGTTGGGAAGTTCGGAAAGTTACGGGGCAAAAACTACGCCAGAAGACTGGGGGTGACAGGGAGCAAGGTTCAACCCAGGGTTGCCAGAGACACTCGGGTTGGAGAGGTGCCACAGTTTCGCCCCTGCTGGCCCCCTGCTCTGTGGGCAGCCAGCTCCCTGAGGCCCATAATCAAGAGATGATGGATTTGGCATCTTCATCTTCTTTTTTAACATTTAAAGGGGGATACACAGGCACTTTCCCCTGCCTTCCCTGTCCTGCACCTCCCCCCAAATGCAAATGTTGTAAGGGAAAAAAGAAACAGTTCAATCTGCTAATTTTATAGTTAGCAGGAATGAGCACTCTGTGAAATCCCCAGCCTGCCCTGAGCCTCCTCCAGGGCTTGTGAGCAAGGTGGAGTGCAGTGTCTGGAAATAACTTACAGGACACTCTTCTGTATCCGGTTTCTCTCTCAAAGAGCTGGGAGTGATTCTGAGCCTGGTGGGGTAGGGTGGGGTGGGGGGTGTCTGTTGGCAAGAGGAATTTAGATTTTGTCGTTTTCAGGAAAGTGTTTGTCCACACCCAGAAGGATGTACAAAAAATACAGCCTCTTACACCTCAACTAAAGAGAGTCCACAAACACAAACAGTGTGGGTGGGAGGTGAGAGGTCACAGAAGGTGCCCCCATGTGGTGAAGGCCTGCCTGATGTCTGGATGGGCTCAGCGGAGGGGACATGCTGGGAGGGCGGGCTGGCATGTGGCCCCGGGTCACTGCTCCTGGACCTGTTCTGGGAAGGTGTCCTCACCAGCTCACTCTGGTGAGGGCTTTGGGCTCTAGTAAGAATGTCCTGACACTGACACTGCATTAGGCCTTGCAGGGCATTTCCAAGGGGATATTACTGGGGGTCTTTCAAAATAGAGAGGCCACCTTCTGCCAGAGATAATTTCCTCTTAGTCTGGCTAGAGGCCAGAAGGGTGACTCCTGAGGGGGCACCCCAGGGCAGGGCAGGGTGGAGCAGCCTTAAGATTCCATTTTATTAAACACAGAGCTGCGCTGTTCCTAGTCTGCTGGCCCTGGAGTCTGTGACAACAGCTGAGAGGCAGGGCCCAGCGAGGAAGAAACACAAACCATGTGTCCCAGTTACCCTGGAGTCTCAGACAGGTGAATGCAACCAGCCACGGGTGTGGACCTCCCGAGGGTGGACCAGGAAGATCCTGGCTTGGGATTAGTGGGCCTGCCCCATCCTAGAAGACATTAGGTCACACTCATGAGAAGGTTTCGCTCCCCACAGAAAGATCAGCACCTACGACCTAGTCTCAATCCCAGCTGGGTCTGGCAGGAAGCGCCCAAATAACACATCTATTTTCCTCCTTAACAAGGTGGTCATTTCAAAGAGCTAACCATCTGAACCATCCCTGCTGGAACAGGCTCGGAGGAGGACATGCAGCCATGGCAACACAATGACAGTTCTGGGCACGTCAAGGGCAAAGCGGGCAGCTGGCAGCTCTGGGCAGGACTCGACTGCTGTCGCTCGCACAGGGAAGCTCCTGTATACACATGTCCCATCCCACGGGCGTGAGCATCTCCTGGAAGGGTGGGCACCAGGTCCCTCCAGCCTGGGGCTATCTGCCCCAGCACCTCCCCACATCCCCCTTGCCTACAGAAATCTAGTCCCCAACTTGCGTCCAGACGCTGGCCACTTGAGCTGCACTAGCCCTCTGTCACCAGCTCCATTTGTTCCACAGGCCCCCACCCCAGGGGGGAATGAGCCCTCAGTAGGAAGGGGAGCCCGCATGACCCCACCTGCCGGCACCCGCCCAGCCCCACCCTCCACATGTCCCTGCCAAATCACCTACGCACCTTGGATTTCCGGGCCCCTTTCTTGCCCCCTGCTTTCTTAGACACGGGCTTCTTCTGGGACGGAGACTTGGCCTTTTTGGCTGGGGGTGGTGTGATGATGGCTTCCAACTTCCCTTTGGATCCTCGTTTCTTCGCTAGCAACTCCGGATGGATGTTTGGTAACACTCCCCCGCTGGCGATGGTGACTCCTTTTAGCAGCTTGC
Source organism: Lagenorhynchus albirostris (assembly GCF_949774975.1). NCBI lineage: Eukaryota > Metazoa > Chordata > Mammalia > Artiodactyla > Delphinidae > Lagenorhynchus > Lagenorhynchus albirostris. The sequence continues at coordinate 112,411,008 of NC_083097.1, forward strand.
AGGAAAACCAAAGTAGTGGATGGTGAGTCAGACCAGCACGTCCGTGACCTTCAAGAACTCAGCCCTGCCCCCACCCCATGCTCTTGCTTTGGGTTGGTAGAGCTCCCTCCTCCATGGCATCTACAAGGAGGCTGACAGGACCCTGGCTCACAACACGGGGAGCAAGTCTTCAGAGTCCCTCACTCAGGTGGAGTTTCCACTCGGGTGGAAGAAAGAACCATCTTTCTTCCAAGGAGAGCCAAATACCTTGTTTCATTCCCCTCCCCCAAACCAATAAAATCTTGGGGAAAAACTGCCATGGGGTGGGGGGGGGGGACGGGGAAGCTGCTAATAGTCCAAAATGCAGTCCACACCCTTGATAGCCAGCCAAACAGCACCCTCCCTCTGGACAGACAACTCTTGGGCAGCAAGATTGCCTGCTGGTGTGTCTGGGTGGGGGAGGGAAAGGAGAGCCCCATACCTGATTCAGCTCTTCATCGTTGGCCACGGCCAGCAGGATGTGCCGGGGCGTGACCCGGCCCTTCTTGTTGTCTCTTGCTGCATTGCCAGCCAGCTCCAGAATCTCCGCTGTGGGGAGCAGAGGGGAAGGGCATGTGGTCACGTTAAAGCATCAGAGAACCGTGTGCATCCTCCCGGATCCCCTGTTCTTGGTGCCAGGAATGGGAGCAGGCAATTGGCTTCCCGAAGCAGCTACCCCGAGCTACGAAGCTGCAGGCGGTCTGCCTGGCAACACCTGGAGCCAAGTCACAGAGGTGTTGAGAGGCAAAGCTGAGTGAGACTAGGAAGACCCCTGGTCCAACCCCTTTGTTGTGGACGTGAAGACCCCGAAGCTGAGAGAGGAGAAAGGACCACCAGCTGAAGGCCCTCAGTGAGAAGTGGTAGAGCTGAGATTTGAAGCCCTTTCCTAGAACAGGGCTGCCCACAGTCAGCGCTCCAGACGTCACCAGCAACAACCCCGTGGAGCCAGCAGTGTGGCCGAGACTGAACTGTGCATCCTGAGCAACGGGTCATACATGGGTTTACAGGACTTCAGGGGGTGGTGGCATATTACTCAGTAAATTTCTGTTAATGGAACCAATGTTGAACGCCTGTACACTCAGATTCAAAACTAGAAGGATATGACTGGACCCTTTACAAAGTCAACATCATAAAAACATAAAACAAAAAAGGTGGAGTGTAGTAGATTAAAAGAGGCTACACAGCCACAACAGCCAATTACATACAGTGTCAATCCTTGATGGGATCCTGATTGCAAAAAAAGCTATAAAAGTCATTCTGGAGACAACTGAGGAGATCTGAATGTAGACCAGATATTAGACACAAAGGAATTATTGGTTTTCTTGGGTGTGACAATGGTATTACCACTCTGAAGGGAACATCTTGTCCTTAGGAGATACATGCTGAAGTATTTAGGGGTGAAGGGCTTTGGTGTCTGCAATTTACTCAGATAATCCTGAAAAAGTCTACAGAGGAAAACAAATGTGGTGAAATACTAACACTTGTTAAATCCAGGAGTGATGTAAGAGAGCAAGACGTCAGAGAGTTCCTCTCTCAGCTTTCTGTATATTTGACTTTTTCCACAAAATAATAAAAAACCTAGAAGGATATGAGCCTGACTTAGAGTTGGTGCTAAGTTAGAGTTTATTGACCAGTCCTTTGGGGCAGGGTTTGCCAGACAAGAAGACAGGTTCTTCCACAGCACCAAAGATGGGGAAAATTAGGAAGTACCCTTTGGCAAGAGATTTTTTTCTCCTTGGTGGCCCAGTTCTCTTTGTAAGTGTCAACCTCATCACTTTCGCCTCATTTTCTTAATGAGAAATGCAGACTGTCCCAAAATGTATCTTACACCCTCACTTCTGCAATTCTGTCCACGCCACAGCCCTGCCTGTCATATCCACCTAGCACTCCCTTCTAGGCTCAGTTCAAGTCTGACCTCTTCCTGGTACTAAAGGATTTCTAATATTCGAAGTTATGTTGCAAACACTAGATGTCTCCAGCAAAGCGAAAACTCAGAATCATTATAAAATAACTAGGGAAAAAATTCTAGCTACATTAAAACCAGGTATTTAAAATTTACAATATTACATGGTTTCTGTTGTTAAGGGGTACTAACAGCTGAACCCAATGCAAAAACTAGTCTGTGTGTCAAGCTGAAAAGCTGCTTGGATACTCACACCTGGATCACACGGATTCAATGCCTAAATCCAAGGCAGGAATTCATTTACTCAATAATCAATCACTGCACTGATGATACTTGGACACCAGAGGCAACTGAGGCCCCTGCCTGCTTGATGCTCCCAGGCCATAGGGGTCCCTCGCCCTGAACGTCACATGAGCAAGTCACTAGAGTGAGGCCTGGGGAAGAAGGGGAGATAATCAGTACACTTCCCACCCTCATCCATGAGTCTCCACAGGGCTGTTCCCCATACAGCCTGAGTACAGGCCCACCTGTCAATTTCATGGAAACTTCCCTATAATTGATGGTGACTGTGTGTCCCGAAGCCCAGAGGAGATGACCCTGTCACGGCCAAGCAAGAAAGCGTGCTTGGGATACCTAAGTGACCTGATGCCCATGTGCAGAAATGAGCCCAGCTTGGCCTCCATTCTCCCACGTTCACGCAGGAGGCAGCACATCTGCAACGCTATTGTCCAACTCACTGCCTGTGAGGAAGTGAGGCCGGAGTCTGACGCAACAGGAGTCTGACCCTAGGAGTAAGGGCACAGGAAGGAGAGCCAGCCACAGCCAGCCCAAGGGGCAGGAAGGCTGGAGAGGGTAGCTGGCACCGCTGAGCTGTAGCCCACTTGGCTGGCTTCCTGGCCTCCACCACCCCCTCACCTCCCCAGCCTTCCTCCACTTTGAGGCCACAGGAAACACGAGGCCATCAGTATTTACAAAGCCAGAATACACAGGAGGAGGCTGGGGGATTACAACCTTCTCCCCATAATGTGCTAAGAATGCTTTACCTGGCCCTCATTTAAAAAGAGAGAGAGAAAGAGAAGGAGAGAGACAGAGAAACCCACAATAGTGTCCTAAGCCCATCCATTTGGCAAGAAGATCGTTTGAAATTATGGTTTCTCGGGAAAGTGGAAGTGGCCTGTTTTCTCTTCCTGCCCAGAGTATTGGTGCAGGTTCTCCCCAAGAGAAGGCACAGTGGCCGCTGGTGGAGGCTGGAGGGGAAGAGGCAAGTGGTCTTTTTATTTTTGGCATCACTACTTTATTTTTTGTGCGGGGAAGGTGCAGATGATGAATGCAAAGACCTGGAGGGTGGAGAGGGGTCACCAGAACTCCAAGTGTGTTTGGGCCCCTGATTTGAGTGAGGGACAGGCAGTATGTAACACAAGCAAGTAAAGCAGTGCACTGAGCTCTAAGGAGCACCCACAGCTGAGAAACAGGACGATCAGGTCTCCAAGAACTCCCCTGGACTACCACTAGCTCCCCCTCCGCCGTCACTCTCACATTGTGTCTGCAATTGCAAATAGCCTGAGTTTCTCCTCATGGGAAATGTCAAGGACTGTGCTCACTTACTGCTAATTCAGCCTGGACTCAGGGAAGCCAGACTGGATCCACCTGGGAGTAATAACAAGGTGGACACGGAGGGGCTGGAGAGGTGTGTGGAGTGGGGTGAGGAGTGTTCTAACTCCTCAGAAAGAGCTGGGCTGGGGTGTCCTTCCTGTCACTCCTCTGACTTCTTCACCAAGGAGCTAGAAAATCCAGGACTCCTTCCTTTCTGCAAAACCCCAGCTCACTTGTGATCTGCGAAGACCAAGATAACTGGCCCTCCCACTCCCTATCTTCAAAGAGAGGACCCTCAGCCCTGTGGGGAGAGAGGGAGCTGCGTCAAGTGGGGTAACAAAGAGGGGCAGAGATTCCCATCTTGGCTGGTTGCACAAGAGCTTTATCTTCCGTTTACTCCTGCATGTTTTCCAGTTGGATAGTTACCACCGCAACGGCTTCGGTCAAGGGACACACAAGAGGGAGCACCTCAGAGACCCACCTTTTATGAGCTGTGTTCGCCGCTCCGCCCCAGGCAGAGGGCTGGGGAAGTTGACAACAGCCCAGAAAGATGGAGGACGCACTCCCGCTGCGCACAAAAGTAGGAACCCAGAGCACGAACTCGCCCCTTGCCAAGTATTCAGTAATACCAACCCCCCTTCGTCCTCAGTCCAGTGTTAGAAACGGCAATCATAAAGGGCTTTCCTGGCTGAGAGAGGGCTGCCTGCTGCAGTGGGAGAGGAGAGGTGCCAACTGCCAGCAACTCAACAAGATGGATCAGTTCCCACCTGCTCTCCAGGGCACGTCTGTGGGAGGGCAGGAGAGAGGGTGGTGAGTGCCGAGGAATTGGGGCAGGGCACACGCCACCAAAGGTGATTTCCTGATTAAGTTTCCTTCCTAGTAAGTGATCCTCGGCTTTGCAAATGATAGCAAGGGCAAATTCATGGAAGCCCTAGGCTCAGGGCTGTGCCTGGGTTCCTGCCACTATACCCACTGCCCGCGGGGATGGGCCCCTCACCCCCACCAGCAAGGGGGCCGCCTCCTGGGCTAGGCCGGAGCCAGCTTCAGCTCCGCCTGGACTTGAATGCAGTCCGTGCCTCCCTACCAGGGAGGGTTTCCTGCACATGATTAATCTTGCATTTTGGAAGGCTTTGTGCATCTCTCAATTTTTTTTGCCTCTGGCTGTTTTAAGAGAAAAGGGATTCTGAGAAAAAGAACCAGGAAAGCAGCACATCGACAGACGCAAATTCTCTTCTCCACGGTTTCCAGAGCTCCATGCTTGGATCCTGCCTCGGAAGGAGGTCCAGAAGCCACAGCCCTGAGGCTGTAACCCAAACAAGTGGAACCCGTTAAGAAACCCCGGGAGGAACCTGGCAAAGAGCAGTAATGGGGAGAAGAAACAAACCCCTGACCAGGTCCTCCACCCCTCAAGCCAAGTCTTCCTGACCAGTGACAGTCTAATTTTGATACCGCCGACCAGCACTGGGACTGGTGTGGGGCTCAGAGCACGTGGGGTCACTCTGGGGAGGACCCTCAGTGCGGTGAGGTTCCCCAGTTATAAACACTGCAAAGGGGACAGGCTGAATGATGAGCTACAACGGCCACCTTGTGAGGTAGTTTCCTGTTTTAAGATCTTTTTGTTTAAGATCTAATTGGCAGAACACCGGAGTGTCTCTGGCTCCGACTCCTGGCCAGGGCCGGTCCCTGGCGAGCGGTGAGTCGCTGGCTCCATCATATGCAGCGGCCTGGCCCAGCGACGTGACCTTATTCTCTCCTCAGAGCAGCAGGCATGGCAGAGGCACCCCTGGGCCCACCATTCCCCAGCTGCGTGGAACGCGATTGTTTTAAGGCCGCTTGATGAAATTCCCACAATCTTGAGTAACAGCATTATTTGGCAGCCTTCTCAGCTACAGCCCAGCTGTCTGAACATGAATACCTCTGATAGGTCTACTTTCCAAGTTCACCAAGAGACCAAAGGCTTAGAGTCTTCCCCCCCCCCCCCCCCGCCAAACGCCTGAACTGAGCCCTATCTGTTGTACTGAAGCATTCTATCTCCCTTCAGGGAGCTGAAGTCATGGTTGGCAGAGTTAGACTCCTAACAGCTAACAGGTGATGTGTGGAGGCCGCACCAAAGGCTAAACACAGACCTTGCAAAGGGAAGAGTCGGGGGCTTCTACAGAACTCCTTGAAGCGTCTCCTCTCACAAAAGCAATACTGAAAAGAACAACCAGAAATCAAAGGAAAGCAAATGTTCACGTAATCCCAAGGAGAAAACAGGTATCTGCTACAAAGCCGACAGCACGACAAGGAATCTGTTTATCGTATTTCCTTCCATTCATCAGGCTGCCATCGGCAGTTCATTGAGTTCAGAACTGTTTTACGCCATTCTGGAAGGCCTTAACCCAATCAACCCCAATCGGAGAGCGACTGCTAAGCGTTTCCTGCGTCCTGACTGCACCACAGCTTCCTCCAATTCCCTCGGCAGCCCAGGATCCACCGGCCCACATCCCACCTTTTCGGGAGATGAGTGGCAGGGGTTGAAGCCCACTGAGCCGTCAGCTTGGAGCACCAGGGTCTTGCCTGTGGGCCAGAGCAAAGCTCTCTAGTCTGCCTGTCCCAGGGGCCTCCGAGGAAACAGGGGTTCCACAGAGAAAATAAAACCTACGGCAGTAATTGAAGGTGGTATGTTCTGTGCAGAAAACAAGGTATTTTGTAAGAATGAACCATTCTGTTGCTTTTCTGCAGATGTTCCGAGTCTCATACAAACTTGTCCACTGCTGTTAAGCCCACACGACAGATCCCCTCCTCAGGGCCCATAAGCCAAGGGCCCAGGAGGCAGCATCTGGTCCACTCTCCCACCTATCCCACAAAGTCTCCCAGTAAGAAAGAAACACAGCTCAATATGAGAGTTTCTAAAGTAAGCTAATTGTTTTTGGTATTTCAAAATAAAAAATTAGTAATTTTGCATTATGCAGATTAACAAAAAAGAGATTATGATTCTTGGCAAATATTACCTTCATTTAAACTGCCAACCCAGCTTGGTGCGTCAGGAAAGCCTTGCTCTTCCTTCCCCAAGTCTCTAGCGATTCTGTGTAAGCTCACCTCCTAGGTCTGTCTTCAGTGGAGGCAGCAGCCCCGAACAGCACCATGCTGAAGCCGGGGGCGTTCTGTCAAACAGCCTGGGTGTGAATCACAGCTCCTGCACTTTAGCTGTGAGAGTTGCCAAGACACACCTGTGCCTCAGTTTCTCATTCTATAAAAGGGGATGATAATTGAGGTCACCTCTAGGCTTGTGAGGATTAATGAGTTACCAAACGACATGCTTAGAACACTTGGTAAACGTAAGCTCCAAATACTGATGCTACAGCCACACACTTTATCTTTTAAAACAGAGAATAACAGGCTTGATTTCTACGGGAAGGAAACTATACTTTCTTTTCCTCAGTTTCCTCTATCAAAATAACTGGCTGGCTGGCTGGCTAGGTGGATAGATGGGATGTATGTGAGAGCCAAGAGGAGGAGGAGAGAAGCAATATGGAAAACCTGGCGTTTCCTCCCCTGATAGTTTACCCTTTGCTGTTACACTTAACAGTTTACATATGTTTGAAAAATGCACTTGAACCCGCTTAACCTCGGTGCTGCCAGACTTGCCTTGATATTACGCAGCACCCACGGTGGCCCCACAGGCATCCTCTGCCTAAGGATGGGGTCTGGGGCTTTTGTCTGACTCAGCAGGGGTAGCGTGGCAAGGGCAGGACCAAAGCCAGCTGCTGAGGCAGCACAAGTCAAGGCCCCAGAAGGAAGGCGGAAGGACGAGGTGGCTGGGGAAGGCCAGAGGAACCTGCTCTGACCCAGGGCCTGGCTGACAGCCGGGCAGGGCCCTCTCCCCCACCGCTCACTGCTTTCAAGGACTCGAAATTAATTTACAAGGAAATGGTTAATATGTATGTTTGTTTTGATATGGAAAATCACAGCCATTTGTTCTTAATTCATCTCAGGAAGGGGTGAACAATCAAGAGATGTCTGCTGACATGAAATGATTTGAAGAGTGTAATGTAAAGAGGAAACTCATTTAAAGAGCCCTGACATGGTGCCATTTCCCAGATGGACTTTTAAAGGGGAAACAAGGAGCAGAGCAGGGCTTTTGTAGGCTGCCATCCTGTGGGGGGCAGAGGCCATGCCTGTCGCCCGCGCTTGAGCCTGCGCTGACATGTGTTCCTGGAGATGTGGCACAGCTTTGCCTCCTGGGAGTGGAATTGGCGACCAGATCCGAGGGAGACATTTTTTTCTACCCTTTTGGCACTGTCTGAGTTTATCTTGTGCACAATTTATCTTTTCAAAATGTAAAAAGTAAATTGAAAACACAGCATAAATGAGAAATGGCAACTATGCTATATGCCACCCCACTGGCCTTGGCAACGGCACGTCGTAAGCACCCTCCTGCCTTGACATCTGTCCCAGCCTGCTTAATCCTGCTTCTGGAAAAAAAGATCTGACCACATGAAGACTTTTTAGGTTCTTCCATAACTGACTGTTTTTAGAGCGATATGAGTGTGTCATAGTAGGGGAGGCCCCTGCCGCTCCTGGGGTCACCTTTACTAGCCCAGCCCTGTCTGCCCAAACGAATTCCCAATGCTGAGGGCCACTTGTCTAAGGATTTGCCTAAGCTCTGTTGCCCAGGATTCCACCTCCCCTTCACTAAGAGGACAATGAAGGGATATCGGGCAAAACCCTTTGGCCCTTCAGTCCACCCTCAGCGCTGCTGAGTGCTACAGCCTCCTCACACCCGACTGGGCACTGCCCTCTGCTCTGCTCAGGGCGGCCGTCTGGTGCTTCTCCCCCAGGACCTCTGTGTCCAGCTACAGGCAGCACCTCCCACACTGACCAGACTGCCCCTTCCCTATAGCCCAGCACACGTCCCTCCAATGGCCATCACCCCTCTTGTGCTCATGCACCTCCTTCCTGTCAGGGACTACTCGTCCTTCCAGGTCCATCCCGCAGGACCCCTGTCCTGTTTGCCCACGGCAGGCCACAGGGCTGTCTCCCGCCTGACACACCCACACCACGTGCCCTTTGGCAATCACCTGTGACTGCGCAGGGCCCGCTCCTCCTGTGAGTCCACATCTGCCTCCTCGGCCAGGCTGCTGCTCTGGGGAGGACAGGAGCCAGCCATGGAGGCCTGGGCATATCCCATCCTCCTGAGATGTCCACTAAAGGCAGAGGAGATGCAAAGTGCACTGAGTAATCCCAAGCCCCAGGGCTCCCCTTTTCACTGCTAAGATTTCAGCTCCATTGACAGCCTACAGAAATGCTCTTCTAGAGATGAGTTATTGTGCTGAGTGACCTTGGAGAAGTTATTTAAACTCTTCGAGCCTCAATTTCCTCCTAAGCAAAATAGGTGGTTTGAGGATTCAGTGAGCTACCAGATGTAAAGCACTTAGCCAATGCCTTGCACATAGTAAATGCTCAATGTATGGCAGGCGTTTTATTATCTAAACCGTCCCGCCTTTGCCTGCGTGCAAAGCACTGCCCTCTGTGCCCCAAAACTCACATTTTGACAAGCCACGATTTTAATCTGTGAGGGAAACTGCCAGGGCCTGGGGCAGAGGTGGGAGAGCAAAGAAAACAATGCTACTGGAGTTAAAGACCTTCATTTTCTGAATGAACAGCAGATATTGACTTGCAGCGGTCAATATCCAGATTTACAGAGACAACAGAGAAATGTTAACCAAAGACTACCTCAGTTACCCATTACCACAGGAAGCATCAATCAGGATATTGACGGCAAAGGAAGCCGATAGATTAGCCTTTTCCAGAGGCCCTGGATTTCCACATGGTCCTCACAGTTCTGCAGGCAAGAAATGTGGGCTCTGGCAGAGAAGGAGCCTCCTTCTATACGGAGGACATATGTAAATGTCTTCTATCAAGGCCATTCGACACATGTCCCCCCGTAGACCCCACAGGCCTCTTGAAGTACCAGGAACACATGTTTTCTGGCCACTAGATGGAGGGCACTTGTCTAACAAGGAAGAAGGTGGGGTGGAAGATAAAGGAAGAGAGCGGGAGGGAGGGAAGGCGGAGGCAGGGTCAGAGCTGTAGGCTGGCTGAGCAGCCTGGCAAATCCGAGGAGTGTGTGTGTCATCCTCTTGGCAACCAGAACTGGAGGGGGTGGTGGGAAGAGGGAGAGAGCAAGAGGCTGACTGTGGTTAGTATCCTTTGGGTTTGTCTCCTTGCTAGGACTTATTTATAGTTCTGAGAAGTGGCTTTTTGCTCTCATGGTATTTTATTCTGGGTTGACTAAACAGAGAAGCCCTCAGGCAGGGAAAGAAGGTAAGAGGGCTATAAATATATTTTATTAGTTGCTGATATTTTAACAGGAAGATATTGAGAGAAGAGATATTTGTAGAATTCTTACCTACTTCCTCCTCCTCTCAGTAAGTAAGTAGTTCTTTTAAAGCCATTCTTGATGGTCATCCACGGGGGACCCAGGGGGACCTCAAGCACCTCTCCAGGGATGCTGCTACTTTAATCAGGTGGGCAGCTCCTGGCTTCCTCTGTTATTCGAGGTGCAGCTGGAGACCTCCTTTTCTGGCAGGAGTGAGAGATCAACTCTTGAAACACTCCCAGTGCCTTCCTATTTGCCACCAACAGTTGCCCTGCCACTTGCCTCTCCTCAGGCAGGTCTGGTCCACGACGCCCTGGTGTTAATCCTAATTATGCATCATTAAAAAAATCCAGGGGTCTAGTTCAACTCTCATCCTTACCAATTTCCTGGCAGCATCTGACATTACCTACATTCCCCCCTCCAGAAATTCATCCTTCCTCTAACTAGTCTTCTTACCCTTCAACAAAAACCTATGTGCTGAGCAGCTGAGTACACAGTGATGAGGGAGGGGGAGGGAAGGCATAGTCCCAGCCTTGGGGGTCACTAATATGTCCTCAGGGATGTCTGACCCATCACAGACACTCAGTACAAATCTGCTGAAATCAACAGTGATTCTTCGGACCCCCAGCACCCAGCTCAGCACCTTGTACCTGGTCAGAGCTTGGTAACTCTTTCACAAATAGGTCATTACAGATGAATTACTAAACCAGTGAACAAGCACTGCAGCATTCAGGTGGTGATGCAGGATGGAAGTGCAGGGATGTTCTCCAAGGCACTGTCCTGGTTTTATGGATTAGAACAAATACTCAGGATCCATGGCAGGCCGTGTGAACTACAAAGCTGTCATCCCGGGGGAAAGCAGCCACAGGATGGCCCAGGATCCAGGCAGGCCGTCCCTCTCAGTCTCAAATCAGGACTCAAGGTTGGCTGAGGGAACCAGCGATGTTGGGGCAGGTTAGAGGCAGATCAACCACCCTCAGATTTGGGCTCAAATATAAATGTCAGTCTCTGCATATCACATGCACCCATTACATTTACTATATTTATTTTGAAATGAAAAGGGAGAAGAGTATATTTAGAAACATATACAACATATATAAGAAACTGATAACACTGATTGTCTCTTGAGAGGAGAACTGGGTGTGTGAAAGAGTAGGGAGAGAAATGCATGTCTCACTGTATGTCCTTTGGGAACATGAATTTTGTCATTGGTATGTATTACTTATTAAAGGAAACAATTACTTTGTGTAAAAATAAAAAGATAGGAAAGACCTACCAGATATGAGAAACATAAAGTATATAACTAGATAAACATACCAATGAAACAGAAAAGAAAGTCGAGAAGTAGCCCTAATTATATCTAGAAATTTCATGTATGGTAAAAGCAGCATCTCAGATCACCAGGGAAAAGACGGAATATCCAATTAATTGTGTTGAGACAGATGGGTAACCACCTGGAACAAAATTAAGTTGATCCCTCTCCCACGCTGTATATCAGGATAAATTCCAAATGGGTCAAAGTAAAAATGTAAAAAATTAAACCATAAAAATACTAAGCAAGAGCATGAGGGAATTCCTCTGCAGCCTTGGAGAGAGGTAGGCTTTCTGAACAATGACTGAAAATCCAGCAAAAACAGACTCATGAAGACTTCAGATAAACTGGGTAATCATTTCATTTATGTTAAGGCATCGCACTGTACACTTTAAATATATACAATTATATTTGTCAGTTATTCCTTAATAAAGCTGGGGAAAAATAATTATTCAGAAAAATATATGAGAACTGTGTATAATATATATTTAAAGAAAAATGTGAAAATGAAGAGAAAACAAGATATTATAAAGAATGACCAAGCAGATTCACAAAAGAACCAAACAACTTCCAGAGTAAAAAATATCAACTGAGATTAAAAATTCAGTGACTGAATTAAATAGCAGATAAGACACAGCTGAAGAGAGAATTAGTAAACTGGGAGATAGTTCTACAAGATAGACCAGAAGTAATTATCCAGAAAGTAATCTAGAGAGACAGAAATGAAAAATACGAATGAGATGAACAGATATGGAACTTAGATAAAACACTAATGAATGTTTAATTTGTGTTCCATAAGGAGAAAGAGAGACACTGAAGAAACAACAGCTAAAAACTTTATGGATGAGATAAAGACATGTTCAAAATCAGAGCCCGAGAAAGCTTACGACCAGAAGACCTCACTAAATGAAATTCTGAAGGACGTATAAAGTGAGCCCAGATGGAAGGTCTGAATGAAAGAGGCATGCACAGTCTGGGTCACACATTTTTCCTTGCCTAAATCCAGAATCAGTTCTGTAGTGCTTCGTGCCTTCCCATTGGCCCAAGCAAAAACAGAACTTCTGGTGGGAACTCAGCTATGCATATGCTGACCCCAATGACAGAAATGAAAGCTGCATATAGCCCTTCAAAGGGAAATCATGAAGCAACAATGAGAATCCTTGACCACTGAGGTTTCCTAGGCAACGTGGCTTATCTTCAAGAAAGCAGAGAGGTTTACAACAAATGGTGCTGGAACAACTGGACATCCACATGCAAAAAACTGAATCTAGACAAAGACCTAACACCCTCTGCAAAAATTAACACAAAATGGAGCAGAGACCTAAATGTAAAATCCAAAACTATAAAACTCCTAGAAGATAACACAGGAGGAAATTTAGATGACTTCAAGGTTTGGTGATGATTTTTTAGATACAACATCAACGGCACAATACATGAAAAAAAGAATTGAAACTTTTTTAAAATAAAAAACATTCTGCTCTTTGAAATACAGTGTTGAGAGAATATGAAGTCACAGAGCAGGAGAAAATATTTGCAAAAGAAAGCAATGAGACCTTTCCTTTCTCTGATCCAAGTGATGTGGTCCAACCCCCGGGGCTGGGAGTGCAGGGGACATGGGGCCACTGTTTTGTGAAGGGGGCCCAGGCCACACTTAACACTCTCCTGGACAACCTCATGGCCTCTTTAGAAGAACTGAATGAAGGACCAGATAAAAGTTCAGTTTTTGAGCTCTGCAGCAGATTCAAGTGGCCCTGGGAGAAGCACGTCCTCAAGCCATGCTGCCGCCTCCACACCTTGGATGGGGAAGTGAAGCACTGGGGAAACTCCACCCCTCAGTGGTTTCTATGTCTGGCCTCAGCCCCGAGGTCTGACTCACCTGGGTCTGCTAACAGGCTGGCCATCTTACAACAAGTCATCAGGGAAATGTCAAGGGAACACTGTGCTAAAAAGCTGCTTTTTTCCAGCGCCCCTTGAATGTTCATCCACCACGGAATCATCTATTCCTCCTGGGAGACTGAGGAGGACTGACAATGTAGCTCTCCCTTAATGACTTCATGATTTGCTTCGTATGATCATGTACAGTGATCATCAATAGCAGATATTAATAAAAACAAATAGACTAAAATCTAACTCCCTTTCATGCATGTACACATACACACAAAAGGCATTCAGTGCCAGCAGCTATCTCTGGGCAGTGGGATTATGAGCGAGTTTTCCCTTCTTAAATTTTCAAACATAAATTACTCACATAACTGGAAAAGGGAACATACATTTAAATATAGGCTGCCAGAACACTGGAGTTTCAACTTCTGTGTTTCCAATTTTTTTCTAGTCGCAACCCTCTAGCTCATTAAAATCTAGTCCTCCCTTTCAGCTGAAGGACTTTACAGAACAGTGAGTGCTGTGGGGTTCTGGGAGCCCCAGGGAAGCATGAAGTCACTGGCAAGAGTTAGCTGGGTCCTGGCCTGAAGTGTAAGTCTAAGGTAGGGTGGTCATGCAAACAAGCAAGAGACACAGGAATTCAGAGAGCCTCGGAGCATCACGGAGCCGGCCTGTCCTCTTCTCCCTGCCCTATTTTTAGCTGTGTGAGTACAGGACGCAGTTGGCTGTTCCGGATAGAAAAGTGGTAAAGAGGCCAGGTAAGTGACAGAGACAACTGCAGGCTCCGCCTACCGTAATCTTCCAAGCTTATCGGATCCTTTCTTTCCCAGGCCAGAAATGCTAAGTGGATGGATGTTTGTTGAAATGAGTATCTGTGTAACAGGACACACTGCTGACAGAGGAGGCCTCTCCCTACTATACTTACAAGAGATGGGGGCAGGGATGGAGTGCAGACAATGACTAACACCAAAGGGATATGCAACATCTGACCTGAGTTATAGATTAGAAATCAAACAAGCTGAAATTTGGGATGAGGATGATCACTTTACTAGCCAAAACCAGATAGCAAGATGTATTTTTAACAACCATCCCTTTTCCCCGGGGTTTTACTACAGGATGCAGTCAGGCACAAGGGCTAGGACTCATCCAGTCTGTAAAGCAGCCATAAGGGTGCCCTGGGTGAACCCTGTTCGTTCCCCAGGTCAGGAGCTGGCCCTGTAAACTTCCCCATGGTTAGCGAAGTACCCGCAGGCAGTTTCAGACTGGAGTGCCTGCTGTGAGCGATGCCAGGTGCCTGCTAGAAGAGTGTGGAGGTCCTGGTCACTGACGAGAAACAGGAGAGGGAAGACCGAGGTCTGAAACACAGGGCATGGTGAGGGACAGGGCATGGGGAAATGGAAAAGGAGTAGGGGGTTAAGAATATGCAAGTCTGGATATCTTCATCATTTTGTAGATTAGAGCCAAAAAAGACAGAAAAAATAATTCTAGCCACGGCCTTATCCTATAAGAGGTGGAAATATAATACTACAACAGTAGGTATTTAAACAGACCAGAGCTGGGGTATCCAAATCAGCAGAACTCTCATGGTGGTCCCCTGGGGGAGTGGGGGGGGTGTCTACACTTATTACAAAGTGTCAACATTCAGTCTTGAGAGCTGGCAGCCAGGGCTTCCCATCCTCCTTACTGTGGAGAAATCCTCTGAGAACAGATTTGATTTTTGCAAACAGGCTTACATCCTAGGAGGCAGGTTGGCACAATAAGCTGTGTGATCAGGCTATGTAACAGGGTTTCTGGACCAGAAAAAGAAAAAGATGTCATCAGGCGTTGGGTGAGTGCCTCCAAAGGCACTTCCCTCCAGGGTAAGTCCCGTGGGCAGGGACTTTTGTCTGGCATATTAGTGACTGCCACAGCCCTGGAGAGTGGTCAATGCATGAGTGGCTCAGCTTAGCAGAATAACTGCACAGCTTTCCCAAGTCATAGCCTCCCTGTGTGAATGCTGAAGCACCTTCTAATGTGTTGGGCCCTGTATGGAGGAGGCACACCTAGGTCTCCTTATCTATTAGCCAAGCTCTGTGCCTCAATGTCATGAGCCAGACCAAAATGCATCCTTCATGGTGGCCTTCAGCTTTGTTTCTTCAGTTGGCACTCTTCATTTCTCATGGGCCTAACCCATAAGTGTCCCCACACGGTATGGCGCAAGGTGTTTACAGGTGTTCCTTGAAAGGCTTTCTGATAAAAGTCTGGGATCCACTACATATCACAGTTCCCTCCCTTGGGGATTCATGGGACACCAGTATATTAAAGGCTCTGAAAAGTCCTGCAGTAAAGAGAGCAGTTTCTCGGTGGTACCCAAACTAAAACCAGTTCCTTTACTCAGGAACTCAACAAAGGTATTCACATATCCATCTCAAAAGACGGAGTGTGAATCTAGCCACCTCCTAATTTCACCCATAGAGCCTTATGTTTTGGTGGACTACCTCTTAAATTTCACCAAACACCTCGGTTCTGCTGAACACAGTCTGAGCAATGCTGACCCAGAGTGCTTTGCATCCATCGAATCATAGCATGGTTGCTTTTTGCTCTTCCACACACTTCTCATTCCCCCTGCTACCCCCACTGTAGGACTCCAGTGCTTCTAACTTGTCCCTTAGACCTGCCCTATTCCCCTACTGGTTTGTGGGCTTGTGTGTCCCTAACATCGATGGAAGTTCCACTAGGGCAAAAGCCATGTCACGTGTTCCTTATTTCATGTCTCCTATACCTTCCAGCACAGAGCAGTGCTGTACTGAGCAGAGCGAAGAAACTCCAAAGAGGCTTTCTGAGCTGAACTAAATTCAAGTTCCCTTTAAATATCATTTAAGAAAAAAGTACCACAGTAGTATGGGGACCAAGATGATGCCTCAAAGAAACTACCTCTGTCTCCCCATGATAATACTTATTTTTATCCATCATTTATTGAGTGTTTGGTAGGAATGCTGGCTAAATTCTTAAGATGCAATATCAATCTTCAAAGCAACCCCAAGAGGTGGGGCTACTATCATCACCTGCGCTAGAAGGTCAAGGGCCAAAGAGTTGAGAATGGACTGTCCTGGGGCACTGAGAAGACCAGCAAACAGCATCACATTCCTCAGGAGGAGCTCTGGGAAGAGTCAGAAGGGCTGCCAGGCACAGAGAGGTGTGCAGAAGGAGCTGTCTGGTCGCCAGACTCAAGCTTGTTCCAGATGTTGCCTTTTCCTTTTAAGTTCGGCAGATGATTGGGCTCTGCACCCAAGAGGAGAAACAGATGCCAGCTTCAAGTTTCACAGCAAGACGCAAGGCCACATCCTCCTCCCACATCCACCCCAGCCTTGAACAGACCCTAAGGAGGAGTACTTACCCACGAAGTACTCCATGAGTGAGCATGGTCCCTCACCCCCGAAGACATGCTCTCCACAGGAGATCATCTATCTGGGCTCTGATGGCCCCTGGCCTGCCGGGCTGCTGCCTGTCCAGATGCTCTAATGTTGATCTGGCCTCAACTCTGGCCTAACACAGGCCCAGGGCTGGGCATGCTCAGCTCCTAGCTAACCAGAAAACCCTTCAAGGTTTTCATGAGTGTGCCAGGAACTCAGGACAGAAGTGGCCTTCAATACCAGACAGAAGAGTTTGGTTAACAGGGCACCTTGGTGTTGAGGGTGATTCAGGCTTGAGGAGGGGTCAAATGGCGGCTTGAAATAAACCAGAGCAAGTAGGCCTGAAACAGCCAAGATATTCTACAGGTGCCTGATGAAAGGACACCACGCATGAGTGGGCAGTGACAGCCCCATCGCCATCCCTAAAGGAAGGGGGCAACCCTCAGTTACCTCAGCAGCCAGAGCAGGATTACTGGGGACCCCTCCCTCTGCTTTTACGCTACCAGTTAGCATTGGGGCACCTACGCTGTGCAGGCCCAGAAAAGCACTTCACGTGCATCCTCTCATTTCCACCTCATAATAACTCTATGACACAGTGACTGTAACCCCCATTTCACAGATAATAAAACTGCAGCTTGGGGATGTGAGTGACCTGCCTAAGACCACAGCGAAGAAATGGCAGCTCTGACACCAAGGTCCACACTCTTAACCACCTGGCTCTGCTGCCTCTACCCGATTCTACTGAACATCGTGGCACCCCAAGTGGTGCCCCTGGCTGGCCACGAAGGAGACGTCAGCTCCCTGCTCCAGAGCTACCTGTTCCTAGGTGGGCCCTGCAGCTAGCTCCGCAACTCCTGAGCATCCAGACCCCTCCTCATCTCTCCACCGGGGCCTTCTCACAGGAGGAGGCCTGGCCCAGCCATCTCAAAAGAGCATTGTGTGGCAGGCACCCCATCACCATGCCTGCAATTGTGTAGGCCACCTGTAAGAGAAGAAAACAATCCCTCCATAGGGCCCCTCAGGTGACAACTGGACAAGCAGGGCAGCTCTGGTCAACTGGCTAACAAGCATCCTCCAGGAAATGTTTTCTGAAACCTACTCCCAGCACATGCAGTCCTACCTCATCACTGCCTTTTTCTTGCCTGTACCTGCCTCTGGACAAAGCTCTTTGGGCTGGGGGGAGGTCTTGTTCTGGCTTATATCTCAGCACCGGACACACCGTAGCTCTCAATGAGGACCTGCGGAATGGGTGGTACTTCCTTCAGATGCCTTGTGTTGGAGCATGATGTCTGGGCCACATCCTTGACTCGGCCCTAAGCTGCATGAGCGTTGCTCTCCTGGCTTCTCCCAGCTCTGGGAAGAGGCTGGCACCCAGTAGGTGCACTGTGCGCAGGTGAGTGGGTGGCAGAGCCCCTTTCCCAGCCCTCGCAGGGCTGGCTGGCACCGTCTCCTTCTCCCGGTCTCAGCTGATGTCTCCTCCTCAACGAAGCCCTCCTGGGCCACATCATCACCTGGGTCCCTCTGTCCTGTTTACAGCCTCCACAGCACTCAGCACAGTGAGGAACCATCTGGGTTGGTTGGTTCTGTCTCCCAGACTAGACTGTGAGAGCTCCACAGAGCAGAGACCATTTCTTCCCCAGTCATTCCTGTGCACTCATACAGAGCCTAGCACGGTCAGACACACAGCAGGTGCTCAGTAAGTATGTGGAATGGGTGGGAAAGGGTCTTCAGTGAAACAAGAGCAAAGAGCGAGAGCGAGCTGGTCCACCTTTACTTCTCTCTCAGGGACCAAAACCAAAGTTCTGAGCAGGCAGATGCCCAGGACTTCCCAATATCCACGTGCTCCCACATCCCAGCCCGAGGGGCTCAGGGCAGATCACCGCCTAAGAGCAGTGAGGGTGGGTGTGCAGCACTGCCCTGATGGGTGGAATGGAGCACTGCTTCACTGGATGTGGCCCCAGAACTCAGCTCCTGTCCCGTCAGGCAACCAGACACAAGTGAGCACCAACAGTGACTGAGTATAGTGCTCAGGACGCCCCTCAAGGCCCATCACACAGACCAGGTACCCAGTCGGGGGCAGGCACTGGGCAGCAGTCACATAATGACTCAGCACTGCGTACAGGCAGAGGAAATGGCTCAGACTCAGCTAATAGCTCTGCTGGAAGCACTTGGTAAAATTTAAAAATATAGATTACTCTTTAATATACAGGGGTTAACATGGCTAACGCCAGAGTAAGGATTTGCCTTGAGTGACTTGGCCAGCTCTAGGGCTGGGCTGCCCTGTCCCACCCCTCTTTGGGACCACTACTGCACCTATGACAGCCAGAGACAGGCACAGTTGGTGGGGAGGGTGCAGGGTCTCAAGGTCCGTTCCCATGAGAACGGACCGGCTGACCTGGCCTTCATGAGCACTGCACTCAGTTTCAGAGCCAGCCAGGCATAGACAAGGAAGACGTACAGATTTTCTGTGCGGCACAGACAGTAGTTGCCTCAGACATGATGGGGCAGTGGTATCCCCCCACCCACGCCCTGCTAACTGAAAAGAGGAAGCTTGACAGAAGAAATGAACCTGCTATTGTACTTGACCTAATGAACGTGTCTATGAACACCCCAGTGTCACTCCAGTGCCGGGGGCATCATAGCATCCGGAAACCAGGAAACACCGGCTGGCTGGGTTTGCACATCATGTCAGCTTTCCCATTATACTCAAACAAAGCCCCTCTCATGGCAGCCTGGAGTTGGTGAAGCAGGGACTGCTGTCTCCATTTGATTTGTAAGGAAATTGGGGTCCAGAGAGGTTAAGTGACTCTCTCTGGGTCACACAGCATGTAAACTGCCGGGCCAGACCTTAAAAATGTTCTCCGAGTCCTATCTAGTGACGTCTTCCCTGGTCTCCCTGGCTGACTGCCTGTGTTATACATGGTTTTCCTGGATGTGACACATAAATTCTGGGCCTCTGTTTCCTCATCCGCATAGTGAGAAGAATTAGGCCTACTTCATGCTACCAGCCATGCCACCTACGAGTCTCTGACAAGCAGAGGGTCCAAGTTCCAAATATGTGCAAAGGCCTCACAACAATAACCCCAATTACTTTTTTTGCCTAGACTCTTTTAACAGAACACAAAAAAACTCTATAACCCTCATGACTGTGTTCTCTGTGGGGGAAACCTTGGTGTTGTCTTATTGAGAGGCCTGGGATAGCAGGAAGTGACCCAGCTCTTCTACTGCCTAACCACTTCCGTTTGGAAGAGGCGCCCTGTCTTGTTGAGTCTCTCCTTTCTGGCTCTAGGGAGGCAGCTGCCCCTGCCTGCCACCTACCCTGATGGTGTACGGAAGCAAAAAGTGGTAAAAGCATTACAAAAGGAGAGCAGGATGTGCACTCCTTCTCAAGTACTTCCTAGTTATATGTGACCCTAGGCAAATTTTTTTATGCCCAGAGGTTGGTTTTCTCCTTACTAAAAATGGGGGGTGGTATCCCTGCCCAGCTGGCCTCCCACAGTTGCCATGGAGCCACCAATAACATTATATCTGGGAAAAGGACCAAGGACGCCCCTGAAGGGATGGCCAATTCCAAGACTAGGGCAGGGGAAGGTCAGGGGGAGATGAGACTATCTCATTATGTTGGAAAGCAAGGAAATGTACAGAAACGGATGGAGAGGGGGCAGAAAGACACAAAAACCAGCTTGAAGGTCAAATTTGAGACAATGTGACCATCATAACGAGTAATGACATGATAGTGTATAACACACTAAATTTTAAAAATCCGTGAACCAACATTGATAGAACAAAAAATAAAAAGAAGGGAAGGGCAGAAGGAAACCTTTTCTTAACAGAAGAATGCCGACTAACAAATGTAGGAAAAATAACAGAAATAGAAAAATCACTATTTTATAACCGTCATAGTGATAACAGATCCAGGTAAGATCATCAAGGAATGCTAAAGCCAATGGGTGACAGATTGTGACCCAGGATGTGCAGAAATGCACAGATACCACCTTGATCGAATGACTAAAGCAAAGATCACTAATGACAGGACAAACCCACAGCAGGTGCCTTCTGACACGATGCCAGAGAAGGACTCAACATCCCTTACGGAATTCTCCTACCAAAACATTTAACCTAAATCCAAGCCTTAGGCCAACCCAGATTAAAGGACATCCTGCAAAACAACTGGACTGGGCTCTCCAGAAACGTCCACACACACATATACACAGGGTGGAGGGAGATAAAGCAAGTGCGGCAACATGTTAACAACTGTTGAATCTAGGTAAAAATGTTCACTGTACTGTTCCCGTAACTTTTCTGTAGGTTTGAAAAATTTCAAAATAAAAGAAATGAACAAGGTCCTCCTACCAATCCTTGGAAAGCTGTGGTGTCTGCAGTGACTTGGGCACACTCACCTGTCAGGTACTCCAGGACGGCAGCCATGTACACAGGCGCGCCCACTCCGATCCTGTACTTGGGGTGGCCTTTCTTGATGTACCGCAGCATCCGGCCCACAGGGAAGATGACTCCTGCCTTGGCGGACCGGGAGGTTTTGGTGGACTTCTTCTTCCCACCCCGGCTGGACATGGCGGTGGCCCTGGAGATGGATCAGTAAACACACTGTGGAGGCAAGAGACACATGGGTCAGGACTGCTGGGGACAGGGCATCTCCCCTTTCCCCATGCCTCTGGCCCCTGGGAGAAATGGGTTGTGCCAGCAGATGCCACTGCCTGCAGCCGCTGAGCCCCACAAGCCCAGTTTCTGCATTCTGCCGGTGTGCTTCAGCCCTGGAAAAGAGAACGGCTTCGCTTTTCACGTTTTATACCATGACACCAATTTTATCGGCCACTTCCATATAAACGTTACTCTGGCAATGACTGCTCTTAAGTGCCTCGCCTTTATGCCACATGATGTAAAAGAAAATGGGATTTCTTGGCTACAATCTATACGCTTGTTTAATAATTGTATTTTCATACACTTGAGACCAGAGCTGATAAATTTGCTGAAGCCTTCATAAAAGAAAAGAAAACTATGTCACCTGCCCCTAGAATGAAGATGTAAGGCATATACCTAGGTTCTCTGATGAAAGAAGTACCTCTACCTTAAGGTCCTTTATCTGTGAGAGGCAAGAACAGCTCACAGGAGTTCAGTGGGCAGCCAGGTTGGAGTTAAGAGGCCCTCTGAGCACTTGCAGACTGCTAGACAGGCCTGTCCTTAGAGAAGAGGGAGGAGAGTTCTTCCTTCCTTGGCCCCCACCGCCCCCATCCAAAATGCCCCTCAGTCCGAAGGATCCCCCCTCTTCAACACCTACTGTGGAGTCCTCTCTTTTCCACCCCGACTGTGCCTGGATCCAGGTCACCACTATCTTAACCAAACGATCACAAACATCTCCTGAAAAGGTCTTCTCACCACAGGCCACACTCTAATCTACCTGCCCTCCACTGGCTGGGCTATCTCCGTACACACAAATCTGAATACGCCATGGCCCAGGTCTTAAAGCTTTCCCTGCTGCCACAATTCCCAAGATAAAATCAGGACCCCTGGACTGTCACGAAACGCCCTAGAAATCTAGGCCTGGCACCCCCATCTAGTTTTACCTGTGCTTCCTTAGGTCTAAACGCAAACACAGGTAGTGTCCCCAAATGCCCTCCTCCACCATGGCTGTGCCTGTTAGCCAGGACCTCCTTTACCCTTCATGCTTCTTTTCTGCCCTCTGCCAACCCCTCCCTGAGTGCTCCATCCTCTGGGCTCCTATGTGCTTCACACCACAGCACTGACGTGCACACACCCCCGCCCCACCCCGCCGTCTCTCCCATCACACTGCAAGGTCTCAGACGGCTGCCCCCAACTGTATACCTAGTGTAGCACCACACAGTAAGGTCACAAATGTTCACTAAGAGCATTCAAGTCATTCATGCATTCACTTCAGGAATTATGCTGGGGAATGGAGACAGCAGTGCACGAGACTGATGTGGTTCCTGTTCTCCCAGAGCTGGTGGGGAAGAGAAACAATAAATAACCCGACAATCATTTAAATGGTAACTGTGAAAGGCCAGTGCAGGGTGCTGGGAGAGGGGCTATGCAGAGCCCTCAGCCTGTTCTGGGGCGTCAGACATGCCTTCCCTCGAAGTCACTGATGCTCAGACCACTGAATAAAATGGGCAGGTCTCTCATCTTCTCGTAAACTGAGGTCAGGCTCCACGGTGTGTGGGCCCCGCCAGCTGCCACAGCCCATATCTCTATGACCATGGAAGCCACAAAGTTAGGAGTCCCTGTTACTCTGACACCCGACCCTACATTCAAGATATGCATGGTCTATACCTAACATCAGTATGACCCTCAAGATCATCTCAGATCACATGCCTGACAGAGAGATGGCCAAAACAGTAGAGAGCAGAATTCCTGGACACTCTGGGGCAGCTGTGCTGACTGGCTCACCAGAATTAAGGGGGCTCAAGGCCTCTGTGATGAGAACCCTGTATTTCACCCTGTCAAGGGGGGCACCAAGTCTTAACTGTTCACTGAGTGCTAAAGAGAGTCCCAGAAGGGTCTGGTTTTTCTGAAACAATTAGTTGGCTCCATTTCTTCTGTAATGAGCTCTATTTTAAAACATTCCCTGCAAACAGGTGCCCATGCTCACTCTGAGCAGGAAATGGTATGTGTACACGTGTGTGCATGTGTGTTCGCAGGGAAAAGCTGTAACTGGGCTCCTAGCAGTCTTCTGCTTTAATGCAAATGCGTTTCACAGACCAACCCCATTCCTTTGGCCTAAGAGCTTTTACATCTGAATGCTTCCCCCCTTCCAGAAGGAGAAGCCTGTTCTTATTGGAGCACAGACTCCAGCTCTGTCTACAGGCGGACCTGTCTGGGTATGTTTGGGGCTGCCTTTGTGGGAATGGGACAATGTCCTGTCCCAGAGAGGAGCCACTACCATTGAGGGATCTGATGGGTCCTAGACACGCTTATTCTTCAAAAGTAATGCTCCTGGGGTTTCCCTCTGACTTGAGTCAAGAGTCTTAGTCGACATGCTGGTGACTCCCGGGTCCCTAACCCAGTGCACACCTGTTTGCTGAGCCCCAGAGCTCTGTTCTAACTGCCTGCGGCAGGACCCACTTGTTAAGTCACACAGGCAGGTGAACTCCTCTGGGTTTCTCAGCCCCAGCAGTGGCAAAACCACGCATCAAGCTGCCAGGCGGGAGTCACCCTGTCCCTGTTTCTCTGCCCACCACCACAGCTCCCAGTCATTAGTGAGGTTCCACGGAGGCTTCCCTAACTTCTCAAGCCTTCCCTAACTTCTCAAGCCTCTTCCCTTCTCTTCGCCCTCCCTGCCTTGGTTCAGCTCCCACCTGTTCTCCCCAGCACCAGTCTCTCTCCATGGACACCAGAGGATCTCTGCCCACTTTGCTGGTTCCCCATCACCCTGAGCCAGCCACAAACAGCATCCTTCAACTACTTCTGCAGCACTGCTTCCTGCCACCCCTGCCCAGGCTGATGTCCCAGGCTGCCCCTGAATTCCCGACCTGTGAAGCTGTGTCCAGAATGTTTTTATACACGCTGCTTCCCCTGCCTGAAACACCCTTTGTCCTCTTGCCAACCTGCTGAACTGATGCTCACACAACCCCTCTCCTCGGTCCTGACCATGGAATTGCTCACTGCTCTGTGTTCCCACAGAACATACCCCGGCACATATCTGTGTGCCTGCCTCCCCAGCTCGACTCAACCTGGAGCTACTCCATACCAGGTGCTGTAGTCAACTCATCTGTAGCTCCCCAGGTCCCAGGAAAGATCTTAAACATCACTGCCACTCTGCTGATAGAAGAACATCTTCATGTCTTATTTGGAGTCAGGCTCCTCTCTGATAGAGCAGCCCGAGTTTTCATCCCCTCCCCAAGGGGCCTGTCCTGAAGGGATTCTGTTCCTCTCCCCTCCTCATGTGCTTCCTGCGCTTCTAACTATAAATCCCCAAGCTGCAGGCACAGCTCTGAAAGAATTCTGACTGAGCCATGCAGCCTCATGACATCCAGTAACTGTGGTGGTTTTTAAAACGTCATTTGGAAACTGATGTGCAATCTCCAGATCAACCAATCTACGAACACGCTGGGTCCGTCCTGCTCTCCAGAGGTCTATGGGATGCGGGGCAGCTGTGGCCAGGCACCAACATGGGGGGAGAGAGTGGCTGTGACAGAAGTGGCTGTTGAGCACTGTGGTTAATAACTCGAATTCCAAAGTCAGACTGACCTGATTCAAGTCACAGCCCCACCACTGAAAGCCTATGCGTCCTAGGTTAGCTGCTGAAACAAATAAGCGCCCCCAGCTTACTTCTCACTTGTGAAAAGTCCAAAGTGGCTTCCATGACTGGCTGGTGCTTCTCTGCAGGATGATTTGTGGATCCAGACTCCTCCCACCCTTCAATGCACAATTCAGGGTTTACTACTGGAGGGAAAGGGCCATGGAGGACAACACATGGGGGCTTTCAGAGGCCAGGCCTGGAAGTGGGGCACATCACCCCTGACTGTGATCCACCGACTAGAATGTGGTCACGTGGCCACACCTAATTGCAAGAGATTGGGAAATGGCCTCCAGCTATGTGCTCGAAGAAAAGAGGAAACAGCCAGTCTCTGTAACCTGACAAACCAACTTGAAAGCTGACCCTGAAACCAGGGTCTGAGCGACCAGTCAAAGCCTACTTTGACCCATGTCCTGTGTCTAGCCTTTTCTGAGAGACGGACAGTCCTACGTCATGGAGCAAGTGGCTTCTTCTGCATTCACCTTCTCTTCGGGGCACTGAGCTTGCCCACAGGAGAAACAGCAATAATACCTTATCGAACTAACAAAGCTGTGTCCTTCCTTCCTGGACTCGTCCACCAGGGGGGCACCCTGTTAGCAAACCAGAAGCCCTCAGCCCTGTAGAGGGCCCCACAGGCTTTGAAAACAGTGATAGGTCTTCAGGCAACCCTGGCATCTGTTCGTTACTGAACATTAGCTTGGCGGTCTTTTTGACTGTTATCAGGCCAGGAAACGAAAATTCTGTGGTTGGTCCTGAAGGGATCTCTGTGGTCTTTATCTCTGCAACTCCTCCAACAAGCAATCATTCACAATAGACATGAACCGTGTTTGCAGAAACCCAAAGTTCACCCAGAGACACACTGGTGGAGGGGGCTGTAGAGGGAAGAGCCAGGCTTGAGTGAGAAGCAGGTCTTTGATGACAAGCCCCCCAGCGATCGAGATGAGACCGCGACAATGTGATCTGTCCTCAAAGCACAGGACAAAGGAGAAGCCTGGCTGTAAGGACTCCATGAATAAAATGGACACGAAAACAAGGAGGAGGGGCAACAGAGTTCAGGAGGGGAAACGGCCACCCTACCACACCGTTCTATTCCTCACCAACAGGGCACCCTTACTGGTTCCTAAGTGCGCGGCAAACCACCTTCATTCCCACTTCCACCCTTCGGCACATGCCACTTGCTCAGTCTGGAACTCTCTCTCCAGCCCTCAGTCTGGGGCAATCCTACCTAGTGGTCCCAACATGTCCTCTGGCGATGGAGACCCATTCCTGCAGTGGCTGTGCCATGTGGCCCCCAGTCCCAGTCTAGTGTGGAGCAGCCCCACGCCCAGACTCTAGCTTTACACGCAAGGTCCTGCTGACCTCCAGCTCATCTCTCCCTGTTTCCAGCAATGAGGGCTCCACCAGGCTGAATCGCTCTCAGTTTCCTCAGTAGACACTCCTGCGGTGGCCACTCCTGCGGTGGCCCCTGAGCCCAGCGAAAAATCCCTTATAATGCACCTCAGCCACCACGGAAATATGTTCAACTGCTTTTCTCAGTCTTATATAAAGTGCTTGGCAAGTGCAGTTTCCAGCCCCTCCCTCCAACATGATTGCCACTCCAGATCCAACTTATATAAACATTCTAAAGCCAACTATCCCACTCTTAGCACTTGTTACACTGTATCACCACTGCCTATTTCCTTGTCTGTCTTGACCGCATGCACCAGGCTGCTCTGCTCACCACTGTATCTCTAAGAACCTACCACCCAGCCACGTTCCTGAGAGGCCCTCAAATGCTGGCTGGGTTGGGACTGATTAGTTACAGTGGATGGGGTTCTCCTGACCAAAATGAGGGCAGCATTTCCAAAGGCCACAGGACTCAGAGATGTGGCAAGTGAGACACCAGTCTGGGACCTTCTTTGGGACCATTCGTGTGGGAGCCCAGACCCTCAAAATTCAGGGAGCTTGTGGAGCTACCTTGGGGATTCCCAGGAAGGGAACACTGCAATTTCCCCGATGGCTGAGGCTGGAGCCTGCAGAGGCCTTCTGACTCCCTGACCATCCTATGGCTCCAGCAATCTCTCTTCTTGCCATAAGATGGGCACCGTAACACAGACCAGAGGAAAGTACTGACCTTCCTCATATCTGTAAGACACTGACCTCTGTAAAAGATGCAGCATAGAAAACTTAAATAATCAGGACGCTCACAAAACCATTGGAATGGTCAATGGTGAAGTCTTTTATTTTCTAAGCAATGAATGTGTGCACATTGATCTTGAGCAAAATATTGATTAGAACGGCTGGGGGGCTGCGAGTCAGACAGCCCTATCTCCAGCACCTGAGGATGGAGCAATCTGAGCTATCAGCGCTCAAGTCGCTGTTACAGAGCGAGGACTGCCCCATCCATTCCCTGCAGCTGGATAAATGCCCACGTGTCCACATGCATTTGTCACCTTCCCATCAACTCCAATCACAAAGGCAAACCTGAGACACTTAATTCTGAAGCGCAGGACACTAATCCTGTTTACTGCATTCTCTTCCGTTTACTCCTATCGTACCAAATGATTAACGGTGTTGTTGCTGTCATGTCCCCAGAGGCATGTGGATATACTACATAACTATCACTCACAGAGCAGGGGTTCACAAGCTGCACTCTGATTGGCTCAGAACAGAGACTTGGTCTGGTACTCTGGCCAATCAGGAAAAACATCTCTCTCCATTCATAAAACACTACACCATAAAATGAGGCGGATGATTAAAGAACTTACAGTCCACCCTCAGTGAACCAAGGGACTGCAAACAAGGAGAGAAGGATAAATTGAGACAGTAAGTAAACCCTAAACCACACATTTTGTTCCAGCAGATACTACTCTCCTCATGTGTTAGGTTTTTAATGGCGGGAAAAAAACAAAAGCTGAACACAAGTGTTACTCACTACAAGCAGGTACAGTTAGCAGGAAGCTAGTCTGGAATTAAAATCTCACCTCTGCAAACCCACTCCATGATGTGCTTCCTGAGTGACACTAAAGGAACCAGCACTATTCTTCAACAACAGTAAGGCACTGTCTGCCTGCTTCATAAGGACATTTTCCTTCAAACCTCCTCTCCCTTTTAAAGGTTGTGTGAAACTCAGAGAGTATCACTCCAATGGAAGGCCCTCAGAGGAAAATGTGAGCTTCAGTAGGGCAAGACCCTGGTGAGGCTTGGCATCTAGAAGCTATTCAATATTTGCTGAACTGATGAAGCATTCCCAATAAAGGACATCTGACCACATCTTCCTCCTACTCAGAGCCTTCAAAGGCTTGTGACTGCTCTTAGGAAGAAGTTTAAATCCTTCCGTGTGTTTCTGATCAGGATCCTCTGTGATCTGGTCTGTTTGGCCCTCTGGCTTCACCTGACTCCCCTCTAGAATCCAGCCATCCTGAGCACTCTGGCAGTTCCCCCATACGACCTCTGTTCTCATTGTTCTCAGACTCTGCACATGTGGGGCAGGTCTCAAACGCTTGTCCCCACCTGCCCTCCTTTGCCCAGCCAACTCTTACTTGGCCTTTCCGTGCCTGGTAAGGGCTTGCTCCTGAATAGGCTACTGTCTGGGAGCTGCTATGGGATCTACTGTGGCCTCCTGTACTGACCCTGCAATGGCTGCTTGCCTGCCTTCTCCTCCTCATATCAGCTTCCCAAGGATAAGAATTGGGCATCTCTTTTTTTTTTCTTCTTTACTAGATTACCAGTTTATTAAACTTGGAACAGCCTGATGGAAGAGATACATAGGGCAAGGTCTGGGGAAGGGCATGGCGCGTCCATGCCCTCTCCAAGTGTGCCACTCTCTCCAAACCTCCACTTGTTCACCAACCTGGATGTTCTCTGAACCCTGTCCTTTGGAGGTTTTATGGAGGCTTCATTACATAGGAGGCACGACTGACCAAATTACTGGCCACTGGTGACTGATTCAACCTCCAGCCCCCTCCCCTCCTGGGAGGTGGGGGGACATGGCAATACTGGACATTTCTTGATCAGGTTCTGTCCCTAGTGCCTGACCCTCAAGAAAATGATTCTCAAGAAATATTTACCGAAAGCTGCAAGACACTGATCTGGAAGGCCTGATCCAAGTTAACAAGCTATACAACTCTTTGGAATGAAGAGCTGACGCACTTGGGCTCACTCATAAGAGCTGGGGTGGGGCCCAATGTATTTCTAAACCTACAGAACTTGGGAAGGACCCATAAGACAGGTATGGGCCCCACTGAGCCCTGCCCCTTCCTAGTCCATGTGCCAAGAATGGGGCTCTGAAAAAGCTGACATAAACCCAAAGGCACACTCAAATGAGAGCTAGAGGCTGCTGAAATTCTGATGAACACCACATATAGATTCTTGTTGGGTTTTGTCAGGTTGGGTTTTCAGTTTATGCTTCTGTTTATTTAAATAAAGCTCCTTTAAATGGCTTGGGGCAGCATTAACTCTGAAGCTATTAAAGGCAGGTCTGAGAATACATGTATGTAGTCCAAGTCTCTCTTGGAAGGAAGGGATGAGGGATCTTCCAGAGATCTGCTGCCTGGAGGACCAGAAGAAATGTTAGATTGAGACGTACCCCTCCCTGACCCTGGCCCATTTGGTATAGACCAAGCCAGTGACTTATAGTTGTGCAGAGTGTCATGTGTGATGTTCCAGACAACTCTTAACGTTTAATAAAATGTGAGCCATCCCTTCCTCATTCTAAAGGCCCTCCCTGCCTCAGACAATTTTCACATACTTTAACCCCTTCCCTCCTACTAAACGCCTTTATCTAGGGATCAGCATTAACAATGGTAAGAGATTAAAACAATAACAAAGTGGAAAGATTTCCCACTCTCCTCCTAAAACTAGAATAAAGAAAAATTTAAAGTCTTGAGGATTTAAAAAAAGAAAGAAAGAAAAACAGGTTGAAAAACACATTTATCCTCATCGGGTAGTCTCTTGTACAAGACTGAGATGCTACTGCCCAGCTTTGGTTAGTTGTGTACAATGGGTATTAATTCCAGTTGCAGGCATAAGGTGTCCATTTCAGAGCTAATAACTCCTCTGAAAGCAGACTAGTAACCGAAACGTGGCCATGGATTCCATCTAATTCACAACTAGAGTCTCCCACTCAAACCTAAAACTGTTCAAAATTCCCTGAGTCCCTAGAGCAGGAAGTCTTGTAACAAAGCACTTTCCCCCCTCTTTAATGATAAAACCTCAAACCACAAGGGTAGAAGAGAGAAGCTAGCAGAAGTGCCCCTCTAACTGTCTATTCTTATATGCTGTTTCTTGGATCATTAAAGTCTTACAAGGACTTCGTGGTAATTTTAATTATTGAATTTAAGGCTTGTCTCAGCTGTTTGTATCAATACATAAGTCTCTTACTTTCAAACTCAGGAATATTTTTCTCTAACATCTTGTCTAAAAGAAACTTCCAAGCAATCTACTGACAAGATCCTTGAGTGATCTGTGATCTCTGCAGGAGTGGAGGTGGGGCGCGCCATTCCGCACACCTGTTGTCAGGTGGCATGGCCAACAGCATCCTGCACACTCACCTCCTCACTCCACCCCACCCCCAGCGAGTCTCTTCCCTCCCGGCCTTCTCCACCCGAGGAACCTACAGCCTTCCAGCCTTCCGGAGTTACCTTTAAAAAAAACCTCCCAACCACAAAGCAAACAAAAGGCCGGTCAGAAGACGAGCGAAAGCTGCGGGGGTTCCCGTGGCCCCTCTCCAGGCAGTCCCTGAACAAACCCCTCCCCGCCCCTGCCTGGTTGCAGTCCCGCAAGTATCCCCCAACCCCCCACCCCACCCTCACAGCAGATACCAGCCAGACGCCTACACCACGGCCACCTGGGGCTCGGGCCCCACTTATTGTGCCGGGGCCGGCAACTCGCCGACGGACGGGCGCCTCACCAAGTACAACTCCGCGCACAACAGCTCCCGGGCGTCCAGGCCCAGGCCGACCGGCCAGCTCCCCGCCGCCTCCCGCAGCCTCGAGTCCAGCCCGCCCGCCCCGGGAAGGGTCGCCGGGGAACGGGCCAGGGCTGTCTCCTGCCCACAAAAGCGCCCAGGCGCAGGCAGGAGGACGCGGTTCTAAGAGAAGTTGGCTTCCGGGTTTGCTTTTTGAACAAAACCAGAGGGACTCCCGCGCGGCCGGGGCAGGGCCTGGGAGGGCGCCGTGCATGCGCGAGGCCCCGGCGTGGGCCGCGCTGAGGCCGGCGGCCCGAGAGCGGCCGTGCGCCGCCCGGTACACGCCAGGCCCGGAGGCTCCCAGGCACCCTCGGCCGGAAGAGCGAGGCGGCCGGACCCGGGCGGCGGGGACGGGGCGCGCGGCGAGGGGGCCCGTGCGGCACTTACGGGGCGGCTTGGCGGCGGCGGCGGCAGCAGCAAGGTGTCTGGCCTGTGCCCTCTCGGCCGCTCGCGCCTTTTCTTCTCCGCGCTCCTGGCTGGCCCGCCCGCCTCCTCGCTTCCCGCCCGCGCGCCCCGCGCTCGCCCCCTCCGCCCGGCTCCACTGCTGAGTGAACTGGAACCACTAGCCGCGGCCCCGGGATTCCCACAATGCACAGCGCGCCGCTCGTCACATCCCATCCCGTCCCCGCGCGTCCGGCCACCCCTCCCGCTCCACCCGGGCGCCCCGGCCTTGACCCTAAGCCCGCGGCTGCGCGCGTGGGGGACCCTCCGCGCTGTATTGCCTGGACGTCGGTGGGTCAGTCCCCTGGCCGCATCGCGGTCTTGGCTCTGGCCCTCAGCCCTCGGTCAGCTCGCCAGGACACCGAACGCTGGGTCCCGCCCGAGCCGGGGACTCGCCCTGAGCGAAGTCCTGGGAAAGGGTCGGGACCCTGGCAGAGGCACTTCTCCAGCGCGCGTCCCAGCCTGTGCGTCTCGAGTGACACTTACTGAGCGCCTACTGAGGGGGGCTTTTGCTGCCCATCCCTAGAAGCCTTCCCATTAACGCAGGGAGGGAGGCACGACTGCTGTTACCAGCAAGCACTTTTCCCTCCCCAACCAATGCAAACCTCCCGCGCACTTCAGAACCTCCCGCTGTCTTTAGACACAAGCCCCCATCAAACCTGGTCTTCCCCACGACCATCTACTGCGCACCCCTGGGGTTCTTCATAGTGACCCCTAGAAGTCTGGATCTGCTCTGTTGCATGGAAGGCGTTTACTTCGATTCAGCAAATGTTCACTCTTGGACCCAAGTTGAGATTTACTAATATAAACAGTGATTCTTTATCATCACACACATTTTTTTTTTAACTGCAGACAAGCAGAAAGAGGGGCCGATGCAAAACTTATCTTGTATTCCTAAATTGGTTTTTGGCCTGAAGGCGTTAGTGACCCATCCCAAGGACTTAAATAGGGACCTTTCCTCTCCTTCTCTCCTCTCCCTCCATCAAAGTGTGGAGGGGGAAGCCACCTCGGCACCCAGCTGTGGACCAACTTTAGATAACAATACATACCCTCCGCAGAGTTGTTCTGTGGCTGCTGGAGTTGGTGACGGGAGGTTATGAGTCACTGAAGACCCCTCCCTTCCCTCGGGCTGCCCCTGTAGCAGCTGGTGGTAACCTCCTCCCCTCACCATGATGCTTTACACTAGGCTTTAAAAGTTTGCAGAGCAGTGTCCAATACATGCCATTCACATATCCATTAATTCAATTAACTACTGTGGTCATACTTTGTGCCATGCACCAATTTGGGTGATGAAGATGAAGCAGTGAACAGAACAGGCAAAAATCCCTGACCTCCTGAAGTTTGCCGTGTAGTAGGGAAAGAAAGGTTATAGGCAAAAGAGATGATGTGCCAGATGGTGTAAATGCTATAGAGGAAAATAAAGCTGTAATAGGGAAGAAATTTTGTATCCTACTACAAGTTAATCACTAAAAGGGTGTTTCCTATAAGCTTAAATTACATATAATGGCCCATCTCTGCGAACCCTGCCTCCCAGGTAATGAGCATGAAGCTAAAATACCTTTGGTTAGCTCACAGGAACCATCCTTACCAGGCCCACCTGTGAATGACTGCAGGGAGGAAGAAATTAACACATCCCCTCCAGAGGCTGACCAGAACCAGCAAATGTTTGGCTTTACTCCTTCCCCTTTTAGTATAAAAGAAGCCTGAATTCTGACTCAGGCAAGATGGTTTTTTGGGGCACAAGTCCACTATCTTCTTGGCTTGCTGGCTTTCTGAATAAAGTCATTATTCCTTGGCCCAACAACTCGTCTCTTGATTTATTGGCCTGTCGTGAGGCAAGGAGTACGAGCTTGGGCTCAGTAACAAAGCAAGGAAGGGGGATAGGAGGTATGAGTTGGGGTGCAGTTTCAAACTTTAGAGAAGGCCTCCCTGAGAAGGTGACATTTAAGCAAAGACGTGAATGAATTGAGGGAGCAAGCCAAGTGGATATCTGGGGGAAGAGTATTCCAAGCAGCAGGAGGGCAAATGCAAAGACCCTGAGGCAGAAGAGTCTCTGAAATCATCAAGGTATAGTGAGTGTGTTCTTACCATTAAAAAAGATAACGTTTGACATGATAGAGGTGTTAACTAGCGCTAAGGTGGTAGTCATATGGCAATATATAAATATATCAAATCAACAGGTTGTACACCTTAAACTCACACAATGTTATACGTCAATAATATCTCAATTTTTAAGAAAGGAAGAGTGAGTGTGAGGCTGAAGTGGAATGAGTGAAGGGGAAAATTACAGGAGGTGAAACTGGAGAAATGATAGTTCTTTGGGTCCAAAAACAAAAGCATTAAGGATGTGTGAGGACTCCCCCAGGGAAGCTGCAGAGAGGTGTCTGGAAAGGGACAGAGATCACCCCCCACCCCAGTTGCTCTGTCCTTCCCCGCTCTTTAGGGTGGTCCCTCAGTTCTGCAGGGGCCAGCCACCAGGTGAGGCTTCTGTAGGCCACAGCAAGTAGGGAGGATGCCAGACTTCAATAATTCACTCAACAAATACTTGCTGAGCACCTGCTGTGGACCAGGCTCCTTCCAGGAGAAAACCCCTCTAGGTGCGTTGCCACACTGCCCAGACTCTGGTCCGAAACATAAGCAGTACTCCTAGAAACTTAACAAGAGAGAGCAGCTGGGCTGTAGGGAAGGCCAGGCATGTGTGGAGAGGAGGAGATGCCTGCAGCCTGCTGGTGTCTGGCTGTTTACAGACCTGAGGCTTCCTCTTCCCCAGGTCCTTAGTGATGGCTAAGACCAGACACAGAGCATGATTGTCTAAGAGATCCCAATCTGCAACCCTAGGGCGCCAAGAAGTAATTCACTCACCTCCACCCCAGCTTTGGTTTCTGACTAAATTGATTTCCCTGGTGACATGGAAGTGGGTCATGCCTACAAGGCTGTTTTTTCTTTCCATCTTATTGCACACTCACTATGTGTCAAATCACATGTATCATTTTCATTTCACATCAGCCCTAGCAGGCACACTATTTCTGGGACATCTCTATCCCCAGTTTACAGATGAAGACACTATAGATTCGGAAAGCTAAGAAATATGCTGGAGATCACAGAGCAGGTAGGCTGGCGCTGGAGTTCAAATCCAAGTTCATCTGGGACCTGAGTTCTCATGGCTCAGTCCTGAAGAGAGCCCTTCTAGGGGCTTGGTTTCCTCTGCGCCCAGCATCTATCCTCGGCATCCTCCCCGGCCATTCAGAATGGGTCTTTTTGTCCCCACTGAGTCATGCACTGTTGTCCTTGGGTTAGAGTCTATACCCCTCCAAGAGCTGGTCTTAGTGCCATCCCCCCTCACACTCCCCACCCCCCCGCCACAGTGTGCCATGCTCATAGAACTCAGTAGGAATATTGTCCCTGGGAGCAGTTCAAGATGCCCTCTCTCCAAAAGGCTCCACCACCCTTTCTCTTCCCCTCTAACTTGTGTGCTCTGTTCTTCCACTTCAGTGACATGCACTCTCCCCTAATCTGGCTCAGAGGGTTCCACCAGCTTTTTTTTTCTCCAATTGCAAAATAAATGTATGCTTACTATGTAAAACTTGGAAAATAAAAATGCTCAAAAAAAAAATCACCCTAAGTATACCACTGGGAGAGAACCACTGATTCCCTTTCAGCCCTTGTATCCATATCTACCTAATAGTAAATGTATTTGGGTTCCTATTGTATTTAGGGCTTGTCACCTGCTTTTTAAACTTAATGGTCCTTTATGAACATTTAACCAGGTATTCTACAACAGCAGTTCTCAAACTATTTGAATTCAAAACGCCTTTATCTTAAATTATTGAGGACTGCAAAGAGCTCTTGTTTATGTGGGGTATATCTGTCAGTATTTGTTCTATTAGAAATTAAAACAGAAAGATCTTAAATACCAATTTATTCATTTTTTAAATGTTAATATGTAAACAAGTTACACATTAATATAAATAATGTATTTGTATAAAAAATAACTATATTCTCCAAACAAACAAAATTTAGTGAGAAGAGTGTCATTGCCTTGCAACTTTGCACATTTCTTTAATGTCTGGTTTAACAGAAGATAGCTAGATTCTCATGTCTCCTGTATTTGGTCGTTGCTATCTATTGTTTTAAGTATAAAAAAATCCAGCCTACATTAAAAAAAAAAACCAGATATGTGTTTGGGAAAAGATAGAAGATTTTAATATCCTTTTCAGATAATTTTGGATGTTCTTCTTTGATACCATACCAAAACCCAAAAAGTAGTAGTTTCTTAAAGGTTAATAGCAATGTAGAATCTGAAACCAATGGATACATTTTTGAATTTGGTAACATAAAAATCCATTAATCTACTTTTTTATTATTTTGAATGGATTTATTAATCTATCTTATTTGGGGGGGGAATGAGCAGAATTCTTAAATTTTATTTTACATTTAAAAAGTCTGCATTAGGACAGGAATAAAGACGCAGATGTAGAGAATGGACTTGACACGGGGAGGGGGAAGGGTAAGCTGGGACGAAGTGAGAGGGTAGCATTTACATATATACACTACCAAATGTAAAATAGATAGCTAGTGGGAAGCAGCTGCATAGCACAGGGAGATCAGCTCGGTGCTTTGTGACCACCTAGAGGAGTGGGATAGGGAGGGGATATGGGGATCTATGTATACATATAGCTGATTCTCTTTGTTATACAGCAGAAACTAACAAACATTGTAAAGCAATTATACGCCAATAAAGATGTTAAAAAATAAATTAAATAAAAAATAAATTAAAAGTCTGCATTAAAAAAAAAACACCATAAATCAAGTCCAAGTAGAAATAAGCTAGGAAAACATGATTTGTAACTCACACCAAAGGCAAAGGGCTGATTTCCTTAATAGTCTCTTATTTTTTTATCCATTATTTTGATGGACCTTTAAGCCATGCACGATTTGGTGTCATCACTCATTGGTCATTTGGAAAACAGTGGTTCACCGAGTTATACAGATCTCCCAGTCTTCCAAATGCCAACTCCTTTCATGGTACAATCAGATCACATTCCTTAATATCACCGCTGATATCAACAGAAGCTTTTTAAGTACTGAGAAGATTTCAAGCTCATGGTGGCAGATACAAATTTCCCAATATTGTAATTTTTCCTTGTAAGTTCAAATTTACCATTGGCAACATAATGTCACAACTACCTTTCTTGAAGTGACAAGTTCATTTTATTCATTTTCAAGAAAATGTCCACCATATACACAGGACTGCATTATGACTTTCCTGGGCCTTAGGCATCTTTACCTTCTTGGGCTCCCTTCCTCCATTTAAAAACAGAAACAAAAACAAACAAAAACCCCCGGCACTGGTGTAAAGACAAATATATTAACATGATATATTACAACTATGCCTCATGGAGGATTCAGCCTTGCACACACCCAAGTCTGAACAACCACAGTTCATCTGTCAGTCAGGCCCACCTTCTCCATTAGGAACAGAGCCCAGGCCCACATGACTTTATGGGACCATAAAAATGTTTCAACTTCTTTAAAATCAGAAGAAGAAAATGAAGGTTACTTCTTTTAGATCAAATAAAATATTTTTAAATATAACATTAATATATTTGTCTTTATACTAACATAGTCATAAAATATAATTTTATATCTTTTTATAGAGGAAGGGGCCCAAAGAAGCAAAAGTGCCTGGAGCCCATGAAAATATTAATGTAGCCCTGCTGTCCGTCATGGTCATTTCAAATAAAAATGGTGTTTCATGAAAAAAGCAGCTAGTTTAGCCCACAACTCAGTCACACAAATGCTTTTTCTCAAGGCAACCATCCTAGTTTGTTATATAGCAGAAGTACGTCACACATACTTCCCAGGTGGTCACAGAGAACATTTTAAAATGTAAAATGTGTCCTGAGGGGTCAAGATCAATAAAATCCGTTAATCAATAAGAACAATAAAATTAGTGATTTTTACTGCTTCATCAAGGACATTCTTAAGTGAAACTGTTGGGATTTTTTTTTTCTGCGAGTGCTTGGCAATAAATGATAAAATGATGATTAGTAAAGTTTGGTGTCATTGCTGATATGTGCTGTCACCAGCAGTTGTACCCACGATTGTTTTTGCACCATTGGTACAAAGACCAAGACAGTGAAAAAGCTAAATAATGTCTGAGCATTATCATGAAAAGTCTGGGGTCTCAGTGACCTTCAGGGATCTGCAGACCCCATTTTGGGAACCACTGTCCCAAACATCCTGGGCTGTACCATTGTTTAGTTAACCAATTATTATTGGTTATTGTTGTTGTTACTGTTTTTCTTTCAGGCAATTTCCCACTCTATTAGAAAGACCTGATGAATGTCCTTAGAGATGCATCTTTGTGCACATCTGGCTGTTGAGGATAAGTTCTTAGAAGCGGAACTGCTGGATCAAAGAGCCATAGTTTACAAGCTTTAACACAGGTAGCCAAATGGCCCTCCAAAGATCTTGGGACAGGGCAGGAAACGGGTGGGATGGAGCATTCGTGCATTTCCCCAGCACCTCCTGGCCCCACCCTGACTGTTCTCCAAGACCTTTGATGATCTGAGAGTCAAACGGTGGGGTGTCACCATTTCCCTGGTTTAGCTTGACCTTATTTGTGGAAGGGCAGGGAGTGGGTCTCTAGTTAGTTCCTAAGCTTTTCATCAACACACTCAAGCAAAGAGAAGTGAATGTGAGTGCTCGAGGGAGTGGAGGAATCCCAGGAAAGAAATAAACCTCCCCCCACCGTCCTCTGCCCCCCACAAGCAAACAGATGTGGTCTCTTCCATGGAACAGATGCACCAGCGTCTAGTCTCTTCCACTGGAGCCTTTCTTCCTTACTTCATTACTGCAGAGGTAAGTTCTCTCTCTTTGATCTGTAATTGGCGGTAACGTCTGACTCCTTCCCTTTTTTTCAATAATCCCCACCCCCTCCTGTCTTTGTTAAGCAGTTAATGCCCTTCTCTAAGAGAAGTACAGATGAATATTTACCCTTAATTGGGAACAACAAAGGGACCAAGGAAAACCATCAGGGCTACATTACCTTTTTCCAGGCCTAGAGGCATCTCTAGATTTAAATATTTTCCCCCCTGAGGTTAGAGCTGGATTGAAAATATGGTTTAAAGGATTAGGCTACCTGTAGAGCAGTGGTGCTCAAAGGGACAATTTCAGGGTCCCTGAGACTCTTTACTGGGGTCTGTGGGTTGAGACTACATTCATAATTAATAGTAGGGCCTTATTTGCCTTTCTCACTGTATTGACATTTGCACTGATATTACAAAAGCACTGGTGGGTAAAACTGTGTCTTAGCATAAATCAAGGCAGTGGCCCCAAACTTAGCAGTTATGGAATTCTTCAACAAACACACAGTTTCACTTAAGAATTAAAAGTGTCTTTAATGGCCAGATTTTAAAAATTTTTGAAAGCCTGTGTCTGCCACCATGAGCTTGACAGTTGACAGCTTCCCAAAACTTAAAAACTTTTCTGATGATATTGGTGACGGTATTAACTAATATAATTTTTTGATGTTATATAATAAAAATCTGTCAACATTTGGAAAGATCTTAAATATCTTAGTAATATATAAGATAGTATAACTTAGTGAACTTATATTTTCCAAATGCATGATGTTACAACATCATGCATTGGTTAAAAAAAAAATTCATTCAAAGTGAAAGAAAAACCAATGGATTTAATGTCACAGAGTATGAAAAGTCCAGTGATATGTTTTAATATGCTACATAACTACTAACCGTTAGGAAACTACCACTTAATGAGTTTGGGTGTAGAATCAGAGAACAATATTCACAATTATCTGAAAAGGTTATTATAATACTTCTCTCTTGACTACACTAAAAACATGAAAAACAAAACAAAACTTTTCCATGGAAAAAGAAAACCACCATAAGAAAGTCAAATGACAAACTGGAAGAAAATATTGGCAAAATATAACACAGGTAAAAGTTATTGTCCTTCTCTTAATCTGCTTAGGTTGCCATAACAAAATACCATAGACTGGGTGGCTTAGATAATAGAATTTCCTCACAGTTCTGGAGGCTGGAAAGTCCAAGATCAAGGTTCTGGTACAGTTCAGTTTCTGGTAAAAGCTCTCTTCCAGAGCACATGGCCACTTGTCTTCACATGACCTTTCCTCTGTACACGTGTACAGGGAGAGAGAGAAAGAAATAGAAGAGATTATTCTCTGGTGTCTCCTCTTATAAAGACACTAATCCTTTTGGATTAGAGCCCCATCCTTATGACTTCATATAACCTTAATTACCTCCTAAAGGCCCTATTTCCAAATATAGTCACATCGGGGTTAGAGCCTCAATATGAGTTCTGGGAGGGCACAATTCAGTCCACAGCAGTCATATAACTATATCTCTTCTGAAAATTGGGGGGGAGATTTAAAATTCTATTGAAAAAATGCTCAGGGACTTCCCTGGTGGCGCAATGGTTAAGAATCCACCTACCAATGCTGGGGACACAGGTTCCATCCCTGGTCTGGGAAGATCCCACATACCACGGAGCAGCTAAGCCCATGCGCCACAACTACTGAGCCCGTGTGCCTAGCGCCCATGCTCCACAACGAGAAGCCACCTCAATGAGAAGGCAGAGCACCACAGCGAAGAGTAGCCCTGGCTCGCCGCAACTAGAGAAAGCCCACGCGCAGCAATGAAGACCCAACGCAGACAAAAAGAAAAAAAAAAAAAGAAAAAATGCTCAAATGATACAAACAATTAACAAAAGAGATATAAAAATGGTGCTTAAAATATGAAAAGATGGTCAACTTCACTCATAAGAAAAATGTAAATAAAAATACACCTAGGGGCTTCCCTGGTGGCGCAGTGGTTGAGAGTCCGCCTGCCCATGCAGGGGACACGGGTTCGTGCCCTGGTCCAGGAAGATCCCACATGTCGCGGAGCAGCTAGGCCCGTGAGACATGGCCGCTGAGCCTGCGCGTCCGGAGCCCGTGCTACGCAATGGGAGAGGCCACAACAGTGAGAGGCCCGTGTACTGCAAAAAAAAAAAAAAAAAAATACACCTAGATATCATTTCTCACTTATCAGACTGGCAAAAGTTCAAAAGCTTGAAACTACACCCTGTTGGCACAGCTGTAGGAAACAGGCTCTCATATATTGCTGGTAGGAATACAAACTATTACAGACTTATGGAGGGGAATTTCACAGTATTTAATAAAATTATCTCTGTATGTATCCTTAACCAAGCAATTCTGCTTTTAGAATTTACCCTGAAAATGCACCCCAATGATACGAAAATACATCCCATCAAGATTATTCATTGCTTCACTATTTGTAATTGCAAAATATTGACAAATACTTAAATATCCAAGCATGTAAGATTGGTTGAATAAACTCTGATACTATACTACACACTGTAAAAAGAAAGGATGAAGATCTCTATGAACTGATTATGGAGTGATTTACAGGAGATATTGTTAAATGAAAAAAGCAAAGTGCAAATGAGCATATATAGTGTGCTACATTTTGTATAAGAAAGAAGGCGAAATAAGAAAACGTACATATATCTCTACAAATAGAAACACAGAAAGGATAAACTAGAAAACAATGAACATAGTAACCTAGAAGGGGTAAGGGGCAGAAAGCAAGGGAGACAGTAACACTTCTCTGAGTATATTTTGCACACTTTGGCTTTTGGAAGTATGTTAGAGTTCCACATACTCAAAAACTAAAACTGCATCTGTAAGAATGAACAGGGAGAACATTTCTAAAACTAAAATCAAACTAAAACCAGTGAACCCAATTTATTTCAAATGACTACCATAACCCTACTGAATGCGGGGGCGGACAAAGAAGCAGTTGACTTTACTTATGAATACAGTATTTGATACTTTGTCTGTGGTGAGGAAGGGAGGCAGGGAAGAGTTACAAACAAATCCTGAACCGTTTTTATTGTTTGCTTTTTTTCTGCAATGCTATAGGAAAATCAATTCTAAAACAATTTTTTTGGGGGGGCGGGGGGCTGCGTTGCTGCTCGCGGGCTTTCTCTAGTCGTGGCGAGCAGGGGCTACTCTTCGTTGCAGTGCGCGGTCACGTCATGGCGGTGGCTCCTCTTGTTGCGGAGCACAGGCTCTAGGCGTGCGGGCTTCAGTAGTTGTGGCTCGCGGGCTCTAGAGCGTAGGCTCAGTAGTTGTGGTGCACAGGCTTAGTTGCTCTACGGCATGTGGGATCTTCCCGGACCAGGGCTTGAACCCGTGTCCCCTGCATTGGCAGGTGGATTCTTAATCACTGCGCCACCAGGGAAGTCCTCTAAGATAGTTTTGGATCTATTATACGTTTTAGAAAAAAGAGTAAATGTGTTGATATTATTGGAAGCCAGGGTTTTCACCATGGGGAAAAGGGATGTAGAAATATGGAATGGAGGAAGGCAAGGAAGAGACCTATAGGGATGAATTGGGACTGGAGGTACTGGTGTGAACTCATTTCTAAAATAGGTATGTATAAATATATATGTGCATATACCTGTATATGTTCACACACATATATATTTGTGTGTGTGTATATGTGTGTGTGTGTGTTTATTATACACGTATATATTTCCTAGCTCTATCTGCTGAAAAGGCCAAGAAGAAAACACACCCCTGTAGCAATATGGATATCTAATACCCAGATCTTGATTTTTAATACCATTTCCTACTAAAAGGAGTCTAGGGCTCCTTGGAGAAATGGCTCATTCTAGGGCTAGGGCAGGAAATATATAAGACTGGAATATCTTGCTATGCTAGGAAGTAGGGAAATACACATGCACAGACACACACACTCACAAAATGATCGGAGCCAGTTAAAGAGGCTCAACAACAAGCCAGTTTAAGAGGCTCCCATGGGCCAAATCTGGGACAATTTGACGGATTTATGAGTCCATACTGATTATAAAAAGATAATATATATATACATATATAATATATACTTATATATATAGTATATTGCGTATAAATATATATTTAATAGATACTTATACATATAATATTTATTTATATAGAAAGGGGGAAAAAGTTCTATTCCTTTAGTAGAATGACAAGTGGCAACTAGAAAATGTAGAGGGAGTGCTGGAGTTGGAAAATCAGCATGTTGCAACCATCAAAGTAAAGTTAGTTTTGGCAAAAATCATCAGTGGATACTACATTAGTTTCCTATTACTACTGTAATAAATTACCACATATATTACAAGATGTCTGCTTGACATTTTACCAAAAAATTATTTTTCCTATCTTCCCAATAATTTTAACACCTTAGAATATTTTAATTTAGAATATTTTTAACTCTCTCAACTTTTCATTATTCTCATGAATCTTCCACATATATTTTAAACTCCACAACATTATTAGGATTATTCTGTATAGTTACCTTAATTTATGTTCATCCACATATTTATCCCTTCTGGTGCTCTTCGGTCTCTCTTGTATATCTATATTTCCATGTGGATCATTTTTATTGCTTTTTTTAATTGAAATTCATTTATTTTTAAAAATTTATATTGGAGTATATTTGATTTACAATGTTCTGTTCGTTTCAGGTGTACAACAAAGTGATTTAGTTACACATGTACATATATCTATTCTTTTTCAGATTCTTTTTCATTTTTATTTCTTGAAAAAACTACCATTAGTGTTTCTTTTAATAAAGACTTGCTGGCAACTAATTCTCTTCATTTTTTTCTTCTTTAAAGAAATTTTAAAACTTCTTTATTTCACCTTCATTAACAAATTCTATTATGGAAAAATTCACATTTACAACGTAAGGAGGAGAGTATTATTAACGCCAGTATATTCATCACCCAGCCACAACAATTATCAAATTCTGCCATTCTTGCATCCACTGTACTCCCCCGAACTTCCCTACCTGATGATGATTTTTAACAGTTCTTTCATTTTAAGGTAAAATATACATGCATGGAAGTGCACACATTTTAGCTGTATGATTCTGACAAATGGATATATCATTTAATTGCCTCTTTTATCATGATACAGAACATTTTCATCACCTTAGAAAGTTCCCTTGAGTCCCTTCCCAGTTAATCTCTACCCCCAGAGGCAACCATCGTTTTGATGTTTTTCACCTTCGATTGGTTTTGACTGTTTTAGAACTTCATAAAAATGGAATTATAGAGTATGTCTCTTTTGTCTTCAGTTGTTTTTGTTTGGGACATCAATCCATGTTGCTGTGTGCATTGATTGTTTTTATTGTTGAATAGTACTACATTGTATAAATACATCGTGATTTGTTTATCCACTCTCCTGTTGATGAATATTTGGGTTTGGGGTTTTTTTCCAATTTTTTTGTTATTGTGAATAAAGGTGTGTGGAGCATTCTTGTATAAGCTGGTTTAAAGACATATGTTTTTGTACCTCTTGGATAAATAACTAGGATTGGAATTGCTAAATCAAAGTGTAAGTGCATGTTTAACTAGCTAAGAAATTGCCAAAGTTTTTGCAAAATGGTTGTACTCTTTTATGTTCCTACCAGTAATATGAGAGTTTCGGTTGCTCTACATCCTTGCCACTTTCCTAATGCCTTGTAATGTTGAGCACTTTTTCACAAACTTATTGGCCATTCAAATATCTTCCTTTGTGAAACGTCTGTCAAGTTTTTTGCTTATTTTTATGGGGCTGTTTTTCCTTTAAATTATTAAGTTGTAGGAGTTTTTATGTATTCTGAATATAAGTTCTTTCTCAGTCATCTATCTTGTCAATATTTTCTTTCAGTCTGGGGCTTGCCTGTTTATTTTTTTTATTTTTTAATTTTTTTTTGTGGTACGCGGGCCT
Organism: Lagenorhynchus albirostris; assembly: GCF_949774975.1. Taxonomy (NCBI): domain Eukaryota; kingdom Metazoa; phylum Chordata; class Mammalia; order Artiodactyla; family Delphinidae; genus Lagenorhynchus; species Lagenorhynchus albirostris. The sequence continues at coordinate 112,454,942 of NC_083097.1, forward strand.
CTCACTGCTGTGGCCTCTCCCGTTGCGTAGCACAGGCTCCGGACGCGCAGGCCCAGCGGCCATGGCTCACGGGCCCAGCCGCTCCGCAGCATGTGGGAACTTCCCGGACCGGGGCATGAACCCGTGTCCCCTGCATCGGCAGGCGGACTCTCAACCACTGCGCCACCAAGGAAACTCTGTTTATTTTCTTGATGGTTATCTTTTGATGAACAGACGTTTTTACTTTTGATAAATTCCACTCAATCATGATTTCTTTTATAGTTATATCTTTCTAGTTCTGAGAAATCTTTGCCTACCCCAGATCATGAAGATATTTTCCTTACTATCTTTACAGTTATAGCTTTTACATTTAGGTTTATGATCCATGGCAAATTAAACCTTACATATAGTGTGAGGTAGAGAGGTCAAGTTTCATTTGATCTCATATGGATATTCAGTTGTTCCAGCACCTTTTGATGAAAAAACTAATCTTTCCCCACTGGTTTGATTTGGCATCTTTACTGAAAATGAATTGACCATATAAATGTCTCCTGAAAATAATGTGTATTCTGCACTCATCTGGTAAAAAGTTCTCCCCTCAATGAAATCTTATCCTTTAATCTCCATTGCCTCAGTAGTTCTCTGATGCTTTTGAATATATGATTTTTATAAGTTGTCTGTGTTTCCAGAGGTTTTTTTAGTGGGAGAATTGCCTTGCCACAAACCACTTCATGCACCTGGAAGTGGACCTTTTTGGGTTGAATATGCTGTTGATATTCTAATTTCCTGGAGATAGATGCTCTTTCCTCTTTTCTCTTACATGAATTCCAGGTTATAAATTTCCTTCCAGGTCCAGGTCCATTGTGACTATGTTCCACAATATCTTAGTCATTCCATAACAAAATTCTATAGCCTGGATGGCTTAAACAACAAACTTTTATTTCTCATAATTCTGGAGGCTGAAAATTCCAAGATCAAGGTGTCAACAGATTTAACACCTGGTGAGGGCCCTTTTCCTGGTCTGCACACCTTCTTGCTGTATCCTCACGTGGTGAAAACAGAGAAGGTTCTTGTCTCTTCCTCTTCTCCTATGGGTACCAATCTCACCATGGGAGCTCCATTCATGTCACCTCGTCTAAACCTAATTACCTCCCAAAGGCCCCACCTCTGATACCATCACACTGGGGACTAGGGCTTCAACACATGCATCTGGAGGAGACACAAACATTCAGTCCACAGCTCACAAGTTTTCGTATGTTGTATTTTCATTATTATTCAGATAGTTTCTCCTCTCTATCATGATATTCTTTGATCCATGATTTATTTAGAAGTATATTGCTTAATTTCCAAACATTTGAGTATTTTCTAGTTTGTTGTTATTGGTTTTTAGCTTAATTCTACTGTGGTTAGAGAATATCTTCTGTATGATTTCAGTTCTTTGAAATTTGCTTTATGGCTCAACACATGCTCAATTTTGGCAAGTGTTCTGTTCACTTGAAAAGAAGGTACTGTTCAAGTGTTCTGTTCACTTGAAAAGAAGGTACAGTCAACCCTCGAACAACCAAGGGGTTAGGAGCACCAACTCTGCATGCGGTCAAAAATCCAAGTATAACTTTACAGTCAGCCCTCCATATTCACAGTTCCACATCCTTGGATTCAACCAACCATGAATTGTGTAGTACTGTACTATACAGTAGGTGAAAAAAATCCACATATAAGTGGACCCAAGCAGTTCAAACTATGTTGTTCAAGGGTCAATTGTGTACTCAATCTCTCACTGTTTAGAGGTGGTAGTATGTATGTTATAGGTCAACTTTTTTTATTTTATAGCTCGATTCTTTTAAATCCTGATTTTTTTCCTGCTTGTTCTATCAGTTGCTGAGAGAACTGTATTTAAGTCCGCTACTGTAGTTGTAGATCTGTCTTTTTCCTTTTTAGTTTGATCTAATTTTGCTTTTTATATTTTGAGCCTCTGTTATGAAGTGCATACAAATTTGGAATTGTTATATATTTCTGGTGGATTGACCCTTTTAATATACATGATCCCTCTTTATCTCCAATAATGCTTTGTTTTGAAGTCTACTTAGCTACACCAGTTTTCTTTTAGTTACTGTTTGAATTGAATGTCTTTTTCCATCTCCATTTTTTAATAATTTTGTATGCTTATAATTAAAGTATATTATTTAAAGAAACATTTGCTTAATGTTGTTGTTTCTAAATCTCCTCTAACTTAGACTTTTAATTGGAGCATTTTCTTCATTCATACTTAATGTTATAACTGATACTTAGGTTTCAGCATTACAACTTACTATTTATTTTCTATTTGTCCTACCTCTTTTATGTTCAATTTCCTTTCTTACTCTTTCATATTAAGTATTTTTATTATTCTATTTTTCTTCTCTGTTGGTTGCTAAGTTACACATTCAGTTTCTATTATGTTGGTGATGAAACTAGAGATTCAACATGCATTTTTGATTTATTAAAATCTAATATAAGTGAATATTTTAACAATTTCCCAGACAATACAAGGATTTTAGAACATCTTAACTCCATGTATCCCCATCCTTCTGCCTTTGAGCTATTGCTGTGTGTTTTAATTATGTACATGTTTTAATTATGTATGTAATCTAATTATATGTGTTTATGTTTATTAATATTTAATGTGTATATGATTTAATTATACGTGATGTTAAATACACGTTTATAATCCCACAAGACGTTATTATTCACGTTTTCACCAGAGAAAATTCATTTGGTTTAACCTATCTGTTTACTCTTTTCTTTTTAATAAAATTGTATTTTAGAATAGTTTTAGATTTACAGAAAAGTTGCAAAGATAGTACAGAGAGTTCCATATACCTTGCACCCACTTTTCCCTATTGGTAACAATTTACATTACTAAGGTACATTTGTAACAATTAAGGAGCCAACATTGGTACATAACTATTAACTAAACTGCATACTTTATTTGGTTTCCATTAGTTTTTCCCTAATGTTCCTCTTCTGTTCCAGGATACCACTTCATATTTAGTCATCATGTCTCATCTGGTCTGTGATAGTAACAGATTTTCCTTGTTTTCGAAGACCTTGAGGGTTTTGAGAACTGGTGTTTTGTAGAGTTCAGTACACCCTCCCTTACACACGTTCTCCCTTCTGCTCTGCCCCACTCCCTTTCTTCCTCACTCCAGCTTCCCTGCAAGTGTGTTTCCTGGCAAAGTGGCAGCATGCAAGCTTTTGCCTCTGGCTCTGTCTTCTAGGAAACCTGGCCTAAGACCCTCTTATTCTAGGTAGTAGATCTTTGAGACGCCCACTGAAAACCTGGGCCGTTCATCGTATCCTCTCCTGATTGGCAGGTCTCAGACTCCAATTTTTGTTCCTGCAACCCGGTGAGAGGCTGTCAAGAGTTCTTACTCAGCTTCTCAGCTGCCACTTTCTGATCAGCGCTTCAATCAAAAAGTCCAGGGACTTCCCCGGCAGTCCAGTGGTTAAGACTCTGTGCTCCCAATACAGGGGGCACAGGTTCGATCCCTGGTCAGGGAACTAAGATCCCACACGCTGCATGGTACAGCAAAAAAAAAAAAAAAAGTCCAAACTTCTCAAGGAAAAGAGGGATGCCAAATATTGGGCTTAGATTCCTGGTTGCCCCTTCTCTCTGAGATCTTGCTTCTATAAATCTCTGGTTGCTCTTTAATGCCATCGAACAGTTTAAAAGAGATATATATATATATATATATATATATATTTCTGTCTTCTTTTCTAGTTATTTTCAGCTAGAAGCTTGGTCTGGAAAAAAGCTAGACCCCATCTCATCCCCCACCCATTCCAGGAAGCAGAACTCACAACCTTGGGTTTTAATAAGAAACCACAGGGTATTGCTAGAGAAACTGCTGTTTCCTTATAAACTCTTGCAAGCCCCAGGCCCAAGAGAAAACAAAATGGGACTCTGTCTCCTCATGTGTTTCTCCTTTTATATCTGTTTTTTTCCCTCAATGCCTCTTTTCTAACAGCTCTGCACATTTGTATGTTTTGGTGGAAGGTAGCTTCAGCACAGTTTTTCCTTACCTCGTGCAACAGGATATTTCAGCTAGAGAATTTTCAGACATGCAGGAAAATTACAGGCAGAGTTGGTCCTTAGAACAATTGCAAAGGAGATGGAGGTGGGGGACACATATCTGGAAGAAACTTTCCTCACTGTCCCCCACTACATCAAACAGAGACCTTCCACAATCCTGGTGTCAGCCTCCTGCCCCTTTCCATAGTTACTGACTCCATTTCTCCCTTTCATGAGGATTCAGTTATCATATGTGTATCAGCCATTATATAGTATTGCCCTCTGGTGGTACAGGACTGTTAGCCCTGTATTGAATGTGTCCGGAATGCTGCTGTTCTGAGCACTTTGTTAACAAAGAAGGAGACAGAACAATTAAAAAAAAAAAAAAGGACTGACAACTCTCATATCTTATAATGAGTCTCCCCACCTTGACCTCTTGCCCTAACTCACCTGGGAAGCTGGTAAATGGTACCTATTACAACTGTTTCTGAATTAAAAGTCAATCGGTAACAGGCAAGAGGCCACTTCGGCTTCTCAGATTTTAAAAATTCTTTGGGGCTGGCTCTACATTGGGAAAATAGGGGTGATTTGGAGACCAGGATTTACCTAATTTCAAAATGGTTCTTGTATTATTCAGGGTAGGCTAACTGCTGTAACAAACAAGCTATGCATTTCAATACTTCACACAATACAGTTTATTTCTTGCTTGTGCAATGTCCCATCATAGGTTTTCCTGATGAGGCAACTTTTCTGCATGGCTCTCCTCCACAAGATGTCACAGGGACCTGGGTTCCTTCTGTCTTACAGCTCTGCCCTCTTCTAGGACCTCAGAGAACTCTCCAGTTAGCCAGTAGATAGGAAAAGGTAATCAAGGGTTGTTCATGGGAGGGTTTATGGGCCAAACATGGAATCTGTGTCCATTACTTCTACCCACTCTGGGTATTCCATTGGCCAGAATCCAGTCACATGGCTGCCCCTACCTGCAAGGGAGGCTGGGAAGTATAGCCCAGTGCTTGCCCAGGAGGAAGAGGTAAATAATTTGTGAACAGCTACAAGTCTCTGTCACAAGTCTCATTTGTATGTGTATGTGTGTGTTTCTGCCTTCTGAAGAAAAAGTAAAAGGAATGTCTGTGCTTTTGCCAAAGAGCCCCTAAACCTTCTTGACTATTTCACTCCTCAGTTTTCTCAAACCCTGAGTTAACAGCAGCACTGGATATGGTTTGTTCAGGCTCTTAAGACTAGAAGGAAAATACTTTTCAGGGAAAACATGGACTATTTTCCTGGTACTGAGGGAAGTCTAATCAGCCACTATTGTTTTTATTTATTTCTTATTGAGGTAACATTGGTTTATAACATAATTTTCAGGTGTACAACACTGTATTCTACTTCTGTGTACCCTACAGTGTACTTACCACCAAAAATTTAGTTTCCATCCATCACCAAACAGTTGATCCCCTTTACTGATTCCCCCCCTTCCTCCGTACCTGTTCCTCTGGTAACCACTACTCTATTCTCTGTATCCACGTTTTTTGTTTGTTTGTTTTTTTAGATTCCACCTATAAGTGAAATCACACAGTATTTGTCTTTCTCCATCTGACTTATTTCACTAAGCATAATACTCTCTAGGTTCATCCATGTTGTTGCAAATCAGCCCCCATTATTTTTAAGTAAGCTTTTGATTGAAATTTGACGTAATATAAAAAATAAAAAAAACCCCGTAAGTAATCAGCTCAATGAATTTTCACAGGGTCAATACAGCCATATGACTATCACCCAGATCAAGAAATAAAACATGAACATGACCACTATCTCAGAAGCTAACAAGTAAGGGTTCAGGGGGATTTCTTAGTGATGAAGGAATTCTAGGGGCACTAAGTTTGGGCTATGACACCTCCTCCTTTAAATGTAAGCTCCAAAGTTGAGGAGAAGATGAAGCAGCCTGGGTACTGCCCCTACCCCCTTGATTCTAGCCATCTAAATTACCTTTGGCAGGTCACTTCCTCTCTCACAATCTCTTTCTCTATGAATACAATGCAAGGCTTAACTAGCAAGCCATGAAGGTCTCTCAAGCTGGAACAATGAGGTTTTTAGGACTTGCCAAAAATCCCAAGGGATGGGGTATGATGGGGGAAATGCATGATGGACCTGGAAAGAATCCCTGGAGTAGAGAAATGCCCTACAAGCTGTCCCCAGGCCTGCTGGAAGCCCCTCCACTGAGTTCTCCAGACTGGCGTCCTGGGAGCGGGTCACCACTGCTCTGTTACAAGCAGTGTCCACCCAGCTGGTATTCAATCTTTTTGCCTTAATCCAGCTGTGTGTGTGCTGTGAGGGGCTGCCAGACCTTGGAGGGTCAGGGAGGTGTACACATAGCCCGGGGCTAAGGATTTCAGAATATGGACTTAGACAGACTTGTGTGCCAACTCTGACTTTACCACAGACTGACTGTGTGACCTCGGATGAGGCATTTAACCTCCCTGAGACTCAATCTCCTTATCTATGAAATTCAAAGGAGACAGTCACCTACCTCAAAAGTTCTTGTGCAGATGAAATGAGCTAATCTCTGTAAATATGCTTGGCATCATGCCTGGCATCTACGTGCTAGCGTTAGTTGTGAGAACTGCCCTTCCATGCCAACCCTTCAACAAGGGTGCTGTAAATCTCCCCAAGCTGCAATGGCAGGGAGTGAGGAACCTGTAGCCTGGAACAGAGATCTAGGAGGATATAGGTTTGCTCTGCAGCTAAGTCCAGACTAGTCACATTTACTTTCTCTTAACCACTTCCTCTGAACGCTCTCTCCACTGATACTTGAACAATTTATTTCTCATGACTGCCAGAGTAATTTTATCCATAATAGTCTCCTGGCAATTTAATCTGAGATCTATAATAACCACCAATGTAATTATAATTAATAGGAATGCTTAGAATATGTAGAGTGCTTTTTCTCCTATATTCCCCAGAAAGCAGTGGGTAAGAACAGGCTTCATAGTCCTGCAATTTTAGGCTTAAGTAATGGCTCCACTACCTACTAGCTGTGTGACCTTGTACAACTGGCTTAACCTCTCTGGACACAACTGAAAAATGAGGAGGTGAGGCACCCTTATTCTCAATTCAACCCTCCTTCCTTGGAGAGCCTGGAAAGCTCCCCAGACACCCTTGCAACTAGAGTTCTGGATGGGAAGTAAGTCCCACTAGCTGGTGGTTCTCATGGGAGGTTTGGAGCTGAGGGAGGCCTCTTCCTCCTGCTGAGGCAAGCTTGACTGTTGTGAGTTTAGAGGTGTTCAAGAAAGAGGGTCACAGCTTCAGGCTGGGAGAGGTCATGTGACAGTAGCCATGGTGGCAGCTATAGCAGCTTCCTGATGTCTCAGCCATGTAATGGGTCCTTATAAACAGCAGCTTATTATCACCCCTTTGCATAGGCAGCTCCTACCACAATCTGGTTGGCATTTGATTCCCAATACAAAAATCCCCTTTTGCTCGAAATACCTAGAATAACCTGTTTCTTACACTGAACCTGGGATGATGATACTGTTTAGCTGTTAAAATTTGGGGGAAATCAGTTCTGTAAATTGCATCTTGCTGCCCACTGGTGTTAGAAGGATTCCCCGCCCTCCCCCCACTTCTTTTTCCAAGCGGTCAGCAGGCATCTATAACAAGAGGAAAAGGATCCTTGGCTAATGTCGCTTTCCCCTTATGTTCTTGCCAACAATTCATGTTGCCTTAAGAGATCAGGCCTTTTTATTGCTTGCCTCATTGCCCTGCTGTCTGCACCAAAGTTACGTCTTGGCTGGCTGGGCGTGTCCTTCTGATGGAGTCCAGGCCTGCTGCACAGAGAGCAAGGGGGTTATTTGATCTCCTGACTGTGGCTCTTACAAGTCCCATTGAGAGTGTGCTTACCCACAGAGCTCTGCTATGCTAATTGGCCCAGTGTAGCCCAAGAAGCAGAATTCCACCTAAAGCAGTGAGTGTTTTTTCTGGCAGGATGTGGCATTTGTGAGAGGGCAGCCTCTATGGGGCTCAGGGGTCAGCACTTCCCAGACACTGAGAACCCCCACTGGGCAGCAGCTTCTCAATGAGGGTGATGGCGGGGGGCGGGGGGGGGGCGGTATTGAGGGGCATCCCCTGACTCCGGAGAGATTTTCACACAGCCTGGACTAAAGTCCTAGAGAACAAGAAAACCTCTCTGATCGGATATGTCTCAGGATGGATCCAGAGCCTGATATCTTGCCCACTGAGCACTGTTGCACAGACACTGCTGGTGGGAACGCAGAGGAGTTAGTCTCTCCACCCATGACTCACATGTTTTTCTTTATTAAAAAGCTGGATGGCGCTTTTCCCACTGTTCATTCTCATTACAGCTCTTCCTAAAAGGCACAGTTATCCTACAAAGTCAACACATGAAATCACTAGACCCTGGAGAGAGGCTCAGACGCAATCCCTTCCACTGCTACGAGCTTCATGAGAGTGGGGGACTTCAGGTTTCCACGGCTCCATCGTCACTAATCCTGCACCTCTGCCCCCAGCTCAGTCACTATCTGCGCAGTCTTCTTAGATCTCAACCCCGTTCTCCCAACTCCCAAACTCTTCAAACTTGCTTCAGGACTATAAGGTGCTCTTGATGGGCCACTGAATTCAGCACTAGGAACCAGTGTTTGTTTAAAACAACAAAAAAGAAAAAAATTCTTTTTCTTTGAAAAATGACAAAAATCCCCTTCCCTTTACCTGAGTCCTTATCTCTCTGTTGAAAGTTCTGTCTCCTTTTTATTTTTTATTTTATTTTATTTTATTTATTTATTTAGCGGTACGCGGGCCTCTCACTGTTGTGGCCTCTCCCGTTGCGGAGCACAGGCTCCAGACACGCAGGCTTAGTGGGCATGGCTCATGGGCCCAGCCGCTCCGCGGCATGTGGGATCTTCCCGGACCGGGGCACGAACCCGTGTCCCCTGCATCAGCAGGCGGACTCTCAACCACTGCGCCACCAGGGAAGCCCCTGTCTCCTTTTTAAACAGTACAGTTCTCCAGCTTTAGTATGCATGAGAACTACCAGAAGAAAACCACATGAGATACCAATTCGCATCTACTAGGATGGTATAATAAAAAAAAAAAAATGGGAAATAACAAGTGTTGTTGAGAATGGGGATGGAACACTCATGCATGGGAATGTAAAATGGAGCAGCTGGTGGAAAACACTTCAGCATTCCTCAGAAAGTTCAACATAAAATTATCTTATGACCCAGCAATTCCACTACTAAGTATATACACCAAAAATTGAAAACAGGGACTTGAACAGATACTCAAAGACCAATGTTCACAGCAGCATTATTCACAAAAGCCAAAAGATGGAGTGTCTGTCAATCAATAGGAGAATGAGTGGGTAAACAACATGTGATACATCCATGCAATGGAATATTATTCAGCCATAAAAATGAAGTTATGGTACATGCTACAACATGAATGAAACCGGAAGATATTTACGCTAAGTGAAACAAGCCAAACACAGAAGGACACATATTGTATGATTTCACTTACATGAACTACCTAGATTAGGCTAATTCATAGAGACAGGCAGTGGATTAGAGGTTACCAGAAGCTGGCAGAAATGGGGAATTATTGCTTAATGAGTACAGAGCTTCCGTTTGGGGTGATAGAAAAATTCTGGAAACAGATAGTGGTGATGATTGCTGGTGATGTTGTGTTGATGTGATTAATGCCTGCCACTTTATTATACATTTAAACATTATTTTATGTTATATATATTTTACCACAGTTAAAAAAAAAAAGAATTACCTGAAGAGCTTGCTGAAATGCAGATTCCTGAAATCCACTCCCAGAATTGATTCAATAAGTCCAGGTTGGGCCCCAAGATGTGCCTTCTTAACCGCGTCCTCTCTTCCGAGAACCTTAACGGCATCTTGTATCTTTGCCGTAAACTCTTTCCCGCAAGCAGTTTTACCGCACCGCTTGGCCGTAAGGCACCTCTGCCGTAAAAGATAAAGTAACTGGGTGACAGTTTGGTTTCAAGGCCATAAAAGATAGTATAAAAGAGGCAGCTAGTGATTCACAACACTCTTCGAGAGCATTAATTATCAATTCTTTGGCTAATTTAGATCCAAATTGTTCTCTAATGCCATCTCTACCAAATTTATCATTGCAATATTAGAAGTTGGAGGCAAAAGAAGAATCAGCACTTCCTATCCCCCCCTCCCTCGGCCAATTAAATGGTTACATGATTCCTGATGAGTATAAGTTTCTTGAAAACGGTGAAAAAAATTTGCAATTTGATAGTGGGTAACATGATGGGACAGAATTTTGATATTTGGCACAGAATTTGGCTTAGATGATTTGGTGAAATTTTAAAACTGGGCATGTGATGGAGCATTTAAATGTAGTCCAGATGTGTACTACCAGTTATATGGGCTACATATATTGGTAAGAAATATCAGCTTTACTTCCAGGGAAATCTGAAGAGACTTACAGCAGAGTTTTTTTTTAGTATTGTAAAGAACTCACATACGCCTGACATTAGATCCTAAACCCTTAATGATCGACTTTGAGAAAGGACGATCTCTAAGATATATCCAGATACAACTGTAATCATGAATCTACACACATTTTTTTTTTTTCGGTACGTGGGCCTCTCACTGTTGCGGCCTCTCCCGTTGCGGAGCACAGGCTCCGGACGCGCAGGCCCAGCGGCCATAGCTCACGAGCCCAGCTCCACGGCATGTGGGATCTTCCCGGACCGGGGCACGAACTCGTGTCCCCCGTATCGGCAGGCGGACTCTCAACCACTGCGCCACCAGGGAAGCCCTCTACACACATTTTAAATGTATTCAAATAGTTTCTGTATTTTCATTTTCCACAATAAATCTTTTTTAATTTTGTTATTAATTTTCATGTTTCATTATGTCCTCTTTTATTTTCACTATTTTATCTTTTATGTTATTTCAATTGGTCTTATGGCCAGTTCGTTGTGCGGCGAAACAGCCAGCAGCAAAGATTTTTAGGAATTCTTAGGTGAAAAAAGACAGCATGACCAACTACAGGAGGGGATTGGAACCCAAATCACCCCCTGCTCCTGGCTTTTGCCAGACCGAGCAGAAGAGTCTGTCTGGGGAAGTGCAGGCTGGAGAAGGTTGCAAGACAAGGCTCTAAGTGCTTGTATGACACCTTTAAGCATGGACTATTTCTAGGCAGTAGGGAATACAAGAATATTTTGCAGTGTTGTTTGCAGTGTTGTCAGATTTGCAGTGTTGTGTTTTTTTTTTTAATGTATGAAAAATTTTGTAAAAAGTGGACAGAATAGTATTATGAACTTCCCATGAACCCATACTGAAACTGAACATTTTTTTTACACAACTACAGTGCCATTATCACATCTAACATAGTTTCTTAATATCTGATACCAAGTTCATATTCAAATTTCCAAGATTGTCCCCAAAATATTTTTGTTTTAAGGTTGATTTGTGTGAATCAGGATTCAAATCAAGTCTACCATATTGCATTTGTGATTTTGTTTCAGAAAGATCACCAAAGAAGGTGAACTGTGGAAGGCTCAAGTGTACTGGCTCGGGAGAAAGGCCAAGCTGCCTTGTTTTGGTTGAAAATATAGGTCTGGAGTTCAGGAGAGCAGGCTGGGCTGGAATCATCTCTGTGTTTGTGGGTGAGAAAGGGTGGGGTCCAAGCCCTGGGGAGGACCAGCCCTAAGGGGTGGCAGGTGCGAGAGTCTTCGGCAATCTTCTAAGAGAGATGGGGGAGGGGTGCCTGTGGCCAATGTGTCTGAGGGTCAGGTGGCCAAGCACTGAAAAACAACTTTGATGTTTGGTTCAAGGGGGGCCTGTAGTAACTCTGAGGATAGTCTCGGTGGAATGGTGGGGGTGGGAGTCCTTCTGTGGTGCCCAGAGCAGTGGGTGCAGAGAAGGACGAGGGATGTGGACACCTCTTTCAGGAAGCTCTGCTGACAAAGCATGAGAAAATGGGCCACAGTGAGAGAGGGAGTCTTGGGCAAAGAAGATATCTTTAGGAGTGGGAGGTCCATGAGCCTCTAAAGGTTGAGGCCAGAGCTTTTCACTAGAGAAGGAAGGATCGGGATGGTGTGGGTAAACAGAAACCACTTTCTGAAAGACAGACTAGCAATACACATCAAGCTCTTCAAAGTGGCCATAACGTGGAGCTTGCCCACAGAAACTGATACAAAGGACATAATCAGAGGTCACAGAATGATTTATCTAGGAAGTCTGCTGTTGCCTTATTAATAACATTAATTATTATTATTATTAATTATTTACAGGGAGTCTCAGCCTCAGCACTGTTGATGTTTGAGGTCAAATAATTCTTTGCTATAGGGGCTGTCCTCTTTAACAGCATCCCTGACCTACTAGATGCCAGCAGCCACCTTGCCTCCCAAGTTGTGACAACCGAAAATGTCTTCACACATTGCAAAATGCTCCCTGAGGAGGGGCAAAATCAACTGAGGTTGAGAACCACTAGGTTAAAGCATGGTATGTCCCTATGGTGGCATGTTACAGGGTCATAAGGATAGTTTTCAAGAGGCATTAAGGACGTGTGCACAAATCCTTACAATATCATATTGAGACAACAAAAGTCACACAGGCACTTTTAAGTTCAAAAATATGACTAAATGTATAAAATACACACACATCATACATGGCAAAAGGTGGGAAGGAAATAGACTAAAAAATAAAAAGAAGTAACTTAGGATGGTAGGATGAGGGATCTGTTTCCAAGTTTCTACATTAAAAAAACCATTTCCTACACTGAACATGAATGTTTTATATTTGTTTTTAACACGGTGTTGCCAAGGACCTGGAAATTTGTTTTAAGGAAATTTATTGTGAACTATAACAAAAGACACAGAGAAGTGCCGGAATCATGAGTGTACAGCTCAGTGGATTGTCACTGAGTGAACATACCTGTGTAACCAGTCCCCAGATCAAGAAACAGAACATCCATCAGCAGCCCTTCAGAAGTTCCCCTGTCTTCCCTTCCAGTCACTACCACCCTCAAGGATGACCTGCTTCTGAGTTAAACACCACAGATTACATTTCCTATTTTAAAACCTTATACAAATGGAATCATGCAGTGTGAACTCTTTTTCTGTCTAGTTGCTTTTGCTCAACGTTGTTGATGCGATTCACATTCATGCGATGGTGTGTAGTCGTAGTATATTATAATGAGCATATATAGTTTTTAAATCATAAAACTATTTTTAAAAATATGGCGGATGGCAGCTGTCAAAAACCTGGATGTTTTCCACTTCCCAATGAGGGCTCTACAGTGCTTCTGCTAGGGAGTTGGTTATGGCCTCCTGCTCCCAGCCCTCTGTCCTGAAGTTTCTGTCTCCCAGTTGCTTCTCCAGGTCTCGGATGGATCTGTGCCAATCCCACCATCCCTTGGCTCACCTGCCATCACCAATGACACATATTGGTGTTTGAACCCCTCAAAGAAGAAACCAGTCAGACAGGGTGGGAAGGGGGCATGTGCATCTTGCACAAGACTGAACGAGACCGGAAGTGGGGATGTGGGTGTCTAGGATGGGGTCAAGTCCTCCTGAAGGGCGAGTCTTCACCTCCGTTCCTATGGTGACCATGGCTGACATGCCACTGACAGAAAATCAGAAGTTTCCTGGCAAAAGCAGCCTCATCTGGTCTCCTGGCTTGTCACATTCCTCAGCATAAAGCACCTCATGGACATTCTTTTATTTCTCACACCAACCTTATAAAGGTGGGGCTATCATGATTTCCCATTTTATCACCATGAGACTGAAACTGAGAGAATTTAGCTTGTGTAAGAGCACAATCTGGGCTTTGAGCCCAGGTCTGTTGTGAACCCCAGGATCACCCCCACAAGGCCGCTTCCCTGCCCTTTTCATGGCTGGCTGAGATGGGAAGATGGGAGTCACGACTCAGTCTTCAGTGATGGACTCAGTCTGGTGGCCTGGTCCCAGCCAGCTGTATGGTCAGGCAAGCCACTGTCTCTGACGATGATTTGGTTGGTTTAATCATACAACAGGTAGCTCAGTATCTCTTTTCTTGTTCCAAGCCCTGCCTCCTCCAGCCGGTAGGAATCTCTGGAAAAATATTCTGGAAAAATGGAGGCATTTTTACAACTCTCTCCTCACCTAAACCTGCTGGGCCAGGACAGAGCACAGAGCCTTGGGCCCTGACCATTATCCTACACTTTGGACCCGGGCTGCCCCAGGCTTTGATGTTGTCTTGGTAAATGTCCCTGAATCACTGGTGGGATCTGATCTCTCCAGCACCTAATAATTCAAACAGCCTGGGGCAGTGAGCAGCTAATCAGCTGGGCAGCCCTTGCAGCTGCAGAATGAGGTGGAGGGAAAAGGGAGTGCTTTCATTCTTAGGGTCTCATTCCATGACCTGATGGCCAAGGCAGACACCCCTGTCCACTAGCCCAGGGGTGAGGTTAATTCCCGCAAGGACCCGGGCGGGGATCTGCCTGGCCGTGGTGGCGGTTACATGGTTTGAATCATGGCTGTCCTGGCCAGGCCATCGGGTGGGAATTAAAATTTAATTTAGAGTCCTGTCTCTGCGGCCCTGGTGGCCGTCCTCTGGGTGACTGACTGGCTGGTTTCTTTCACCTTTGCACGCCTTGGGTTTTTACTGGCGGAGGAAATGAAGGCTGAACTGGGGCAGGAAATTCCATGTACACAGGTGTTTCTGGTTAGCCCCATGCACCTCGCCCAGGGGCACAACTGGGGGCCAGAGATGCCTGTGTGAGCCTGGCGCCTCTCTGGCCCGGCAGCTGCGGCAGCTTTGCATCTAGAGAAGGCTGGGCAGGGCGCTCAGGCTGCCGCAGGGCAGAGAGAGGTACCCGCGAATGGTCCCCTGCCAGGTCCTGGGAGCCCAATGACCGCCTGCCAGTGATGTGAGATCATACAGGCAACTGGGTGAGAGCCACCCGGGCCTCTGTGCCTGCAGTGGGTGGCTGGTGGCACCAGGCCCTGACCTGGGAGATTAGCAGCGCTCTGAGGTGGTGTTTACACATTGCGGCCAGCACTTCATGTGGCTGACCTGCCCCCATTTTCACATCTTCTGAAGGGCTTAGAGATCCAAAAAGCATGCCCTCCCTGGCTTAAAGGGTCCTTGGAGGGACTGAGGAGGGCAGTCTTGGGCTTGGTCAGAGACAGCCATCTGCAGGCTTCTTTCAGAGGTTGAAGAATCGACATTCTTCATCCTATAATTATCTCCGTGCTGCCATCCGGGCATTTCCACTGTTACTCATTTACAGCCTTGGGCAAAGACACTCAGGTCTCCTTTTAAACCCAGGGTGCATCGTGAGGGAGGAGGTCACATGCCAAGAAATAGCACAGGGAGATACCCACTCCACCCACCTCAGTTTTCTCATCTGTAAAATGGGAATCAGGAATGCACTATGCTGGGTTGGCACATGGATAAGTGAGAGGCCATTCATAGAACATCAAGCCCACAGAGAATCTTCACACAGCTCTCAACTGGGCATCCAGCTCCCGGGAACATCTCCAGGGGAATAGCTCAAAAGGAAAATTATTTTATAAATAGTTTAGGGTGTTACTTTGAACACAGTAAAAAAAAAAAAATGTAACCAGTGAAAATGCTGCCCATAGATTGGTTATACACTGAGGTGTGTCATTGATGCCATTAGTGAATAGCCAATAAGATCAATATGACAAGTATGAAGCCATGTCAAATGCCCAGGAAATAACTGAAGAAAGCAAGTGTACGCACCCTGATTATGACTGTGGGAAAATGCATACCCTGAAAAAGAAAGACTGGAGGGAGATGTAATTGCTTATTTAAATATATTTAAGTCATTCAATATTTAAATGCATAATAAAAATGAAAATTAAATGAGAATAGAGATTGATATGAATGTGTCTAAGTTATCAAGTTCCTGCTAGGATGAGAGTCCATGTCATCAGTCCAGGACAAGATGTATGTGGTCACAAAGGCTGGAGAAAAGCCTGCAGCTGGGGCCCTGCCCATGCAGAGACGGTAGAAGCAGAGTCATCAGAATGCATGTGGACACCTGCATGAAGTTCCAAGGTTGGGCAGGGTGTCCTGGGGGAAATGGGGCTGAGCCCCCATCACAGTCAGCTTCCTTTCACAGCCCAGGACCCCACATACACCCCCTGCCCCTGTCAGTTGGAGAGGGACCTTGGCCCCTGAGGAGGGCTGGGAGTGTCCTCAGGGCTCTGACCGGCGCACGGCTCCCCCTAGCGGTAGGGTGAGGGAACTGCGTTTTCATTGCCATTAGGAGTTCCAAAGCTGGGCAGCACTGCGGAGGGGACCTCCTGTTCTGAGTGAAGCAGAAATGAATGGCTGTTGTGTGTGACCGAGTGCATTGGAAGATGGAGGGAGCCTAAACCGAGACCCCTGAGAGCAGGCTTCCTTATCTTCGGACCCCTGCCTGGTGAGCAGCAAGACATAGATTGTGGGTGTCTCTCCCTCAACAGACTTCTCATCGTTCAAGGCACAGCTTTGTCCTCCTCCTACCGGAATTCTCTTCTGACCAGCCCAGCACTTGCCGCCTGAGCTCAGAGCCCTTCTAGAATCTGGATGTAGTCCTGGGTCCCTCACCCTTTCTCTGCTGCACCTCCCTCTCCCCCCAGGCTTTCAGAACAGACCTCAATTCCTTCTTACTGAATTGCCACAGATGCAAAATAACGGTTGGAATAGCAGCAATGATTTGTGAATTTCAATTCCTCTCCTAAAACCACTTGTAGATAGTTTTGCAGTTTGTCCCCTCCCCCTCCCTCCCTCCTCTTCCTCCCCACCCCACCCCTCAGACAGGAATTATGAGACAGTAACTCATATCCCCTCCCTTTGCATCTCCTGTCCCTCATGTGGTTATCAGGATGGTTACTGCAGGGAGCGAGCCTGGCTGTGATCTACCTCCCAGTGCCAGACCCCACAAGCACCATCAGATAGGGGTCTTGTCCTCTTGGAAGGAAGGGCAAAAAAGATAACTTCCAAATGTTGAGCCCTTGCTGTAGGTCAAGCCTTGTACTAAGGGCTGCACGTGCATCAGCCCATTTCAACCTCCCAAACACCCTAGGAGACATGCATTTCTGCTTAACAGATGGAAGAAACTGAGGCTGGGAGAGGGAGTAAGTGACAGAGCTGGGATCCAGACGTTGACTGTCTGACTCCAAAGCCTAGGCTTTTCTTTGTTCTAAATCCCTCCACTGAACTCCTCTTTTGTGTGCGGAATTCTAGGAAGTGTCGGTTCTGTTTCTCATCAGCGGGGCTTCCTGCTCCCCACGGAGCAGGGCCTCTGGGCATTTGCACATCATCCCTAGAGGGGAACCTTGGGTGTGCAGAGCCTCATCTCAGGGTCCAGGATGTCCAGAACCAGCTGGAATCAGAGGCCTTCTGGCTCCTTTCCCCGCCACATGGAAATGTCATTTATAGTCAGCCGGCTGTAGTCGGAGAACTGCCTTTTAGGTGCAGAGTCAAAGGACCACATGGAAACACTTTAGCCTGAGCCGGCACTGGAGAAGCCCTGGCTCAAAGCCATGAATGGCGGCAGGTCCAATAATGCTGAGCTCCAGGCATGCATGTTGTCAAGAAGCCAGAGAGGTCTGGAGACTGACCAGCTCCCTCAGCTCACGCCAAGGCCCTGCACAGTGCTGGGCTTGCGGATGCTCAGGAAAGTAGCTTCCGGTTCTCTGTGAGAGAAGGGCCTCAGTCCTGTGGGCTGAGTGTCTTGAGGATGAAATGCTCTGTTCTAGAGCCACCTCGGGGGGAAGGGGGTCTAAATCAGGGGACCCTGAGGTTGTATGGAGGTTTATGTATGTTCCTGTGTCTGAAGAGGAGCCACAGCTTTCTTGGCATTTTTGGAGGCATCTAAGACGCACAAGAGGCCAAAGATCACACTGTCCAAGAGACCGTAGCAGGAACAAGGGGATTATGCCATTCAGCACGCCCAAACATACAAGCCCACCCCTGGGGCTACTGGTGGGGGGTGATGTGCCAAGCCGGTGCCAGTATGTGAGGATGGGGAATGGCTACCCAGGTCAGGTTGGCTCTGAGCAGAATGGAGCTCCTCGTGACTCCCTTCCCACTCAGACCACACAGGCTGCAGAGAGCATCCCCCGCTCCCACCCCCGGCCTTTGGGACAGATGGCCTCCCCCACCATCATCTGTGAACCTCATCTCCAAGCTTAGGGCTTCCTCCCCAGGTGGTGTTGCCCCCTCTCTGAGCTCCGATTTCCCCATCAGCCTGGGGCCGTATATCCTCTCCTCCTTTCTCCTGGCTGCTTTATAGCTTGCTGGAAACACCTTCCTTTAGCACTTCGAAATGTATCACTTGAAAGCATCTTAATGTTAACCAACGTGATTCTTTTCTAATTTGAAGGGGCTTATTTCTCCGAATGGCTTTCCTGATCATATAGGAGGGCATGCTCCTTAATATTAAACTTTTTCTTCATAAAGAGCAAAAAATGACTCACATCTGTTTGATATTTAATTCAAATTGAATGGCAGGACAGGAACAAAATTACACTGCAAAAGGCCATAAAGCGTGATGTTTAAAAGAGCCAAGCATACCAAATCTACATGTCAGAAAATTTGAAATGACACAGGATTGAGGGGACACGGCCTGGGCAATGGGGTGTCTCCTACCCAAAAGCCAGAGGGGTAGTAGCCAAGTTGGGAGAAGGTGAGAGGTAGGAGAGGGGCTCACTTTGCTCTGGAGGAGGGATGGGTTTCTGCCACATGTGAGTTTGGGGTCTGGGATCCAAGCCTCAAGTGGGGGTCTTGATGCCTCTAGAATTCAATGCCAGTTGCTCTGGGTTGGGGGGTAGCCTGTCTGGAGCCTCCCAAGGGGCTGCTGGGTAATGCTCACACACTGCCTGGGTGGCCAACCAGACATTGCCCTGCTGTCAGTGTCCAGCAGGCCTTGGGGTTTGGCTACAGCTCAGAGAGTGAGTTGAAAGCCCCTCTACTTCCTGCTGATCAGTAAACCAGAGACTCCAATATCCTTTGTCTAAGAGGGATGAGAGGTGGGGTGAGGCCCAGAGAGCTGTGCTTTCCTTCCTCTAAATGCCAGGCAATCTGTCACTGCCCCGAACTCTTAAAGAGTTCCCAGGAAAGAAGGGAGTGTGGTCTCTTACTTAACACCCCCGTTGCATGTTTTAAGCCAGAGGACTGATTCCAGGGCCCTAGCACAAGCACTGCCCCTGTAAACCATATCTGGTGACATCTGCTAGACGGGCATTGACAATGTGACTCTGCAACCCAAGCTCGACCAGAGCTGATCAGCTGCCCTTCGCCGAGTGTGCATGGAGCGAAGGGGGTGAGAAGAGCAAGGATCTAGAAGAAATCAGATACTGGCTCTCCCACTGCCCTGCTGAGAGAATTTGGGCATTCATCCCCTCTCTGAGCCTTAGTTTCTTCTTCTGTTGCATGGGATGGTTTAACATCTTCATAAGGTTATTTTGAATATCCAGTGTTCTAAATCTAAACACACATTCACTTTTGAGTAGCAAAGCATTATACAAGTTTCTTAGGATAGTTACTCTGACCCCTCTAGAGCTTCTGTGTACTAGCATCTTTATTTCCAAGGCATTTTCGCATTGGTTACTTTGTGTCTCTGGCCCACAGTTGAGCACAAGGGGCAGGCACTTTTTCCATACAGTGGCGTCCTGGAGCTGTCTCATGCTGTCTTGTAAGAGACGACTGTTAAGGCACTATTAAAAATTAAATTGTATGAACTCACAGTTAAACAAACTATATTAAATACAAAGTTAATAAATAATCAAAACACAGCTTCCTAATTATTTTACTGCATTTTTACTGTATCTCTGCTCTCGTAAATTGTGTCTGTATGGCAGAAATGCTATGAAAAGCTGTGCTCACTGTGCATCTCTTTCCAAATCCAAGTTCAGTGATGTCATCTTGATAGGTTGAAATTGACCACAGTTGGAGAATTTACACCATGGAAATCGGAGATGGGTAACGCTACAACCAGACTTCACGCACCACCCAGAGAGCCTGTTGTTAAACATTAACCAGCACGTCCCTGACGGTTGAGGCTGGCAAAGTGAGGCATGCGGAGCTTTTGGTGACTTTCTCAGTCTCAGCCATGATGAATGTCTTTCTTTCAACCCGCCGCTCTCTCCATCAGAGTTAGCTGTTCAGCATTCCCGGGACCTCATGTCCAGGGTGTATAGCATTTCGTTACCCAGAACACTCTGGCCTGTTCTGAATGCCCCCTACCACTCCTCTAATGAGATCTCCTTGGCTTCTTTTTTTCCTCTGAGCTGAGCCAAAATATTCACTCTGGTTTGCAAAGCACGCTGAGAATCTCAAGTGGAGGTATCTTCTCTCTAACTTTAACTTTTGCTTTTAAGGAGCAAAACTCACAGCTCATCATTACCCCATGGTTTTCTAACCAACACTTTACCTGGGGTGCTTGACAAAGCCCAGAGGCAGGCGTGTGCGTGTGCGTGTGCGTGTCGGGGAAGACGTCAGACCGCATGAGGCTTTCCTGATACTGCAGTTTGAAGTCTGCACAGCAACCGCAGGCCCCGGGGAAGAGGAATGTAAAACCGAAAGACGAAAGACGGAGCCCCCTGATGCTTAGCTTCCCTCTCTGGCCTCCAGCGAGTGCCACAGGGGACTATGTGTTCCTCAGTAATGAGGCCCAGCACTGGTGCTGGAAGCCTCCGACGTCAGGCGTCCAGCCTGCCTGCTTCCAGGGCTCTCGGGCCAGAGCTCCAGCGTGGGAGCCCTGCGCCTCGTGCGCGTGTTTCCAAGAGGTGAAGGGCTGGGTGGTTGTGTTGCACCACGGAGACGGGACTCGTCTAGAAACAGAAAAACCTGCTGGCCTCGTCTCATTCCGATCAATTAGTTTTTTAAAGTGCACGTTAACCTTTTAACCAGCATCCTTGTTGTGGTGTGATGTGCTTCTCAAAGCCTCATTCCCTGAAGGTCTGCTTTCACCCCCTCCAAATTCTTCCTCACAGTCAACAGACACTTACTGAGGACCTACTGTGTGCCAGGTGGTTGTTCGACCTGCAGACAGTTTCCGCCACCCCCGGGGCTCTGCTGGGGGGGAGTGCCGGCGTGACGTCGAGCACACAGCAAGTACCCATAGGGCCAGCTGAGGAAATACATTTTGTTCCGTGGATCACGCCTGAAAATCCGCTCTGAGTGTCCCAACACTGGTTTGGAGGTAGGAAGGAGCTGGCTCTTTGCGGGAACAAGTCAAGGAAGCTTTCTGGAGGGAAGAGCATTTGGGGATGGGTGGTGGTTCCCGTTAAATAAGAAATGGGTGGCATTTATTGAGCATTTCCAAGGTAGGTGCTGAGATCCCGTACAGGTTGTGCGTTTCAGTCTTCACAGAGGTGGGGTAGGTACTAATAGTATCCCCACTTTATACACGAAGAAAAGAGGCTTGGAAAATGAAGTGTCAGGGTCAGTAAGTGAAGGGCAGGGGGGATGTGGACCCTGCTCTGCTGCCCTGCCTCTCAGGCGGGAGGGGAGGGCTGCAGGATCAAAGCAGACATCCTTGCAGGACTGTGTGGGCCAGGCCAGGCCACATCTGTACCTCACTGTTCTTTGTGCCTGCACTTGTTCTTTGTGCCCTCTCCCTTCCTTTCTTACAGATGCTGAAGGTCATACAGGCTGGGATGACAGTGGTAGAGGGGGATTTGTGTTTGCCTATGGCTTCGGGAGGCCCCTGAGCAGCGGAGCCCTCTGTGCTGTGCGTCCCCCTCCCATCTCCGCTCCATTTTTGGCGGCCACCCCAGGGCTTCAGGCTGGGACTGAGGGCACTGAGGTGGGCACACTCCGCTGTGCTGGGTTTGACGGTTTGCCCTCAGAGCCCGCGCTCCCCCTTCCCTCCTCGGCTCTGTACTCCGGGGAGTCATCCCTGCAGGCTGTGTCTCCTAGGCTGCTCTTCAGACGCCTCGGGCCGGCTTCGGCCACTGGGGGCCAGGAAAGGGGAGAAGCCAGGATAGTTTGCTCTCTCTCTCAGCACCTTGGGGGGAGTCTGGCAGCAGCTGCATCTCTTCCATGGCTCCAGCTCCCGCTGGATGGCCTCTGCCTCCAAGGTCGCAGCTTCACGGGTGGTTCTAGCTCTGTGCCCCCCAGCACCTGCTCTGGTAACACGGTCTCCGCAGGTGCCCCTGCAGCCCCAGGGGTGGGAGCTAGCCGTGGTAGCACTTCTTGCTCTTGCCGAACTCTGAATTGCATTGCCTGTGTGGCTTTTCGGCGATTCTATCACCTGTATACCCAATTCACTGAACCAAATTTTTGAAATACTCAGAGTGTTTTTTTCTCCTGACTGGATCCTGACTGATATACTCCGGGCCACCGTCACCCCACCTGCCCCACAGGCACGGTGACCTAATAGGGTCCATCTTCCTAGCCCATCTGCGGCAAGCTGCAGGTGAACGAAAGAGTGATATCACGGCATCCCCATCCCTCAGAGAAGCAATTATGGAAACCCCATGGCTGGCTGCCTGGCTGAGCTCTCCCTCCAAAGGCCCCCGTCTCTGCTTTATTCTGAAGATTCCCCGCCCCCCCCCCCCGGCGTGCACATCTTTAAAGGAAAGTGAGGCAGACATCCCAGCTGGGGCTCCTTCCAGCAGTTAAAGTGCTTGGCTCAGAGCCTGGGGCGTCCTGATGGCTTTGCCTAGTACCTGCTCTATGTAAGCTCTGTGTTAGGTAACGCAGAGAGGATCGGAGAACAGAGGGGAAGGAAAGCCCCCTCCAGAACCCCAGACGCCACGGTTTCTCCCTCCTCCCTGGACTGTGATTTGGTTTTGATTCACATCTGCCCTTTCTCAGACTCCTTGTTTCTTGTTCCCAAACGTCTGGAGCTGCGCACTCTGGTGATAGTGCCCCTTAAAGAAGTGGGTGTCACGGGGAAGTGGAAGCAGAGATAGAAGCAGCTCAAGGATGCTGACATTACTGCGGGACACACATTTTTGTGGTGCAAGGCCCCTGCCAAATGGCACCTAAAGCCCTTTCAACTCATGTGCCTAAAGAAGGAGATAATGAAACTCTTCTGTTGAGGATCACCTGGCTCCCCGCATCCACTCGCTTAGGCTGTTTTGTTCCCACTGGAGCGTATGATTGGAAAACAAAGGTAAATGAGAGCAATTTATTCCCGGATCATTTTTTTCCCCCAGCAGCTTTAAAGCTGCCTCTGCTCTAAAGAGTTTACAAACTCTAAAGAGAGATAACTTCCCTTCTCACGGCCCGGTCATGGGGAGGTAATGCATGTTTCCAATCAGCTGAGAATGTAACTCAAATGGTAGATTTTATTTCACTTTAATCCGCCTGTGAGTTCACTTTCAAGGTAAGAGGGAGCACAACCTGCAACGTGAATAGAGTTGATTAACCCCGAAATCTCCTCCTAAAGGTGGAGGGGCTGGCCTAGCTCCTCCTTGCGTGGCTTCGGGGCCTGGTGTGATAGTGCGTGACTGGGGCACGGGGTGCAGGGAGAGCTGCCTCAGTGAGGGGAAGCTGCCTCAGTGATTCAGAGACCCGCTCACCTGATGGAGGTACCAGTACCAGCAGATGCCATGGAGTGGAAGCAGAGGAAGCAGAGGACACAGAGCAAAGCTGGACAGCCAGACTCACGTAGCAGTTACAGCAGGAGGCAGGTCTCCCGGCCCAGTCCGGCGGTGGGAGGAGGTTATGGAGGCAGCAACGAACCATTCACCTGGCATGGGGGCTCCCTTGCTTTTGCACATCTCTTTGCTGACTGCAGTCTGGCCACTCAGTGGGCTGCTGGGAAAGAATCCCTTCCCAGTTCGTGTCTCAGCTCTCTTTGGTCACAGGGCAACCTCGAGCTAGCCCCTTAACTCTGTCTTATTCATGTTTATGAAGTAACCTCGATTTGAGGGGAAAGGGAAAACGTTTCTTTTATCAGCCTACGGTGAAAACTTCAATGTCGCTCTTTCCACTGGGTAGGCATTGCCCTCTCCAATCCTTTCTTTGAAAATGCAGATGCCTCTAGCAGGGCCAGATCTTAGCATCCTATACCACAGGAAATCTCTTTAAGAGACAGTCTTGTTTCAGGGAGGCTGTGTGCTCCTAGTGTATGTTTGGGGTAGGTGGTCTCTGTGGCCCACAGGCCCAGACTCAATCCAGCCAGCCCGAGCCCTGATTGCTGTGGCTGGGAGCCCTCCCAGGGTCTCCTAGGGACACCGACGTGCCTCTGTTTGGGGCAGGAAGTGCTGGCTGAGAGCTGTCTCTTGGTGATGTGGGACCCTGTCAAATCTGTCAGCCTTCCTCAGTAGTCATCACACCGAGTTCCAAAAACCCAGAGTTTGGGCTGCAGAGTCTCAAGAACTAGGCAGAAGAACCAGCCTTGTTCTGCCCCAGCCAGAGGTTCTGGGCTGCCCCGACAGAGGCCTACGGCAGGTAAGACTTACTGTCGGCCCTCAGCTTTGCGGCCTTGTTGCCCCAGAGGGCCGGCCTGCTTCTTGCCCCCCACTGCAGGCCTTGGCCCTGCCCTCGCCTGCCCCGAGAAGCCTGGCTCAAGCCCTAGCACCGCCAAGGTGACTGCTTCCCTGACCACGCGTGCCTGTCTGTCCATCCCGGCTCTGCCCAGCTCCGTGATGGCCATCAGGAATACAACAGCAAACCACCCAGGGTCCTCGTCTGTGTGGATCTTGGTGTCTCACAGGGAGAGAGACATGGAAACCGTGGGCGCAGCGTTCCGGTGCCGGGAGAGAACGGCCGTGCACGGCTGTGGCCAGGACTGCGCTGTCTGAGGAGTCTGCCGCCACGACCTGACGGCGTTTCTTTGTGCCTCAGAGCCCCACGCTGGGGCTGTTGATGGAGCGTTCTCGTGTCTCCCTCAGCACGGGGCTCAGGCGAACGCGGTGACTCACAGACAGGTCGGAGGGACTCCCATTCTTAGAAGAGCAGAGGAATGTGGGGGTATAATGCCTGAAAGGGCACAGGGAATGATTTCTAAATTTCCAGATGTCCTCTCAGAGAGTTGTAGCGCTCTGGGGCATGCCTGAATGTAATTGCTGTAGCTCTTTGTAGCAGATGTGTGTGCGTGTGTGTGTGTGTGTGTGTAAGCTGAGTCCATGCGTCTATATGCATTCAATTCATTCCACTAAATCAAACAATGAAAGCAGCCCCATTGAGCACTTCCTGCATGCCAGACACCGCACCAGGTTCTTTGTATGCAGGGCCTCATTTTACCTTCTCCAAGCTGTTATCTTCCCCATTTCCCAGAAGAAGAAACTGAGGTACAGGGAATTTCAGTCACTTGTCCAAGATCCCAGAACTAGTAAGTGTGGAGCAAGAATCCTAACCCAGGCAGCAGTCTGACTGCAGAGCCCCTGCTCGGAACCACAACAGCATGCGCGCGTGTGCGTGTGTGCGCGCATGCTCGTGTACACCCCTCAGCCACATAGGCCGTCCTGTGTATGCCAGCTGAGGGAATGCAGAGGACATTGTTGAGAGGGACTCACTGCCCTGCTCAGTCTGTCTGAGCAGCAAAGGAAAGGGGTATCGAGTTCATGGACCAGGGCCTGAAGCCAACCTGATAATTCTAGCTTCTGGGCGAGAATTGGAGGGTGGGTGCTGGGGTCTGGTGATTTAAATGGTTTTCTACCTAAGAAAAATGGAGCCCTGCATGGAGTGGAGCTTTGCTGTTTAGGAAACGTGTATGAGGCAGGCAGTGAGTTTCCGGAGGGGACTTTATGAACAGGTAGAGTCTGAAACAACAAGCTGGGTGTTTCCTGGCTCCCTTCTGCCCTGTCTCTGGTCTGCCCTCCTCCCGTGTGCTGCACAGTCCATCCTGGGGCCCAGAGGGCCTCCCAGACTTCACCCCAAGTCAGAGACTCCCCCAGGGAGGAGGTGGGCTGCTCCCTCTCATAGGCCCCCAGCTAGGTTGGGTTTGCCCCTTCCTGGAAGGAAGAGGACTCTCGGTCTATGGCAAAGGTTCCCTGGTGGAGCAGGGGAGCTGCGCCCTGGGGGCTCTGGGGAGCCACCAGCCAGCTTCCTCTCTCCAGCCTTTGACGTTCAGGTTTAGACTTCAGGCAGTGGCTTTTCCGTTCTGCGTGCAAAGGGCTGCTGCTCCCTAATGCATAGTTTGGGGAGCACTTCGGTCTGTGGAGGGATCATTGTGTGAAACATAAAGGCAGTCCCAAAACAGGGGGCTTCATCAGACCACAGCACACATGGCTTCTGCGGCTCACCCGCCCTGACTGTGTGTCTCCCATTCTACAAACCCCGAATATTGGGCCTTCTGGTGCCAACGTTCACAATAATAACCCCCCTCCTGACTGCCCACCAGGTCCATGGCTAAGACAAAATTCTTCATCAGGGAGTCACAGAGTGTGGCTGAGCCCTCAGGCTCCAGAGCCATCCCGCCAGGCTCCCAACCTTCTCTCACTCCATATTCCTGTCTAAGGTGAGCCCTTGGGTCAGGACCTATGTGTTTCCCTCTCTCAGGTCTCGCGATAGTAGCTAATACTTACTGAGTGGCTGCTGTGTGCCAGGTGCTGCACTAAGTGCTTTATATGTGCCACCTCCTAAAACCCTCACAGCCCGCTGGCTGGCTCCAGTGGGGAGCCCAGCGGGCTCCAGAGGGAGGTGCTATCATCTTGCCCATTTTCCAGAAGGAGAAATAGAGACCAAAGCAGCCTAAGTCACTTGCCCAAGATCACACAGCTAGCGAGTGGCGTGACGTTGGTCAAGATACTTCACTTTTCTGAGCCTCAATTTCCTCATCGGTACAATGTGGTTAATACCGTTGTCTATCTGGGCGTTGTGGAGATTAAATGGGGGAATGTACACAGCACCTAGCGGAGCGTGGAGTACATAGTAAGCACTCACCAGACACGGCCACTTAATAGTAGAGCTGAGGTTAACACCAGCATGAAGAGAGAGAAAACACAGTGTCTCTAGCACTGCCCACAGTGACCATCTCCTGAATTCATGTCTTTCCTGAGTCCCAAGTAAGCTCCCTGAGGGCAGGGCCTTAGTCAACCTGTTCACTGCTGGCTCCCCGGGCTTTGCACAGCATCTGGTACAAGGTGGGTGCTTGGTGAAAGTTGAGTGAAGGACTGCTTTGGTGGCCCCATGGGCCATTCACAGCTTTGGACAGCCCCTTCTTCTCACATCCCTTGCCCTCCTCTGCTTTGTGGCTGTGACCTGAGTGTATCTGCCTCGTTCCCTATCGGATGGAATCTTCCCAAGTCTGGGCAGTCTGGGTCCCGCCCACTGCTATCTTCCCCAAGGCAGTGCGGTTGAACTTCCTTGCAGCCTACCCTGGGTGCAAAAGGATCTCTCTTCTTGGGTGGGAAGTGAGGAGTGTTGAGAGCCTTGTTGGAGGTGGTTACAGACCTTGGGATGTGAGCCAGCTAGTGGGCAGCTTCAGTGCCTTGGATATCGTACAGCAGGGCCAAGGCTGGTGGCAACCATCCGGGCCTGAGGTCCCTCCCTTCATTACACAGGTGAACATGGTTTCTAGACCACACTCCCCCTCCCTGGGATGGCATGGAGCTCAGCTCCCCAGCACATACCTGGGCTCAACTGCTTGGGCTCAGCTCCCCAGCACATACCTCCCGACATGCACTGAGAAAATGAGCCCACTCTCGATCCCCCACTAGTCCACCCCCATTGGCATATGACCCACCCTTGAGTGAAATAACTGCTGAACTGTATTCTGTCACAACCTCCCAGCCTGCCCTCTCATAGAATTGGTCCCATTCAGTCCCTTTTCCAAATGGCTAAATGAGAATTAGAAGAGCCCATTGCTCTGGGAAGCTACCTTCCCCTGAAGACCTTTGCCCTCTGGTCAGCCAAGGCTTTGGTCCAGAAGTGAGAGTGGGGGAGCGTGAGGATGAAGAGAATGACAGTGACGATGAATTTCTTGGCAGGCCCAGCCCCCAGCTCCCCATCCCCAGGAAGCCCTCAGCCCTACCTCCATCCTTTTCAGAACCCTGAGCCCCCGCCTTGCCAATTTCCTCTTACACCTCTTCTCTATTTCCCGCCCCTGCCTCTGCATGACGATGTGGCGTACAGGCGGCCCATCTGGGGATCAGGGAATCCTACTGGGTATGCCAGCTTAATGAAATACTTGCAGTTTATTAAACACAGGCTTCCCTAAGCCCCGAGTGCCTGTGGGTATTTGAAAGCCCAAGGTAACCCCAAGCTACCACAAATGTAATTGTTACATGTGTCCATGCATTCCTGGTGCAACCTCAAACTCCAGCTCTTAAGCGGCACACAAAATTAGCAACATAAAGTAACTCCTAGTCAGACGAGAGGGGGAAATGTGGGGAAACACTGAGAGAGGCTCCCAGAACCCCTCAGGGCCTCTAAACGTATATGAAGTTCCTGTTACCTTGCATAGCTGTGGATGTGGAGGGCACTCCCCTCACCCCTGGTGGTTCATGCTTGCAGAATAGGTTCATTATTACGCGGCAGGCCTGGCTTGTCAACCTTGCATGATGTAGCTTGACTATTTCAAGCCCCATTTCAGCTAAGGCTTGCTCCGGGGTGGCCGGCGGGGCTAGCAGAGCGCACTGTCTGGGGGCTCCCTCTGGAGCTGTATTTCTGGTGCTCCTCCAGGGCTGGGCTGGGAAGGGCTGTCGAGAAACCCCAGGTGACCCGGAGCCTGCTGCCCTGAACCTGAGGGAGGCTGCTCCTGGGGGATGATTTCCCATTCGTCGCTCTCCTCAGCCTGGAGCCTGTAAATCAGGGGCGAGGGGCTGAGGTGGAGGCAGCAGACAAAGGCCTCCAGGGAGGCACCTCCCTCGATGTGGACCACCATCTGCATGCCAGAGAAGGCGACCCTGTTGACGGTGCTCAGGGGCACCTGCTCCAGGAACCTCAGCGTCAGCCCATTGACCCACACGCAGCCCTTGCGGCTCAGAGCCTTCAAGTTGAAGGCCAGCCGGGCACCGCCCTTCTCCAGGTAGGGTTCCAGTGACAAGTGCTGGCGGGAGAGGCGAGGGAGCTGCAGCCGGAGGTGGGCATCCGGGCCCCGGCCCACCAGCAGTGGGCTGGGGTCGTGCTCTAGCTGCGGAGGGACGTTGGCGAAGGTGGCAGGGCCTGGCGTGGGGTGGTGCAGGCTCACCCGCAGGACCGTGAGGGGCCTCTCCTTGGCTGATAGCCTAAGGAAGACGGAGCACAGACACACAGGCGTGGGTGGAGGCAGACACTCCTCTGTGAATCCCTGAGCCCAGACATTCTTGCCCACCTCAGGGGCTCCCAGCCACCTCTGGCCAAGCAGGGCCGGGCACTGAACGTCCATGCAGTCATTCTGCTCCAGCCAGGCTGCAGCCACGGCCAGAGCTGGTGTGGAAGCTCAGGCCCGCTGCTTCTAGCCTCAGCCTCATCCCTAACACACTCTGAGTGAGGCACGCTACTCACTCTCCAAACTTTAGTTCTCTCTTCTGTGACGTAGGTATGTTGATCCTTGTCTGTGCGAGGTCCAAGGCGTACCAGCCTGTGTGGTGGGGTTTGGGTGGCCTGTTGGCATTTGAGGACAATTGGCCCTGCCTCATGGAAAGGGAAGGACGGAAGGTAGGATCCACCCTCCTTGTATCCGACAGTCACACAACGATTGCCTGCCGAGCCCTCCGCTGAGCCAGGCGCTGACCAGTGATCAACGGGAACACCCAGCTGCGAAAGGAGAAGGGGTTTCTAGCTCCCGGCGCTGTGGCGTGACACAGAAGAGGGGACCCCCGCCTGCTCCTGGGGGATCAGAAAGGCTGCCTGGAGACCCCAAGGAAGAACAAAAACATCTAGCACATTCTAAGTGCTCCTATGCACGCGAATGCCACAAGCATCCCCTCCTCACTGTCTGGGGCAGAAGACAGATGCCGGTGATGAACTTGGAAAGAGCTGATGGGGCTCCACAGAGGCCAACTGGCCATACATATCTGACAGTGCGCGGTGCACATGTCACTTGCCTCTGTAACTCCATCTCTAGAAATTTGTCCTTTAGAATCTCACTGGCACCTGCGGGAAGGCTCTGTTCCTGCATGGATTTGAGGAGCATAAACTCTCTGGCACCTGTACCCACCCCATATGGCCCAGGACATGCCAACACCTTCTACAGGAACCAAGGACTGAGTGGATCTGAATAACTAAATGTACACTTTCCCAGCACCAGGCTTTTGCTTACAGTATTTTCTCTCCTGAGAATGCATCTTCTCTCCCAAACTGCTCAAGGCCCGGTTCAAAGGTGACCTCTTCCGTGAAGCTCTTTTCCTCTCTCTGCGCCCAGACCCTCAGAACAAGCAGGCTCCCCCCCGGGGCTGTCCCATTCGGTCCCTTTTCCGTTATGTGTCAGTTATGTGGGTCCCTGCCCCGTCTTCCCTGGGCCCTTCTCCTCCTCTCTTCCCTGAGGCCTCCCGACGGCAGAGCTGCCTCGATGCCCCGTGTCCCACTGCCCGGTCCAGACGGGGCCTGGCCACAGCAAGTGTCTGGGGGCACACCTGCCAAACGGCTAAATGAGAAGAGGCTCACACACGTGAAAATCATGGGAGATCAAGTCCAGAGAGACCCCACACGAGAGTCCGGTCCTTAAAGGCGGTGGGACAGGCTCCAAGTCCCTCCAGACCCCGGACTCCCTATCTTTTGGGTGAAGTAATGGTGAGAACCTCCCAATCTGACAGTGAGTGCAGAGCCCTTAGGGCACGCCCTTTTCTCTCATGCACACACGCAGCCCCACACAGACACACCACAACCACACCCCGCTTCTTGCCCCAGCCTGCAGAAAGCCTTTCCCTGAGGTGTGTGTAAACTAGGCCCAGGACAGCTGAGCTGGACGGCCAAGTCCTCAGGCCTGGCCAGGAGCTCAGCGTTCACGTCCAGGAACCAATCCCACGGCCCAGGGACCCTAAGAGAATCCCTCAGAAAAGAAGCGTTCAACACTGCTCCTGTGACCTTACTCTCTGCTCTGCTGAGTCCTCCAGAGCTGATAGAAATCCCCCTGCTGGCGCAGAGCCCCTGCAGAAGCCTTCTCTTTGCTCCAGGACCCCAGCTGTTCCGGGGAAGCGGAAACTCAGAGGAAGACTCTCTGGGGTATGTGCCTGGCGAGGAGCCAGCAGGGGCCCCCTCCCAGTCCCATCAGGCCTTCTCCTCTCACTGTGAGTTCCAGTCTCTGACCCCCATCTACCTTATTTCCAGGGTCACATCTGACTCCGGCACTGCAGCTGTGAGCTCTCGGGAGGAAGTGGGTGTAGGCTGGGGCGGGTCTGGGGATGGCAGCTGTGGCTGTGGTTCAGAGAAGTGATACGTCACAACGCTCATCAGGTTTGTTGCTTTCTTCCTTTTTCCCTTTAGGAAAGAAAATGGAAGTGTAATTTCTTGTTTCAGAAGTGCAGCCCCACTGCTAAGAGGTTGGAAACCCCAGTCTGAGACCCTTGCTAGGAGAGGACCCTGAGTTCCCTCCCGGGTTTCATCTCTGCCAGTCTCTACTGCCCCGTCCCCAGGGACCTATTTCAGGGTATGAACAGTTCCTCCTCCCCCCTGCCAGGTGGTTGGGGCAAGGGCATCCCAGACCTCTTAGAAAGGGGAGCTCTTTGGACAGAGGGCCAGTGAGGGGAGCTCCCATTGCATGTGGGAGACTGTGAGGGGGCCACTGTAGCCGGACCAGGGGTGGCCAAGGGAGCTATGGGCAACACAGTGGTCCACTGAGTGTCTCAGGAAAGGGCAGGGCCTCAGGGGAAGGATAAAACAGCTACTCACAGAGGGTGGCCTCTCCAGCAGTAGGACAGCAGGAAGGCCACCTTCTACGCCCACCTCTCCAGGGCTCTGCTGGCCTTCGAGGGCAGCCTGGAAGAGACCAAGATGGATGTGTGTCCAGCACTGGCCCCAGATGATCTCAATCTCTCTTCTCTAACTGCCTCCTAGAAAAAAAAGAAATACTTGCTAGAAAAAGTTAATATCATACAGAGCCTCTACAACTTCTCATTAACAATGTTCTACAATTAATAAAGAAAGTACTAGGCATGCTAAGCTACAGGACCAACTGTCAAACAAGAGAAAAAACCAACAGAAACAATCTCACTATGTATGTCCACAAAAAGACCTGTACAAGAATGTTCACAGACGTGGGTAGATCTAGAGACTGTCATACAGAGTGAAGTAAGTCAGAAAGAGAAAAACAAATATTGTATACTAACGCATGTATGTGAAACCTAGAAAAATGGTACAGATGAACCGGTTTGCAGGGCAGAAGTTGAGACACAGATGTAGAGAACAAATGTATGGACACCAAGGGTGGAAAACCACGGTGAGATGGGGATGGTGGTGTGCTGAATTGGGCGATTGGGATTGACATGTATACGCTGATGTGTATAAAATGGATGACTAATAAGAACCTGCTGTATAAAAAAATTAATAAAATTTAAAAAAAGAATGTTCACAGAAGTTTTATCCTATTAACCCCAAACTAGAAACAACCCAAATGTCCATTAAGAAAAATGGATAAAAATTTGTATAATATGTATACAGTGAAACACTACACAGCAGTAAAAAAGAGAATGGACCAATGATACACACAACAATGGAGATGAATCTCATGACCATTATGGACAGCAAAAGAAACCAGGCACAAATGATATAGACTGTGTGATTCCAATTACATGAAATGCAAGAGCAGATAAAACTAGCCTATGGTCATAGAGGTCAGGGTATTGAATGATCTCTGCAGAGAGGTATTGACTGGTGTATTCATTTACTGGGGCTGC
Organism: Lagenorhynchus albirostris; assembly: GCF_949774975.1. Classification (NCBI taxonomy): domain Eukaryota; kingdom Metazoa; phylum Chordata; class Mammalia; order Artiodactyla; family Delphinidae; genus Lagenorhynchus; species Lagenorhynchus albirostris. The sequence goes on from NC_083097.1 coordinate 112,487,680, forward strand.
CGTAACAAAGTACCACAAATGGGGTCGCTTAAATAAACAGAAGTGTATGGTCTCAAAGTCCTGGGGACTAGAAGTCCAAGACTGTTTCAGTAGGATTCATTCCTTCTGAAAGAGAACCTGTTCCAGGCCTCTCCCCTAGCTGCGGGAGGCTTGCTGGCAATCTCTGGCATTGCTCGGCGTGTAGAGGCACCACCCTCATCTCTGCTTTCGTCATCACGTGGCATCCTCCCTGCACGCAGTGGTTCCAATGGCAGCATTTCAGGCGCGCTGGTTGGCTTATGAGGGGGAGGAGCCTGGGGCAGGCAGGCAGGCTAGACCTCAGGGCTCTTGCTGGCACCATACCCCCGGCTCAGCACAGACAGCTTCACCGCCCTGATGGACGGATGGATAACCAGAAGTCCAAATGGCCACTCTGAGGAGCTTGAAGGTCTGCAAACACACCAGGGCTGAGCCTGCTGAGTGGAAGGTGGCTGGCCACGTTCCAGAGACCTTCCTCTCGGCCCATGGGTCTGCCTAGCCCAGACTGCCGGCCAGCTGCGTGTCTCGGAACCATGGTCTTCCCCAGGGCCCCTCACACACACTGCCTTCCCTTCTAGGTGATGCTCAGGTATTTCCTCCCACCTGCAGAGAAGGGCAGTGGGCCTCAGGCAGAAGCCTGGCAGGGGCTTTGTTGCCCCTAGGTGTATGACCTTGGGTAAGTCCTATCCCCTCTCCATGCCTTAGTTTTCCTCGCTGGGGCATGGGACATCCCTCCTCACTGCCACCTGGAACCAGGCCTCAGTGAGAGGAAGGCTGTGTCCCCACTCCCAGCCCTGGCCCGGGAGAGCGGGTGGGCGGAAGAGATGTGTTTGTGGTCCCTGAGTTCCCTCAAAACTCAGTTCCCAGAAGTTCCCAGCAAGAGAGGGAACTGAAACAGCCAGGGAACTTATCTGACAAGAGGAAGAACTGCCCAGCTGCATCTCCCAAGGGCCAGCAGGAAGGCGGGCTGGTAACTGTCTGGCCTTTCCCCGGGGGCAGGGGGAGAGCCAGGGGAGGTGAGAGCAGGGGGAGTGAGGTGCTGGCTTCTCTCTGCTCGGCGCCCTTGGCTAGGACGGCCTCCTTTGGCTGGTGTCAGGACGCTGGGGAGTGTACATCAGTGAGCAAACGCCCCCAGTCGTGCTCCTTCGAGAACTCAGGGACAGAAGGACAGCTTCTGGGGCTCCTACAATGGTGGGCAGACGAGGACTCTACTGTTAGATAGACTCGGGTCTGAGGCTTGGCTCCTTCTTTTGTAGCAACTGTGTGCCCTCAGACAAGTTACTCAGCCTCTCTGAACCTGATTTCTGCTCTGTAAAATGAGGATAATTTGTTGCTGTGTGAGGGCTAAATGAAACACGTGCAAAGGGCCAAGCACGTGGGGAGGGTTGGTAGGTAGAACACCAGAGTCGAGTGCAGATGCATTCTGGGGAGAGGGGCTGGCAGAGCCCACTGACAGCTTGCACAAACCCCAGATTCTCAGAAGCCTTCACGTTTTGCTTAAGACAAACATCATTCTGGAGCTGAATACGTAATTTGCATGAGTTCAATAGAAATTCCATTTTTAAATGATAATGAAGTAAAACGGATGCTCTAGAAAGAATCTCCACGTTCTGGCTGGGGCAGGTGGCCCTAACCCAGGAGGAGAAGGCTACTCAGTAGACAGGAAAGGAGGCGGAGGCTCCCAGCAATCAGTCGACTAATTAAGATCACATGTCTGGGAAATGTCCGAACCAGGATTTGGGCCCAGTCTGTCGTACTCCTGGGCCTAAACATGAAGCTGTCGTGCCTCATGGGTGGTGTTCTGTGCGGTCCAGCTGCCCCATCTTCTCCAAACGTGTGCTCCGCTGGCTGGCTGGCAGTGCGCTCAGCAGAGAGGGCGCTGCTTCCAGCCTGCCAAGCCAGTGTGGCCGCTTACCACCCCCATCCCCATCAGAACATCCCCGCGTGTCCTGATAGCCTGTGGCCACCAGGTGGCAGCATCCCTCAACCCGGTGGCTTGCTCTTCTAGGCGGAAAGGGGCGGACGGTGAAAGTCTGGGGGAGCCATTCATGGGACTGCTGGGGAGGGAGGGCGACAGGGTCCTTGTTTCTCTGACTCAGAATGCCCTGAAATGGCCTAAGGTGAATCTACAGCAAATCTCACCAGAGGACACCAACTCCAACCGTGGAGACAGAACAGGAAGCCAGAGGGTGAGGCCCCGCAGAGCGGCGGTTTGTTATAAGGGCAGGTGCTGGGACAGACATGTCCCTGCCCGGGGACAAACTTCGTACGCAGCACAGCGTGGGTGAGAGGCCAGGTCTGCTTCCTTACCTGTAAGATGGAGTAGCCATGATCCTCTCCAAGGAGGGGCCCTCTTGGAGGAAAGGCACGCACCGCGCTCGGCCCAGGCGCGCACTTCGGTGCTCACTAAGCGCTCAGGGTAGGGATCCAGCGGTCGTTACCATGATCATCAGGACAGCGTTCCCTGTCCCCACTGAGCCGTCAGGTAAGAAAAAAATTAGCTGTCACCTGTAGAGATGGTGCTGTGATGGGGGGATGCCCAGTATATGAACCCAGGAGGGGCACCTAAACTGCCAGGGGTGGGGTGCACCGGGAAGCACTCTGGAGGAGGGGACCCTGTGCTGACTTGTGCAGAATGACTAGGAGCTGGCCAGGTGGAAGCGATGATAGGTGGGGTGGCACCTGGCGGAGGAAGGTGGCGTCAGCTGCCCAGCTGCTGGAAGGGCTCTCCCACGCTTTGCTCTATGCCCTTGGCTAATAAGAATGGTAACAAAGACGGTGGCGGTGCATTTGAATTTTAAAACAATAATGAAATGAGCGTTGAGTGAGTCCTGACTCTCTCCTGTGTCCTGTGCTAAGCCCTCATATAAACTGTCTTATTTAATCCTCACTACACCTGTGGGAGAGGTTCCACTATTAACTCTGTTTCACACATGAGAGAGCAGAGGCACAATTAAGTAACTCACTCAAGATCACCCACGTAGAAGGGCACGGAGCTGCCTCTCAAACCCAGGTCTGATCTTCAGACCATTGCCCTCAACTCCTGCGCTGCCAAGGGGCAAGCCCTTTCCCCTCTCTGGGCCTTTGGTCCTCAGCTTCTGATGGCTGGGCTGGGCTGGGTGAAGCAAATGGCTATGAGGGACAGCCCTGGCTGCTTATTCCTGCTGCGCTCCCTCCCAGAGCACTGGTGGGGCCTCCTTGCGCAGGTGGGGCTGGCCAGCGTGGCCCGGGGGGTGACCTCCACCTGCTCCAGAGGCAGAGATGGTGAGCATTCTGCCCATGCTCCCTCCCCTATGCCAGGGGTCATTGCTAAGCCCAATTTCATTATTGTTCTGTGTTCTTAATATATGTCAGTTTTACTTTATGCTAAATCCAATAATGGAGCCCTGACCAATGCCTGGGGCAGGCCCCGGAGACATGGTGCCTGGGAATTCTGAGGCCTTCTGGGCTCTCCCCTTGGGGTGCGGTAGTCAGGCCACGTAGAGCCAGTGCCAGCAAGCCCAGCAATTACCTTGTGCTTTTACTTCCTTTTTTCCCACTGAGCTAAGGGCTGTCCCTTAGGCTGCCTGGGGAGGAGAGGCTTGGGGAAGGCGGAGGCGGAGGCGTCTTGCATCCTGGCCTGTGTGCTCTCCCCTCCCGCTCCACCCACAGCATCCAGAGCAGCTGTGGGCTGGAGGGCAGGGAGGGAGCCCTCACTGGGAGCCCAGCCTTGACTCTGCCGTGGACATACTTTGTGGCAAGTTGCTTTTCCTCTCTGGGCCTCACTGTCCTCATCTGTAGAATGGGGATAATCATGCCTGCCCAACCTCCCTGGCCCTCTAGCCAGTGTCTTCATCTAACACTTGGACCGGGATCCGCTTTCACCTGGTCAAAAGGCTTTGCCAAGGGCTTCTTTCTTTTTCAGTCAAGAACCCATATTGAAGAAACACAGCTTGATCTTCTTTAAAGAATGCAGCTGGCCAGGAAAGATGGCCCCAAACACAGCACAACACACATCAAACATGGGGGTTTTGTTTTTAATTAAGTGAGGTAAAAGCCTAGCATAAATACTTTAACTAAAGTTTAGGAATAAAATGTATTCTGAAATTAGCATGTCTTCAAAGGCAGATTTTTAACATACCATGTAAAATACCTCTGTGTGGCAATTTAGGTGCCTAGAAGTACTCCATGTAGATCTGACAGCAAGAGGATGGAGGAAAAAAAAACCTAAACTGTTCCTCTGCAAATAGTTATCTTTCTTTAAATTGTGGTCAAATGCACATAACACAGTTTTCCATTTTAGTCATTTTAAATGTACAGTTCAGTAGTGTTAAGTATATTCACGTGTTGTACAATCTCCAGAACCTTTTCATCTTGCAAAACTGAAACTTTAAACCCATTAAACAACAGCTCTCCGTTTCGCCCTCCCTCCAGCCCCTGGCAACCACCATTCTACTTGTTTCTGTGGGTTGGACTATTCTAGATACCTCATATAAATGGAATCATACAGTATTTGTCCTTTTGTGATAGGCATATGTCACTTAACATAATGTCTTTACGGTTCACCCATGTCGTAGTATGTGTCAGAATTCATTCATTTTTGAGACTGAATAATAGTCCATTGTACGTATATAACACATTTTGTTTATCCATTAATCTGTCAATGGACATTCGGGTTGCTTCCACTTTAGGCTATTGTGAACAATGCTACTGGGAATATGGTGTATAAATACCTGTTTGATACCTTGCCTCTAGTTCTTTTGGATATATACCCAGCAGTGAAATTTCTGGATACGTTAATTCTGTGTTTAATATTTTGAGGATCTGCCCTACTGTTTTCAATAGTGGCCACACCATTTTACATTCCTACCAACGGTGCAGAAGGGTTCCAATTTCTTCACATCCTTGCCAACACTTGTTATTTTCTGTTGTTGTTGTGTTGTGGGTGTTATTTTATTTTATTTTATAGTCGCTATCCTAATGGGTGTGAGGGGATATCTCACGGTGGATTTGATTTGCACTTCCTTAATGATTACTGATGTTAAATATCTTTTAATGTGCTGTTGGCCATTTGTATATCGTCTTTGGAGAAATGTCTCCTTTAAGTCCTTTGCCCATGTTTTAACTGGGTTCTTTGTTTTGCTGTCATTAAGTTATAGCAGTTCTTTACATATTCTGGATATTAACCCCTTATCAGATATGGGATATACAAATACTTTCTCCCATTCCATGGGCTGCCTTTTCTCTCTGTTGTGTCCTTGAATGCACAGAAGTTTAAAATTTTGATCTAGTCCAATGTACCTATTTTTACTTTTGTTGCCTGTGCTTTTAGTGTCACATCCAAGAAGTTATTGCCAAATCCAATGCCACGACGTTTATCTTCTAAGAGTTGTATAGGTTTAGTTCTTACATTTAGATCTTTAATCCATTTTGAGGTAATTTTTATACACTGTGTAAGGTAGGCATCCAGAGACCAACTTCATGTGGATATCCAGTTTTCTTTCAAATAGTTATCTTAAGATAAGGTTTATGATTGATGGTGACAGTTTACCATATCTGACCATATTTGGTTGAATAAAATATTTTACATACCTTGGCTACAATACAAAACAAAAAGCATTCAAATTCACCTTCTAGGTTTTGCTCATTTCATGTTCCCATCTTTATATCTTTTAACAGAAATACTCTTTGTTAAAAATAACATGCTGCACTGTCAGCAGTGTGGACTGTTTTCCAACAATATAAATTTCAGGGAGGTGTTAGTGGGCAGATCAATGAATCATCCACGTGGCTGAGTCACTTACCAGACTCAGCGCCTGTCCTTTCCTGCCTGTGAGCAGGATCCTGTGATGCTTGGTCTCTGCACTTTCCCGGTGTTCCTGATAGCACAGATTTTAAGGGTAAGGGTTGGTGTCATTGTTATGAAAGCTCTGGCCAGACAGCCACCACCGAGCACCATTTTTTGCAGGTTTGGGCCCCAGACTCAGAGCCCACGAGCAGAGTTCTGAACCCCCAATGCAGTAGACACATAAAACGCAGAGATTCAGAGCACTTCCGAACTTTTGATTTGCTCATAGTTTAAAGCTCCTCCTAGAAGGCTGCTTCTTTAAACTGCTGGATCCTTCCCACAGGGAAAACTGGTCTCCAATGCACAGAGTGCCACCCGCAGCAGGCGTTTGAGGGGCCCGTGCTGGGTGTCCACTCACCCCTGCCGCCTCTCACACCTCAAGCCGCCTTCCGCATCTGGAATGGTCATCATGAGCTGGAGGAGGACCTGAATTTCCTGGGAAAATGCTAAATCGCGGAGGCTTCTGGTGCCAAGAAAAGTAGCCTGGCCAAGATTTGGGGCTGTGAGCCTCAAATGCCACCTCAGGAAGCAGCCATCCCCCTGGGTAGTGCAATCTGGCTTGATTTTGCCAAAACAAAGGAAAGGCCCTCCAGCAATTTCTGTGGCTTTGTTTTGCAAGATTAAATCGCCTGCCTTTAATTCTCCTTTACCGGCTTAATAAAAACTGGAATTTCAAAACAGTGAAAGACAGAAACCTCACTTTGGAGTGGATGTCAGATCCCACATGACCTGCATTTCAGTCTGGGACAAAGAGATGGATCATGGAAACTTCTGGGGAGTGGAGGCTTTGGTGGTAGTAGGATTCCCTAGGCTTTGGAGCTCCTGGACCACCCCCATGTGTACATGTGCTCGGAGCCCATGGGGACTCATAGCTGTTTCCACACACAGAACAGAAGCTTGCCAGACTTCCCCACTCCAGGACCCTACCCCGGCATGCCTCCAGAGCCAAGTTCCAGCTCATTTATGTGTATTTCCAAGTGGGGCTTCGGGACCTCTTCCCAAGGAGCAGGCTGGGCCCAAAGGGAAGTGGCCTCCTCTGCACCCAGCCCTGGATGGGCTCTGCAGCGGCCAAGCATATGAGACACCCACCCCCCCGCCCTCAGGGAGGTCCAGGCACATGCAGAAGACAGGCTCTCAGACAAGTACCACCCAATGGGACCCGGGAAGGAAGCATGAGGACAAGGGAGTCCGAACAATGTGCCAAGACCAGCCTAGGGGGATTAGGAAGGCTTCCTCAAGGAGATGATGCCAAGGCCGGTCTTGAAGAACCAGCAGGAGTTGACCAAGTTAGTAAAGGAGGAGCAGGCGTCTCAAGAGGGGGGCGTGCATGAGCAAAGACTCACTCAAGTGCGAGGGAGCCAGACGTCAGAGAACTACAGGAGAAGGAGCGGGCTGCTGCTTCCTCAGCCTCTGCACACACACGGAGGTTCTGCTGTAATCACTGCCCCCACGTCCTCCCGGCTCTTCCCCTCCAGTCTCTCCCTTGACCCTGTCAAAGCCCCGAAGTTGACTGGGTCTGATGGGGCATGTTGGCCCTCATCGCTTAGCTTGTTCTCCTATCTCTGCTGTCCCATTGAGTACCCTAAGCCACAGCCCCTCACGAAGAATATACAGTCTCTGCCCCCAGAATGTGGGAGGCCACCAGAGACAGAAGGTCCGGCACACAGTCTGGATGGGACCATACCCAGAGAACCTGCAACCCGGGTCTTTGGAAGGTAGTGTGGCTCTTGGGTTAGGTGGCCTGAATCTGAGTCCCACCTCCACCGCTAATGTATCAAGGGACTTGGGCAAGTCACATGAGGCTCTCGGAGCCTCGGTTTCCCATTTCCAAAATGGTGAGGGAGTGAGGATGCAGTGAGGTTGAGGTCGTGCATGTAAAGCACAGAGCGTGGAGACGTCCGCTAGCGTGACTGTACTGATTGCCCGAACCTAGATGCAGAGAGGCAAAGTGGTGATCGCCTATCTTGTCTTCTCCAGAATTCCCACATTAAGTTTTTCTCTACATTCTCTCTCCCTCTCTTCTCTCTCCAGTGTAATGAAGGTTTGGCTGGTTTAACACAGATCTAAAACCGTGGCTTCAACAAGAGACAAATATATTTCTCGCTTACCTAATAGGCCAGGTGTAAGCAGTCTAGGGCTCCTAATGGTGGTTCCACAGTGTCAGCAACCTGAGTTCTTGCCAGCCTGTCACTCTGTCAACCCCAGAGTGTTGTCCTCATCCACGTGGCTCCAAATCGCTCTTCCCTGCCATGTCTGCATCCCAACCAGTGGGACTGGGGCAGACCAAAAAGCACGTGGCGCATCCTCTCCCTTTAAAAGCACGACCTGGAAACTGCCCGCATCACTTCTGCTCACATCCTTTTGGCCTGGCCTTAGCCACGGGCTAGACCTAGCTGCAAGGGAGGCTGGGTAGCTGCGTGCTCAGTGACCAAATGACGGCTGTCTTATCATAGACGAAAGGGAAACCAGATATTGGGAGACAACTGAGTCTTCTTTTCTCAGCCCGCTAGCCTACTCCTCAAGGGTGTGAGAGCTCAGAGCTGGGCTCCACTGCTATAGATTTATTCACACGGAGGGAGGCTGACTGCTAGCCTGACACCTCGGAACTGCTGTAGTGAAAAGCCCCACGATCAGCCCTCTGCCTTCTTAGAGAGCGGAACAAGGGACAGCCTAAAACAGCAGCAGCAAGACTGCAGCTTAGCTGGGGGAAGGCTTCCCCGAGAGAGGGGATCGTTCTCTGTAGAAGCCGCTGGGCTTCTACACACAACTTGGTACAGGCCTCTGTGTACTGGAGGGTGGCTGATGACCAGTCGTTGGGTACAGAGAAAGTGGTGGCTGGAGGGAGGAAGTCTGAGATTATTTTCTAGTCAAAAGATACAGTATTTCTCTGAAGGTTATAGTCTGTTCTGAGACACAGCCTCACAAAGTAAAAGGCTTTTTGTTTGCTTTATTTTTATGTACTGTTTACGTGGGCCTCTCACTGCTGTGGCCTCCCCCGTTGCGGAGCACAGGCTCCGGACCCGCAGGCTCAGCGGCCATGGCTCACTGGCCCAGCCGCTCTGCGGCATGTGGGATCTTCCCGGACTGGGGCACGAACCCGTGTCCCCTGCATCGGCAGGCGGACTCTCAACCACTGCGCCACCAGGGAAGTCCTATGTACTGTTTTGAAAAGTTTATATATTCACATTGTTTACAATCTTTGAAAAGATAAAAAGGAGTAGAGTTCAAAGTCCCTCACCCCTCCCAATAGGGAAGCACTGTACTGAGTGCCTTCCTGATACTCTTTCTGCAAGTACAGCAAACATGAACAGACAATGCCGCCATGCCCACCCACCTCTTTTCTAAACACTCTCTGGTGCCCTGCTCTGTGGATGTGTCCTCAGGGCCAGCCGCTCACGTTCTTCCCAGTGGCCTCGCTCTCTCTGTCCTTTGATATTTCACAAGAGTAGCCCGAGACATGACAACAAATATTTCATACCCTCCACACATGACATTTTCCACATATGCTTTACAAATGTGCGTCTTCATTCCGAATCCAATGTCCTGGGAAACATGTCTTTTCCACATGGCCACTAATATAATATAAAAAGCATTTTCCCCTTCCTTCAGCCCCAGGGGGGAGCTATATCATGAAAACGAAAAAGTGATGAGAAAATGAGAAATCCTGCCTAGAGAGCTCTGTCTCCAAGTGGTTTTCCAGAGGCTCCCTGGGACTGCGTCACCTTGTGAAGCGTAAATCACCAGCTAGGCCTGCTGAAGCTGTCACCCAGTGGCCCGGTGCGTGGCTGTTTCCGTTTGGTGGCCATTGACCCAAAACGTCCCTGCTGTGTGTGGTCCTCTGCCTGTCCACCCACTTGCCTGCTTCAGCAGGCCTGGCACTGGGGTGGGCACACACGCCCCGTGGGCCCATCTGCTTGCAGAACTGCAGAGTTTCTAGGTGAGGCCCGTGACCACCCCGGTTCAACCGTTTGGAGGCAAACCCTACTGCTGCCGGGCTTGCAGCAGACCATGGGGTGCCTCCCGTGCCTTCCAATAAAGCCCGGGGCCTCTGCGCTCAAGCTTGGCGGCCTTTGCGAGCCTTCAGCACAAGTCATGGCCTGGAAACCCGGGAACCTGGCTAAAGCACCAGGGCCAGGGCTTGGTAAATGCCAGCCTCAGCCTGCCTTTCCTTCCCTCGCCCTGCCCTTCCCTCTAACCCCTAACATACCCAAGCTATCAATAAGTGCAGCTCAGAGAAGCAAAAGTTCCCCTGGTCTCTTGCTCTCTGGTACTTCCAAAAAAACTCCAAGCCCTACTGTCTATAAGAAAGTTCACGGTTCGCGGTTGCTAGGGGGCGCTGTCGCGCAACATTTGTGCGCTCAAAAATGTCTTGCCTGCATTTTTCAAAAAAGAGGCATTCTTTTTTACAACAAGTTGAGGTTCAGAGCAAAAATGAGCAGAAAGTACAGAGAGTTCCCTTATACTCCCCTGTGCCCTCCCCCATCCCAACCCACAGCCTCCTTCACTGTCAACATCCTCCACCAGAGTGGCACGTGTGTTACAGTCTGTAAGCCTACGTTGACACATTATTATCGCTCAGATTCCATAGTTTACGTTAGGGTTCACTCTTGCTGTTGTACGTTCTATTGGGTTTTGGCAGATGTATAATGACAGGTGTCACCATTATAGTATCATACAGAGTAGTTTCACTGCCCTGTAAATCCTCTGTGCTCTGCCTTTTCATCCCTCTCTCCCCTCCATTTCCGGAGGCCACCAAAATTTTTACTGTCTCCACAGTTTTGCCTTTTCCAGAATGTCATAGAGTGGGCATCCCACAGTGTGTAGCTTTTTCAAATCGGCTTCTTTCACTTAGTTACATACATTTAAGTTTCCTGCATGTCTTTTCATGGTTTGATAACGCATTTCCTTTTAGTGCTGAGTAATATTCCATTGTCTGGATGTACCACACGTTTACTTACCCATTCACCTATGGAAGGACGTCTTGGTTGCTTCCAGTTTGGGGCAGTTATGAGTAAAGCTGCTATAAACATCTGTGAGCAGGTTTTCCCGTGGACGTAAGTTTTTAACTCGGTCGAGTGAATTACAGGGAGCACACTGCTGGATTCTTACCCTGAGCGTCCAGAGGCAGGATGTTCAGTGGGGTAGGCAGTCTTATAATCGGTCAGCTCACGGGGACCCCTGTGGAGTCTCACATCCTTGAGGGCCAGAACACCGACCTCGCTCTTTCAGAGTCCCTGCTCCCTCTTGGTGGCAGAGATACGCCGAGAGGTGTGAGTGGTAGGCCTGCCTCTACCCCTCCTCTCTCTCTTTCATTCTTTACTCCACAAAGTTGAGGGTCTGAAGATTTTTCATTATAAACTGAATTTTTTTTCCAACACCAGCATGTAAGAAAATCAAGTATACAACTTTTCATTCATTACCGGTATTTTGCTGTCATTGTTGGAGTGATTAATGTCATACCTCTTATTTGTTCTGTTTGTTGCAAACATACAGCTGCACTGACATTCAAATTGGTTATGAAACAAACTAGTAAAGAAGATGGGATATATATATATATATATATATATATGATGGAATACTACTCAGCCATAAAAAACAATGAAATTTTGCCATCTGCAACAACATGGATGGACCTGGAGGGTATTATGTTTAGTGAAATAAGTCAGACAGAGAAAGACAACTACTGACAACTACTGTTATCACTTATAAGTGGAATCTAAAAAAAAAAAATGAATATAACAAAAAAGAAACAGATTCGCAGATGTTGAGAACAAACTAGTGGTTACCAGTGCAGAGAGGAAGGGGCAAGATAGGGGTAGGGGTTTAAGAGGTACAAACTACTATGTATAAAATAAATAAGCTACAAGGATATATTATACAGCACAGGGAATATAGCCAATATTTTATAATAACTATAAATAGAATATAATCTATGAACATTTTGAATCGCTATGTTGTACACCTGAAACTAATAAAATATTGTAAATCAACTATACCTCAACTAAAAAAACGGTTTTGGTGCTTTACCCCAGGGAATCTAATTCCCCCGGGGATCTTTAGGGAAAGCTGTCCTAACTTGCAGGCACCCCAGTCTAAGCTGGGAGCCACCAGGACTTGGCCCCTCTGCTTCGTGGATTCTTTGTCCTCGAACAAGAAACTGGTGGCTAGTTTGGGCTAGTTTAGAGTATGATGTTTTAACCATTTTGTCTAAGTTGTCCACATTTTAAAATCAGGACCTTGGAAATATAAATCTTGTTTGCAGCTTCTCTTGAAAAGTCAGAAAATGAGGCCACCTGGGACTTCTGTTCCCACAGGGTACCATTCCGTGCCCTCGAGATGAGCTGGACGCTCAGTCCCCTCCAGCCTGTCTCACCATCTGTTTTACATGCAACGTTCCTGTAAGCCTCTGAGTTTGCAGCCCTTGTGTGAGGTGTGTGGTAACCTCCAGTTAACCAAGATGTGATTTTTCTGTAGTACGTGAGTCCCCACAGGACCAATAACAAATCACCATGAAGGCACAAAGGTCTACCAGTGAGTAGGGGGCAGACATCCCAGGGGGGTCTGTCTAGACTGGGGTTCCTTAGGGTCTCTGGTCCTGATACTGTGTGGTGGGCCCTGCTATGAGTGCTTTACATGTATCCAGTAAGTTGATTCCTTCAGTAACCCTATGAAGTAGGGACCGTTATTATCCTCATTTTACCCATAGAGAAACTGAGGCACAAAGGAGTTAAATCACGCATCCGAGGATGATAAATAGAATCTGTCTTCAAAGCTCCTGGGGCCTGATGGGACCCCTCAGGCAAGGTAGTCCTGGCCCTTGGGAATGGAGGGGAGCCACGTAGGGTCTCCCCAGGAGCCTAGACAGGAACCCCTAGACAGGGGTTGCTCCTCGGGACTCAGATCAGCTGCCTCTCAGTGGGAACACTGGAAGGAACCTGGATGCTGCTGGAGGAAGACCTTCTGACCGCAGACCCCTCTGACCCGCAGAGCAGGCCGACTTACTTCTCGCCTGCCCATGCATTCAACCCAGTCTCCCATTTTACAAAGGGCTGCCGTTTACTGCGTGTTTACTACGTGCCAATCCTCTAGGTTCGTTGTCTTACTGAACCCCCTTGATGACAATTTTGTGTCAACCTGTGTCCCCATTTTATGGAGGAGGAAACTGAGGTGTCGACAGTTTCCCTCACTTGCCTGAAGTCACAGAGCTCACCAGTGACGAGCAGGCTATGAACAGTCATAGACGGAGGTGCTCGGACCCCCTTTACTTCTCTGCTCTCTCTGAAGCTTACCCCTTGCCCTTTGCACTCAGTTTCCCCTCCTTTGCTCTGATTTCTGGGCCCAGCTCCAACCCCCAGCCCCCAAGTGACCCCTGCAGTCTCTTCTCTCAGCCTCTGATCCGTGGCCTGCCTTCAGCCTTTTGTCCCCATGCATTCATTTATTAGTTCCAGCTTCTAATTGTGATGTTCACATCTACCATCTTACTCATTCATTGCCAGCTTGACCTATTCATTTTTGAGAGGAACAGTACAATCTCCTACTATGATCATGTTCTCATCACTTTTCCCTTTTAATTCTGTGAAATTTTGCTTTATCTATTTCCAGATTATGCTATTAGGTGCCTACACATTCCCCATTGGTAATCCTTTGCCTTGCTATCTACTTAGGCTCATAAGATAGTGGTATTGTACTTCTTTTGGTTAATGTTTGCCTGCTTAATTTTTTTTCTATCCCATTTATTTTTTGATAGTTTTCTTTAGGTGTAGTTACTTTCATTCAATAATCTAACACATACTTATCAAGGACCTACTGTGTGCTGAGCACTGGGCTTGGCCCTGAGGATTCAGTAGTAAACTAGTGTGTTGGTGCATTAGTTTTTTTTTTTTTTTTTTTTTTTGGCTGTGTTGGGTCTTCATTGCTGCGCGTGGGCTTTCTCTAGTTGCGGTGAGTGGGGGCTACTCTTTGTTGCGGTGCATGGGCTTCACATTGTGGTGGCTTTTCTTGTTGTGGAGCACGGGCTCTAGGCAAGCAGCCTTCAGTAGTTGCAGCATGCAGGCTCAGTAGTTGCGGCACATAGGCCCTAGAGCATGTGGGCTTTAGTAGTTGTGGCTCGTGGGCTCTAGAGTGCAGGCTCAGTAGTTGTGGCACAGGGGCTTAGCTGCTCCGTGGCATGTGGGATCTTCCCGGACCAGGGATCGAACCTGTGTCTGCTGCATTGGCAGGTGGATTCTTAACCACTGTGCTGCCTGGGAAGTCCCCGCATTAGTTTCTTATGACTGCTGTAACAACCTACTACAAACTCTCAGCCCGTGCACTTCTGGAAACCAGGAGTCTGAAATCAGTATCACGGGGCTGAAACCGAGGTGTCAGCAGAGCCATGCTCCTCCCAGAAGCTGTAGCGAGGGCAACCTTTCCTTGCCTTTTCCAGCTTCTGGTAGCCACCAGCATTTCTTGGCTTGTGGCTGCATCACTCCAATTTTCAAGGCCAGCATCTTCTAGCTCTGCTCCCTCTACATGGGGCCGCCTCCTCTGTGTGTGTGAAATCTTCCTCTGCCTCCCTTTTTTTAGGACACTTGTGATTGCATTTAGTCCCACCCAGATAATCCAGGATAATGTCAGCATCTCAATATCTTAATTTAATCACATCCTTTGCCATATAAGTTATTGTTCATTCTTTTGCCATATAAGGTGACATTCACAGGTTTCAGGATTAGGAAATGAATATGTCTTGGGGCCATTATTCAGCCTACCACAGTCAGGAAGCCTTCCTTCAGGGAGCTAGCATTCTAGAGAGTCAGGAAAGGAAGGAGGAGTGATGGGTGTGTAGCTGGGGTTGAGGGCAGCACGTCAGAAAACCAGAGAGACTCTGGTTCACAGGAGACTGAATGAAGTGAGGCTTGAGGCCTTAAGTGCAAATGCCCTGAGGCAGCCAACTTGGCTGGTCGGGGATTGTCTGTGAGCTCAGGAGGGGGCGTGGGGAGGAGGCTGGAAAACCAGGTGGGGGACCGACAGTCCCTGAAGGGCCATGGAGGCCATGGTGATGGGTTTGGATTGTATCCCAAGGCAATAGTGAGCTGCGACAGGGCTTCCAGCAGTGGAGGGATGTGAGCTATTGAGCTGTGCAGAGCTAACAGATGCCTCTTCCTCACAAATCCTTCCCTGGGCAGGTAAGGGACGACACAAGGAAGCTGCCTCTCAGGCCACACCACCGCCCAGCTACAAGCCTTTCAGGCCCTGATCGATTATCCCTTATGCTGGGCACCTCTCGTGCTCTAGACAGTCCACTGAGCATTCGACACCCATGTTTGTAACAGGGCGCTCCAGGTGATACTGGACTCGGTGCTTTTGAAATCTCAGATGGCTAGAAATGGGTAGGGAAGGGGGAGACTTCAAGTCTCATGCTCTGACCTTGAAGCAATGCTGCCCACTTAAAGCTTTAAGAAGCTAGACTGTCTGGGTCTGAATCTGAATTCAGACACTTACTAACTATGGGACCCTGGGGGGGGGCATCCCAGAACCTCGTTATGCTTCTTTTCCTCCTCTATAACATGGAGACCAAATGCCTTCCAGTGTCCGTGTGAAGATTCAAAGAGATAAAACAGGCAAAGGGCTTATAGCAGGAGCTTAGATTAGGAAACACAGAATAAATGTTAACTGTTGTTATTTGATTTTTAGTTCCTATAGGAGACAACTTTGAGAGCAAGCTATTCCTTTGTTGTCTGAGAAGAGGGAAAAATAACTAACAGGGCATTTGATTTTATACAGAAAAAGCCAAGATGCTCTTCGGGGATGGAGAGCTTCTAGGCAACAAAATAAAAACACTTGAGAGTTTTGTTTTGTATAATTGCGTGAAAGGTTGTCTTCATTCAGGGCAGAACTGTGCCTCTTGCCGGTTTGCTTGCAGAAATAAAAAGGAAGCGATTTTCCTCTCAGGCTGCAGGAGCCTGGGGGTTCTTGGAGATGGGGGAGAGCAACATGGCTGGAGCTCCCCCATGTGGAGGGGGTGATGGCCAGGGACCTCAGGGACAGTGGGTCAGGTGGGGCCTGGGGCCACCGCTGGCTTTAGGACTTTGACCTGCTCGCACCCAAGAGCTAGCTTGAGGTTTTCCATCATGCTCTGTGGTTCTCTCCTGTTATTTATTTATTTATTTATTTGCGGTATGCGGGCCTCTCACTGCTGTGGCCTCTCCCGTTGCGGAGCACAGGCTCCGGACGCGCAGGCCTAGCGGCCATGGCTCACGGGCCCAGCCGCTCCGCGGCATGCGGGATCCTCCCGGACCGGGGCACGAGCCCATCGGCAGGCGGACTCTCAACCACTGCGCCACCAGGGAAGCCCCCTCCTGTTATTCTTTCAGGCGAGTCTGGTCCTGGTTGGGTTTGGGAGTATTGGAGGAGCGTCCCCGGCCACATTCGGGGTGGGAGACTCGGGGGCTCAGCAGGGCCTTGGAGAGCTTGTTATGAGGTGGCAAGAGGTCACTGGAGAAAAGGAGAGTGGGCAGCTAGAGTCAGGAGGTGAAATGAGAGCTGCAGCAGCAGCTAGGATTTGAGGAGGGCAGACTCAGCCTGCAGACTCCCAGCAACATCGCAGAGGGGAGCCTGACGAACGTGGCGATACTGTAACCAAGTAGGCTGAAGACTGGGTCTTTAGTGCTAGGTGGGCACAAAAGGGAAGCCTGACCTTTGGGAACAGTGAGGATCTGGGCATCTAATTATAGATGATTTTTCATCTTTGTAGTAACCCTATAGGGTAGGTACTGTCATGTAGCTTGTTTTTCAGGTGGGAGAATTGAGGCACAGAGAGGGTAAGTATTGAGTCCCCAGTCACACAGCTAGTAAGGAGCAGAGTTGGAATTCGCACTGGGTCTGTCTGACCCCAAAGCCTGCTGGTTCCTCCAGGGAGCAGGCCCTTACCTCTGCTCTGCAGTAACTGCAGTCATTGAATCCTGCTCAAGTCCTCCCAGTGAGGAGAGTTTCTGGGAAATTCCTGCCCTGTAGGAGCTGGTGGAAGAGAAGCCCCTTCCTGAGTATTCTCAACGCAATTCAGGACTTCCTACTCCCTCCCGGGCCCCACCCTTCTTTCCTCGAGGAGGAGGCCAAGGTTACTGGTGATTGCGAGGCGGTGTGTAGAATGTTTGGAGCGTGGACTCAGGAGCAGCGTCGCAAACCTCTGTTGACATCACAGGTGCTGGGGCCGCGCTGGCGATGCCGGGGATCCCCAGCGGGGTTCAGCCCTTTCCCGCCGGTCTGCGAAGCTGCCGGTAGATGGCGCTCCGACCCTGCCCCCTGCTCTGCGATCTGCGCTACTGAGCTTCGTGCTCCAGATCCCAACGTCCGCCCTCCCATCCCAGGCTCACCGGGCAGCGCCCGCACTTTCAGAGCAAGAGCTGTTTATTCACTGTCCTTCTGTTAACAGGCACTGATGTGACGCCTGCTGAGTACCAAGGCCTGTGCTGTGTGCTTTGTGTTCAGCGTTCACGGTCCAATGGGGAGGACAGACGAGGCTGTTGCAATTCAGTGTGACCACCACTAGGTCAGGAGGGACCTGGGCAGGAGCTTGAGGGCTGGGGGAGTGCTAAGCTCCTGGACTGGGCGGCCTCACACCGTCTGGGTGGAAGGCTGGAGTTGGTGTTCTCATAGAGCTGTGCCTGGGGGAATATTTGGGACCAGGGACCCCAGGCACACAGTTGGTGCCCCAAGAAATGAAGGAGAGTAGATGAGGACATTGTGGAGTCTGTGCAGAGAGCGGCCATCAGTGGCCCTGACCCTGACATGGCAGCCACACCGGCGGTGGCAGTAGCAGCAGTGTGCTCATTTCCTGGGGACTTCTCAGCCCCTCAGAGTTTCACGGTGGACTCTGGGCACCCTCTCTGAAACTGCTGTCTCTGTGGGTCTCAGGGTGTCCACCCATCACAGCCAGGCCTCAGGGCTGCACCCAGGCTTGAAGGGAGATCCATCCGGAGGGCACCTGGGGGAGAAGCCTGCGGGGAAGCAGGGAATGAGAGGAGGGGATTGGGCTGATGGAGAGAGGAAATACTACCCTGCATTCAATACGTGTCATGTGAAGGTACAGTCCTGGGCACCGTACCCTATATTATTATCCTCACAGCAACTTTTTCAAGAGACATAATCTCCCCTGTTAGGCAGATGGCATCATGGATGTTCAGGGAAGGAAAGTCTCAGGTCCAGGTGTACACAGGGCGAGTGACAGATGAAAAGCTGTGCTGTTGACACATGAAGTCATGTGCCTGGGGGAGACGAGGGCCAGCACCATAGCCCCACCCCTGGCTGGTGTTGAGGAGGGGCCTGTTAGTGAACATCTGAGTGCAGAGCTGTGAGTGCCTCTTCCTGAGTCAGGCTGGCTCCCAACTCATGCCCCCAGACTGGCTCTGGTTTATCACCTGGGTGCCTGGCCACCAAGGCTCCCTGCCTCTGGGACCCCAGGGTACAGGGTACAGAGGGTAGGACCTGCAGCCCTTCCTGCCCTCATAGAGGACCGACGTCACCTGGCCCACCTTCAGGGACTCCCGTGTTTTCACTTGCCTGCCCCTGGTTCCTGGTTGAGGTTCCATGTGCGGCTTGAATTCTGAGCCCAAGTCGAGCCATAATGATCACAGCCTATGCCGTCTCTAACCCCCGCTTCCAAAGCGACTTCTCAAAACCAGCCCCTTGAATACTCTCCCAGCCGTGTTTGATCCCCAGTCTCTCTTTTCTCTTCCTTCAAACAGTTCATTATTTTGCATGGAGATTTCGCTTTTCTTTGACTTTTTTTCCTTCATATATAACCTGATAAAAGGGCTCCCGTTATTTCAGAATATATTCTGTGCCCTATTCTGTGCCCAATTACACACCATCTATAGTTGATTTTCATGAAATTTAAATAACAAAGAGGGACGCTTATGTCATTTCTTCCTTATAAAAATACACCCTCGAAATCCTCTCTCATTGGAAAGCTGCAGCGTGTCCACAGTCTAACAGCTTGTGAGAGTGTGCTGCCTCATTAGAAGTGCACACAGAGTGAGGTGTGTCCTGGTAACAAGAGCTAAATGTGCACTCACTGTCCCCAAGTGGAAACAGACTGCCCGGAACTCCAGGACCTGGCAACATCTGCCAGTCTCTGCAACAGTGTCAGCCCAGGGCGACCTGACACAGGGAGGTCAGAGATCCCATCCTGTGGGCGATGGATCCAAGGAGGGTGTGTGTCGGCAGACGCTCAGGGGGACTGCAAGTGGACGGGCAGGATGTCTCGGTGGCAAGACATTAAATACCCGAACTGAGCTTACCCCTCCCGAGCCCCAGATGGCAGTCTGCATGCAGCTCGGGGTCTGCGTGCCTCATAGCCAGGCACAGGGAGGGTCTGAATACTTGAAAGCTTGACTGAAGTCCTGGAGCTAAAGGTGATAGCTAAGACACCGGAGGGCTTGTTGGGACCCTTGTCATGGGGCTATTCTGTTGAACTATGGGGTGATGATACTTGACATCCAATTTTAAGTTTCCCTCTTCTGGATTGAATTCTTCATATGGGGCCTGGCAGAGAGGAGAGAAGGGAGTTCACCCCTGGATGGGGGGCTGTAAAGGGCTGGTGATAGGAGAGGAGTCTGGATTGTGGAGGAGCAGCCTTCATTCCTTGCATCCCAAAGCCCACTGCCTCAGCCCCTGTGCAAGTTTCTGTGCTAGCTTCACAAAAGCATCCTGCCTCTAGGTCTCCCCTTAAGGAAGCTGCACAGGAGCGGAAGGGCACCTACAGTCACAGGAGCCGTTCCAGGGGACACCCAGGGGGCTGGACATGACCTCCTTGGGCCCAGCCTGTCATCCTAGCCAGACTGGAGGAGTGAGACTTGGGCTGGGCCTTACCTATGTTGATGCCTGAGAGAATAGACAGGGGATGTCTGAGAGGAGAGAAGGCATAGACAAAGGCCGGAAACAGGCAAGTACAACTCAAGTTTGGAAGGAGGGAAGAGCTGGTACGTTTGGAAAAGATAGTTTGGAAATCTCCCATAAGAGTAAATCAAAATAAAAATATGTGTTGTTGTGGGATTAGAAAGAAACATAGAACTGCACCCTAACTCCCCATATTACCTGGGCCCACACCTGAAAAAGAATTGTGATGATAGTAGTTAAGGGTTCAGTCTCCCTTCAGTCAACACTAATGGAGGAAACACTAAAATGCAATAAACATCACCTTAACCAAGAGTTTCAAGTTAACATCACCAATGTCAACATTACCAAGGTTGTCCCTGGTGGGACAGGTTAGCATCAAGTCCTTCCTCATACGATGCAGTGAGAAGAACACATTACCTCCATGGTGTTTCTGCCAAAATGTCAATCCTCAGTCTGATTATGAGGAAACATCAGAAAAGTCTGTACTGAGGGACATCATGCTAAACAGTTGGCCTGTACTCCTCCAAAATGTCAAGGTTATGAAAAATAAAGGCTGAAGAACCATTCCAGACTAAAAGAGATGAAAGAGACATGACAACCAAAAGCAATGTATGATTCTAGATTGGATCTTGGCTTTGAGAGAAGATAGGTAAAGAGGACATAATTGGGACAACTGGAGAAATTTGAATATGGACTGGGCATTAGATATTAGCACATATCAATGTTAAATTTCCTGATTTCAAAAATTATACTGAGATTATGTTTTTAAATGTCCTTTTTTTAAGGAAATACACACTGAAGTATTTAGGGCTAAAATGTTATGCTGTCTGCAACTTGTTCTCAAAGGATTCAGCTAAAAAACAGTGTTTCTTTCTCTATCTATCTATCTATCTATCTATCTATCTATCTATCTATCTATCTATCTATCTATGTACCTATGCATCTATCTAGAGGCTGGCAGAATGATAAAGCAAACGGGGGAAAATATTAACAATTGGGGAAAACATTAACAATTGGTGAATCCGGGTATTCAAGAGTTCTTGCAACTGTTTTGTGTGTGAAATTATATTAAACTAAAAAGTTACTCCAAAAAGGAAAACATGTAATTCATACATACAAGAGTGTAAGCTCTTAAAACTGTTAAATGGAGGTAATATCTGACTCTGAAGTAGGTTGGGAGGAATGGATGGCATTTTATGAGAACTTAATAAATGAAACAGGTTCTTATTAATAATGTCTACTTTTACTTACAGTTATTTACAAGGAGGGCTCATACCTTTTCCCCTCCATGGCATCAAGGAATTTGTGCGATATTCCTGGTCTGGTATCTGGACCCCCATAAGAATGTCCCAATTCCTCACCATCGCACCATCGCTGGTACTAAAGTCCAGGGCACATGCCAGGAACCTGGAGTAAGGCTGGAATTCTCCCTGATCAGTCCTTTGCAGATGCCATGGAATGAGTCCAAGGACGTTTACCTTTGACTAAGACCTCAGCACCTGATGCAGCTTTACAAATGAATGGTGTGAAGGTGCTTAAAGGTGAAGATGGTCTTAAATACCAGTTCTTAGCACTTAATGTGAGGGACAAGTAGACAGAGCAGGAGGCTGGTGTCAGAAGCCCAGATAGCCCCACATTCTGCTCCACCTGTTCCTAGGTGGCAGACCCTCCAAAGAGCCAGGCCACCGGCTTCAACCTGCAAGCCCATCCTCTCTTGCCCCACCCATTTCCAGCCCACCCTTGCCTCTAGGCTGGACAATCCCACTCCAGCTGCCAGTACTCTCAGCATGCGTTAGCTCAGTGGTTCTCAAAGTGTGTTCCAAGGACCCTGCGGGGTCCCGAGACCCTCACATGGGGTCTGCAAAGTCTTTGCTTTTCTAGCTGCACATTTCTTTCACTCCATTTTCGTATACTTCAACAGCATACCAGACCAGCTTCAATGCAGAAGTAGATATGTGAATCTAGTGGTCTTCTATTAAGCCAGATATTAGAGAGATTTGCAAAAATGTAAGGCACTGTTACCTTTCTCACTAATTTTTTGTTTTGAAAAATACAGTTATTTTTCATAAAAATGTTCTATATTAACATGAAATGGGTTTATTATTATTCCTTTTATGTACTTATTTCAGCTTCATCGAGGTGTAATTGGCAAAACTGTAATATATTTAAAGTGTACAACTTTAAAGTGATAATTTGATATATGTATACATTGTGAAAGAATTCTCGCTATGGAGTTTAACACATCCATCACTGTGTGTGTGTGTGTGTATATATATATATATATATATGTAAGAAAACAAGTTCTACTCTCTTAGTAAATTTCAATTATATAACTGAAAGGTTATGCCCTTTTTACCAGCCTCTCCCTATTTCTCTCACCACACCCCTCAGCCCCTGGCAACCACCATTCCACCATCCTACTCTCTATTTCTATAAGTTCAACATGTTTTTTTTAGATTCCACATATAAGTGATATCATGCAGTATTTATCTTTCTCTGTCTGCTTATTTCACTTATCATAAGTTACCATATCTTGGCTATTGTGAATAATGTTGCAATGAATATGGGAATACAGATATCTCTTTGAGATAGTGATTTCATTTCCTTTGAAAATATACCCAGAAGTGGGATTGCTGGATCATATGGTAGTTCTATTTTTAATTTCTTGAGGAACCTCCTATATCTCCATCTTCCTACCAACAGTGTACAAGGGTTCCCTTTTCTCCACATTCTCACCAGGATTTGTTATCTTTTGTTTTTTTTGGCAATAGACATCCTAACAAGTGGGAAGTGATATTGTGGTTTTGATTTGCATTTTTCTGATGGTTAGGTGATGTTGAGCACCTTTTTGTGTATGTGTTGGCCATCTGTATGTCCTCTTTGGGGAAAAGTCTATTTGGGTCCTCTGCCCATTTTAAAATTGGGTTAATTGGATTTTTTGCTATTAAGTTGTGTGAGTTCCTTGCATGTTTTAAATATTAAAAATATTAACCCCTTATCAGATACATGGTTTGCAAATGTTTTCTCCCATTCCACAGGTTGCCTTTTCAGTGTGTTGTTGATTTCCTTGCTGTACAGAAGCTTTTTAGTTTGATGTAGTTCAACTTGTTTATCTTTGGTTTTGTTGCCTTTGCTTTTGTCATCAAATCCAAAAAAATTATTGCCAAGACCAATGTCAAGGAGCTTAACCCCCCTATGTTTTCTTCTAGGAGTTTTAAGGTTTCAGGTCTTATGTTTAAGTCTTTAATCCATTTTGAGTTGATTTCTGTGTGTGGTGTAAGATACTGGCCCAGTTTCATTCTTTTGCATGTGGATATACAGTTTTCCCAGTACCCTTTATTGAAGAGACTATCCTTTCCCCATTATTTATCCTTGGCTCCTTGGTTGAAAATTAATTGCCCATATATGCCTGGATTTATTTCTGGGCTTTTTATTCTGTTCCTTTGATCTATGTGACTATTTTACAGCAATACTGTACTGTTTTGATTTCTATAGCTTTGTAATGTAGTTTGAAATAAGGACATGGATGCCTTCAGCTTCATTCTTCTTTCTCAAGATTGCTTTGGCTATCTGAGGTTTTTGTGATTGTCCAAGCAGCCTACTTTTTTCTTGGTGGCTCCTTGTAGTTGATGTCATGCCAGGACCCATCAGTGTCCCAAAGGGGAGGAGGATCACAGTCAGCCCCTAGATGGAGGCTGGTTTGAAGCGGGACCCTCAGGCAGCTGCTTGTAAAGTATGTAGTCAAACCATCCATCAGGCAGAGGTCTTAAAAGTTGGAACACTAGATGTGGGGTCCAAACCTTTTGCTCCTGAGGGAGAAGCTGGGATTGGGAGTTCCCTCCTGGTTGTATGGCACTCTGCTGGGAGTAGGGTTTATGGTGAGTGTGCGTCTAAGTCTTTCCTACCCATTTCTATGTGGTTATTTTGTCACTCAGTCTATGTGTAGTAGTCACTCATCTAGTTTCTGGATTTCTCTCAGAGGAAATTGCTCCATGCACAGCTCTACATTTTGTGTGTCCATGGGAGGAGGGAAGTCCAGGAGCCTCCAAGGTCTCCATCTTAGTCCCTCCTCTATTATTGTTATTTTAGAATGAATTAAATATTGCTTTTTTTATTTCTAAAAAGGCAAGCATCAATAGATGAAATTCACATAAACAAAAGCTCTCTGGGGTTCTGAATAATTTTTGAGAGACCAAAACATATGAGAACCACTGTTCTAGCCCCTGATTGTGTTTTAATAAGGATGGTTGGTCTAGGCTCTATGGTGATCATAACTCATCGTCCCTCAGGGAATAGGCTGACTGCAGCATTGTGGGTCGCCATAACAGAGGGAAGGTGGGCTATAAAGCCTTGAACTAGCAATTAAATGCTGCAGCCCGGAAGTGGCATATATGGCTTCCACTCATAGCTCATTGGCCAGTACTAGTTTCATGGCTCCATCCAACTGCAAGGGGAGGGGGAATGTGAGCCTCTCCTGTGCCCAGTTCCGTGAAAGAGAGAAGGGTGGTAGTGGCTGAGCACCAGAAGTCTCTACCACACCCTGCTTCATTTTTCTGCACAACATGTATCACTACCTGACAGTCCTATTAGATATTTAATTGCTTACTGACTCTTTGCCCTCTGAAGGGAGGGTAAGCTCTTTTTTTTTTTTTAATTTATTTATGTATTTTTGCTGTGTTGGGTCTTTGTTTCTGTGCGAGGGCTTTCTCTAGTTGTGGCAAGCAGGGGCCACTCTTCATCGCGGTGCGCGGGCCTCTCACTATCGCGGCCTCTCTTGTTGCGGAGCACAGGCTCCAGACGCGCGCAGGCTCAGTAGTTGTGGCTCACGGGCCCAGTTGCTCCGCGGCACGTGGGATCCTCCCAGACCAGGGCTCGAACCCGTGTTCCCTGCATTAGCTTGCAGACTCTCAACCACTGCGCCACCAGGGAAGCCCCGGGAGGGCAAGCTCTTTGAGGGGAGGTCCCTTGTCTTGCTTTGTTCACTGCTCAATCTTCAGTGCCTCACACTGAGTCTGGCATATTGTATGACCTTGATAAAGGGAAGTAATGGATGAATGGAGTAAGAGTGTTGACTGTCCTCCCGGGCTCTCTGAGTGGTTGTAGTTTCAATTGGGGGCTGCATCTCAAAGTGCTTCCTGAGACTGAAAGTGCTGGAGATGCATGAGCTGAGCCTGCACATGGGGCTCCTTGTATCTAAATTACAACAGACACAATTCTAGACGCTGGTGCTAAGCAAAGCCAGGGGCCCCTGTGCAGCTTGTGCCTGGAGGTGGGGTCTTGTTCCAGGTGAGTGGGTGAAAGATTCCCATGGTGAGGACTAGGGGTGTGGCCCACTCATGGAGAGAGGATGGCTGTATCTGGTCAGGGCTCCCTTTTCTCCTGGCCAGTCCTAGCTGTGGGCAAGACCTGGGCTGCAGTTTCTGTGAGGGATACTCCAGAACCAGCCCTGGGGATTCCTGCAGAAATGACCCCACGTGCATGACCTCAGGTGAAGTCTGTTAGGTACACAGCTCTGCCTTTTCCCTCCAGAACACTGGTCTCATCAGCCAATCCCACTGGATCCTTACATCTGACTTGGGTCGGGTCAGGGTGTCATTTCTAATAGAGAGCTTAGCCTTGCTGGGGAGTGGGGGGAAGGACCAGGTCATTTGGTAGGGACAGTTGGCACTTGGAAGGGAGCTCAGTGCCGAGCCCTGAGCATAGGCAATCGTGTGGCTTGACTGACCTGTTCCAAGATGTCCTGAGACAGAACTTGTTTGGGGATTTTCATGCCCTTGTTGGAGGAACTGGCTCAGAGTTGGGAAAAGATTCCTGAGAGGGGGCCGTTCCCTCACATCCCTCAGGCTCTCGTGATTCTCAGAGTTTTAGGTCCAGCAACTTCCTTTTACAAACTCTGGGGATTGTGGCTCAACATAAAATTTTTGTCCTATTTCCAGGATAGGAGAGAGAGTTTGGATGATGTAACACTAGGATTTCTGGACTGGGCAGAAGGTTCATGGGAATGCCATATGGAATATAGTACGTGAAATCAAGGTCATCCAAGGAAATCAGGGATGGGTGGTCCCTACTTTTTCAAACTGATTCTTTGCTACTACAGGGATTTAGGAATGGGAAACACATATATGCCCATGGGAGAAACACTGGGAATTCTCAGGGAGATAGTCACACAAGCACAGACAACGCATTTCAGCCTGGCTTCCCTGATTAACCAAAATGCACCAGATGCTGACTAATTAGGAAATTCCTGAATCTTAGAGCACTTGGCTAGTGACGCTTCAAAAAATTAAGTCCAAATATCTAGTACTTTGTCTAAACACACATGAGAATAATGATAACAACAACAGGACCTCCCTGGTGGTCCAGTGGTTAGGACTCCACGCTTCCACTGCAGGGGCGAAGGTTCGATCCCTGATTGGGGAACTAAGATCCTGCATGCTATGCTGAGCCGCGCAGCCAAAAATCAACAACAACAACAACAACATAAACCTCCAAACTGCTGAATGATTAATACATCTTTAGCCTGACCTGGGAAGAGAAAGGGTCTGGAGTCAGCAGGCCTTGATGAAGCCCTGAGCTGGCCCCAATCCAGCTTCAATAACTGGCCAGTTCTGCAGAGAACCCTGGGGCCTGGATCACACATGATTTTTAAAGCAAACGAAAACACCCGGGGCTTGAATTTAATATGAAGCCAGGCATCATTTCCTAAGGCTATTAGACGTCATCATCAGGATGGTCTTTAAACTGCATCTTCCTGGGACTGAACTGCTAGTTCATTTCTCTGGAGCCTCCTTTTTGGAGTAACAAGGAAAAACAAACAAAAGGAAAACAAAACAAAATTAAAAATAGAATCACCATGTGATCCAGCAATTCCACTTCTGGGTATATACCCAAAAGAATTGACAGCAGGAATTCAAACAGATACTTGTCACCCGTGTTCATAGCAGCATTTTTCACAATAACCAAAAGGTGGAAACAACCCAAATGTCCACCAACAGATGAAAAGATAAAATATGATGTGGACAAACGCCATAGAATATTATTCAGCCTTAAAAAGGAAGGAAGTTCTGACATACGCTACAACATGAACATGAACCTTGAGGACCTTATGGTAAATGAAATAAACCAGTCAAAAAGGACAAATACTGGATGCTTTCATTTGGATGAGGTACCAAGAGTGGTCAAATTCACAGAGACAGAAAGTAGAAGGGTGGCTGCCAGGGGCTGGGGGGAGGGAGAAAGGGGGTGGGACAGAGTTTGTACTTAGTGGTACAGAGTTTCTATCTGGGATAATGACAGAGTTCTAGGGATGGTTGGTGGTGATGTTTGCACAACAGTGTGATGTACTTAATGCCATTGCGCTGTACATTTAAAAGTGGTAAATCTTATGTATAGTTTACCACAATAGAACAAAACAAAAAATCAGGAGCATGCCCACTTCGCCTGTGGTCTGTAGAGGTTCTTATCCATAAGGGCAGCGCCGAGCTGCTGAGTGCGTGTCCTGGAGGGGCGCCTGTGACCCAGGCTTGCCACCTGATGGCTCTAACTGGGCGCAGGCGACAGACACCCAAGGGGGGGCGGGTCTCCAGAATGTGGACTTCCTTTCACCTTCCTGGGCAGAGCTGCTACCGCACTGATCGCCATCAGAGAGCCAGGGGAACAAAGCCAGGAGGGTAATTTAAAGGGGCTCTGAGCCCTGGAGCACCATTGTACTGGGCTTCTCCCCCTTTTTTTGCCAGGCAGCACCAATCATGTAAATGCGCCCACAAAAGAGGCCCTGATCCTGTCCCAGCTCTCCAGTTGGGCTCCCGAGAGTGGGAAAGAGGTAGGTCCTCAGATGAGCCAGGCAGAACTCACGTGTCCAACTGTGCAGCACAGGTCCCTGGAACTCACAGCAGCCATTATAATGATCTAGGGCAGAAGGTCTTATCACACAACAACTTTCTCACCCCTCAGGGGGGTGGGAGGTGGGACCCCCTCTCAGCCACAGGGACTCGTGTCTTCATTCCTTATTTTCCAAACAAGTCAGTCGAAAATTGAGGTTTCTGAGCAATTTTGCAGATTCGTAACCACTCAAGATGTGAGCCCACATAGCCTCCCCAAGCCCAAAATTAAGACACTCCCCTCCCGCCTTCTCTTCAATAAGAACCTGTGGTAAATATATTGAGAAGCAAGAAAGAGAAAAGCAGAAACGTAAGTAACCTTTCCTTTCCAGCATAGCAACTCTCCTTGCAGCCACACCGCCCAGCAACCCCTGGATTAATCTTTCTTTCTTTCTTTCTTTTCTTTTTTTCCTTTTCCTGCTCAATGGATTGTGGTCAAGGCCATTGTAACGTGAGCAGTGCCTCGGAGGGGATTGGCCAAGGGGGCTGCGAGGGGCCCCTTTCACAGAGGGCTAATTGCGTTTCAGACCACCAGTATTCGGGAGCTACAGATGTCTTCCTTCATTTGCCTGGGAAGCACAATTGGACCCATCTGTTGCATTTATTCCGCCGGCTCCCCTGCCCGCCCCCGTCCGCCTCCACCCCGTCACCCCCATCCCCTCCCTTCCCTTGTCTGCGGGCCTAAATTGAAAACTCATCAAAATGTAATCCAAGAGCAGTTTGGCTGCCGAGCTGCTGAGAAGGGGCTCGGTGGGAATAAAGGCCCCCCGCCACTTTACACACGGGCCAGAGCCTGGGGAGCCGGGTCACAGGCAGCCTTAGGGAGGAAAGTGAGAAGTTAGCCGGCAGATGGGCTGCTCCACGCGGCCCTATAACCTGATGCCTCGGAAGAGGGGCCCTAGCAACGGGCTGGCCCAGGCCAGAGGATGCCGCTGCCCTGGAGGTGGTGACCCCACCTCGCAGGCCTCGCCCCTGGCCCAGGATGCTTCGATTTCAAACGAGGCTGGGGCCGGGGCTCATCACTTTCTGACCCCCATCTGCCCTCTCGAGCTCAAAGGGATTTCCAAGGCAGAGAGGGCAGGGATGGGTGGCCTTGTAAGGCCTCGGGAATGTGGCACAGGGAAGGCAGCCTGCCTGCCCACCCACCCTCCTGCACGGCCCAGGCCTTCCCTTCATCCATTCCTCCCTCGGCTCTGCACCTTGTGACGTGCTCAGGCCCTTTCCTGAGCTGACTTCTCTCTCTCCCAAGCAAGCAGTGGGCTCTGGAAGGTACGGATGTGTGGCTGCTGACCTCTTGGTGTTGCCCCAGACTAGAGGCTGGCTGGGAAGTGGACAAGGGGGACCTGTGTTTGCATTCAGTACAAACCCCAGCTCCAGTCTCTTTTGGGGTCCCCCTTCCAACACCTGCCCCAGCCTGGGCCCCGAATGGGGCCATCGCCTCCAGGAGCAGCTCCCTCCCAGCTGTGTGCAGATGACTTCCAGGGGAGGGGAGGCTGCCAGTGGGCAGGATGCTTCAGACCAGTAGCCTTGGAGGACCGCTGTGGTAAGGCCTCGCCGCTGGGCACATCTATGAATCGGGCACTAGCCCCTCTTTGTTGCTGAAGAGCTGCGGGTGCGAGGTTTTCAAACTCTCTTTTTTAACCGAAACTCACAGTAAAATATATATACAGCTGACCCTTGAACAACATGGGGCTTAGGGGTGCTGACCCTGGGCAGTCGAAAATCCACGTATAACTTTACAGTCAGCCCTCTGTATCCAAGGTTCTGAGGATTCAACCAACCTCGGATTGTCTAGTACTGTAGTAGGTATTTATTTTTAAAAATCCACATTAAAAAAAAAAATCCACATAGAAGTGGACCCACACAGTTCAAACCTGTGTTGTACAAGGGTCAACTGTATGTGTGTGTGTATATATATATATTTTTTCATAGCAACGCAACACACACACATATATTACTAAAGCAAAAGTTTCACAAAATAATACTTCTTCCTCCTCTATGCAATGCCCTCCGGTATGTTCTATTCTGATGTTATATTCCATTTCATTCCATTGTTAAAAATGACCATCATCTTGTCCACGATACTGCTTTCACAACCTACCAAAGCAGTAGTTCTCAAACATTCATGGGCATCAGCACCTATCCTTGGAATGTGTAAAAAGGCCGACCTCTGGGTCCATCTCTAAGAGTGGCACTGGAGTGGGCATTTTTGGCAAGCCAGCCTCCCCCTTTGAAGGGATTCTGTTACACCTTGAGAAACCCTGCTGCTTCCAGTGTGCTCGGTGGTCTCAAGCCCCTGGTCTGAGCTGGAAACAATAGGTTGACCTAGAGGTTGATCAGCTCAAGGTGGGGCCTCCCAAAGTCACCCCCTCCCCTGCCACCTCCCCACCATGTCTTAATGAAATCCTCACCCAGTGAGAGTGTGGATGTCAGGTCTGGCTTGGCTGGCTTTTAATGGACGTGTTCATCTGTAGCTGCAGAGTGAGGGCCCTGCAGTTTTGGAGTCTTCCTCTGCTACCATTCTAAACTGATTAGCCTTACGGGGGGAGAGGGGGCACAAGCCATCAGCGGGGGAGCTAGCTGGGTCAGAATCGGGCCTTGGAGCTGCCTTTGCTGAGAGGGGGGCGGACCAGGACCAAAGCCTTCGGAACCTGCCTGGTCGCCTCCGCCTTCCAGCTGCCGGGCAAGCACCTGCCCCCATGGGCCTCCAAGGCAATGACCTGGTTTCTGCTCCCCCCTCCCCCAGCCCATCTAGATGATAAGGAGGCGCCTTTATCCTGTGAGTCTTCTGCTCATGCACCATCTTCTATGAGATGAACAATCAGCTCCTTAGCTTGCTGCACAAAGTCCTCCATGAACTGGCACCATGAGCGTCTCCCAGCACCCCCTCTCCTGCCCACCCTTCATCCCTGCTGAGCCAGGCTGCTCTCCATCCTCAGTCCTGCTGTGTAACTCCCATACCTGCCTCCAGCCCTTTGATCTGATGTGCCTCCACCTGGAATGCCCTTGCTGACTCATGCCCAACCTTCAAGGCTCAGCACCGCTGACACCACCTCCCAGAAGCCTTCTGTTCTGTCAGGTGTCAGGAGCAGGGCTTCCTGCAGAACGACATGGGTTGGGGAGAGAAGGTATTGAAAGGATACGCTTGCACAGGCAGCCAGGCCAGCTGAGCAGTCAGGCCTTGAGAAGGACAGTGTAGGCAGGTGTGGGGTCGGCCTGGTCCTTTTGTCCCCCACCCCTTTCCCGCTTAGCCTCTTTGGTCCTGCCTGGGGACAGCTGCCGCTCCTTGCTGGTGTGAATCTGGCTCAGTGGTTGTAGGCTCTGGAAGTAAGCAGTTTGGACTCACAGCCTGCCCTGGCCACTCACCAGCTAAGTGGTTCTGAGTAAGTGACTTCATCTTCCTGGCCTCAGTTTCCTTGTTTGCAAAATGGAAAGAGCCCTGCCCTACCTGTGCCTGAATTGAGGCTTGTGTGAACTGTATCTCCACAGGAGGCCAGTCCTCTCCAGAGAGACCAAGGCCCCATACACCCTCTGCCCTCCCAGCCTCTCCCTCCTTCCCTTCCTTCCTGGCCTTCCTGTGGGTCATCGCTTCTGACCCAGGTCCTCATCTCTGGGACTTGCTGTTTAGTGAAAGCTTCCAGTTCCTTCCCTGGAGAAGCCATGGCAGCAGCATCTGCCCTCTGGGGATCATTTGGTCCCACTCAATAAAATGAGGCATTGGAGACCCTGTGAGCAGGACCCACTTCTCAGTGTTGCTACCCGCCCACCCCAGGAACTCAGGACAGCCTCAGTCCCCAATGCCAGCAGCTCTCATTGGTTGGGCTGTTACCGTGGGCCCTGCACTGTGCTCAATGCTTCACACAGGAGCTCATGTAACCCTCTCAATGACCTCAAAGGCAGGAATAGGACCATTACTATTTAATGGAGCAGAAGCCTGAGGTTCTGAGGTGTGTGGCTTTTGCTGGCTGCATACCTACATTGTCCACAGCCAGAATGGTCTTTTAAAAACAAAAGCTGATCTTGGGCAACCCTGCCTTGCCTTCCCCCTACGCCAGTGGCTCTCCATGGCCCTGGTCCCTCCGACGTGTCCAGTGTCATCTCTCACCTCACTCTCTCTCATATCTTCTGCACTAGAAACACACTGGCCTTCTTTTCAGCCCCTAGTATGGCACGCTTTCCCCTGAACCACAGGGCATTTGCACATACCGTTCCTGCTGAGTAGAACATCTTTTGCTCCACTCTTCCCAGATGGGCTCCCACACATCCTTCCTCCAAGTAGCCTGTCCCCTTGACCAGGTCAGAATTCCACCACCCACAACAGTGTCAGCACTTGTACCTCTCTTTTGTAGCCCTTGTACTAGTAAGACATTCACCAAAAAATCCATGCAGTCTGTTAAAAAAATCTCTCTCCACACCAGACTCTAAGCTCCATGAGGGCAGGGCCTGTGCTGTTTTTCCTCACTGCTTTATTCCCAGGTCTTAGCACACTGCCTGGCACACAGTAGACACTCAATTAACGCTTAATGAATGAACAGATGCAGAAAGTGATGGATCTAGGGTTTGAACCCACAGATCTCAGATGCTAAACCTGGGCTTTCAGCCTGGCCACGCTGGGCTTCCTGGGAAGGCATGCCTTGGGAGCAGAAGGTTGGGGTTTCCAAGCATTCAGGGGTCATCACCAAGTTGGGGCTGAAGGCGGGTTGGGGGTGGGGGCAGCAGACATTGTCCCCGAACGAGTGGGATGAAAGCATCTGTGGGGGGAGGGGCCGGCTCGAGCTAATCCTGCCCTGAAAGGGTTAATGGAGGTCTGCAGAGGCCTTCCCACCATCCCCCTCTGACCATCACATGGTCCGTAGTGATGGCTGCATAGTCCTGTTATGTGCACACACTTCAGTTTATTTAAGGTACTAGAAGGGGCATTTACATAGTGCCACTGTTGTGCTATTACAGCAATACCACCATAAACATCCTTATACAGTGGACTGATGAGTGCATTTTTATTTGCAAATGATAGAGACCTAATGCAAACTGGCTTCATTAAAAAGGGGAATGTATTAGTTCACGTAGCTGAAAAGTCTAAGTATGGCTTCGACTTCAACAGCAGAATCCTGGTGTTCCTATGCAGCCATCTCTCTCTCTCTCTCTCTCTCTCTCTCTCTCTCTCTCTTTCTTGTCTTTGCTCCTCTCTGTATGGTTTTGTTCTCAGACAGGCTCTCCCCAGATGAAGGCAAGACAGCCACCATCTATTCCAGGCTTATATCCTATGAGCTAAACCTTCCCAGGAAAAAGAGGTTGTTAATTTCTCATTAATTCCAGCAAAGGTCCTGGAATAGAGTCTAATTGGCCTGGCTTGAATCTCTTATATGTTCAACTTTGCACACATATGAGGATAGACCTGTAGCATATTTTCTTAAAAGTGAGATGGTAGGCCAAAGGGAATGCTTGTTTGTGGCATATCCAGTCTTCTCTGCCCACACTTGTGCATCATGAAAGTTTTTGGCTTCATGGCAGGAGAGGAGGTAAGGGAAGCTTCTGACCAGGTTGTGGTAGGGACAATACAGACATCTACCTAGTGATGGTTGTCATGGTCCTCGTGGTACCCAAGTGGCTTCAAAAAGAAGCAGACTCCTGGCCTGGCGACCAGTCTCTGCTGAGTGTCTTACCCAGTACCAACTGACTTTGCCAACATCATAGCACGTCACTCCTCTGCTTTCTGACCACACCAGATCCCTCACTGTGCCCAAGCATGATACCTATGGGTATCCTTAGAAAATAGAGCACAAAACTCAAGTGCTGACATTTCCTGAGTTCAATCCCGGGAAAGCAGGACTAAGGGGAAAAGGGAGTGAGAGAGGGAAGGAGGGAGAACAAATATAAGGAAGAGTGTTGTGAACTGACCATGGCATGTTCCCAGCACAGCTGGCTTCTTGGTCTTGCCAGACATCTTCAGAGAGGCTGTATGAGGCTACTGGGTCTTCAAACAGTCCTGAGGAGGAAAGGAGAAGAAAAATTTGTCCGCTGGCTTCTGTCTCATTCGTGGGAGTTCAGAGCATCAATTCCTGTGTCCTTCTGAGCTGTGCTACCTGGCCCTCCAGCAGTCACCAAGGAAGCCACATCCCAAGACAGCAGTAGTGACGTCTGCATTTGGGGTGGACATGCTGGGTGAGCTGGCGAGCAGGCACACAGCAGCAGCTCTCCCTGTGTGCCCACCTGTAGCCTGCAACCTCACAGGCCTGGGGGAATGCCCTGGTTAGTGCGCCTGGGTGGGAAGTCCCCGGGTAAGGGGTGAGGTCTGGCCATGCTGTGAGTGACAGGAGGCACCAGAAACAGCCATCAGGACAAGGGAAGCCAGAAAGCAAGGCAAGTGGGCAGATCTGAGCTGGCGTGTAAACTGAGGCTAGAAGCAGTTCCTCTGTACTATTGCACTGAGCAGTTACCTTCCCTAGGCAAGGCTTTCATTGCACATCTGCCTGTCTAATCGTCATATATTCATTTGCTCATCCACTCATTATTGCATGCCTACCATGCTGTGGAGTGTGGGGATACAGTGTTACCTTAGATACAACCCCTGGCCTCAGGCAGCTCAGTGTCTAGTGGTGGCAGGGAGACCCATGAAAAGTGACTGTATCACAATGTGATGGGTACAGTGATAGAAATAGGCCTGTGATATCAAGTGAGCACCATAAAAAGACACTATGTGGAGGGACACAAAACCCAAAGCAAGAGTTGCTTAAACAAGGTAAAAGTTTATTTTTCTCTCTAGGTTTTCCATCCATGACTAATGTGGCAGCTCTGCTCCATTAAACCCTCAGGAACCAGGTTCCTTTCATTCCTAGCCTGTGGCTTTCATATCTTTATCTAAGAGGGTAGTACTGTTCCAGGTAGCAGGATGCAAGAAGAGATGAAGAGGCAAAGGGCACACTCCAGTGCTCTCTTAAAAAAGGTTCCTGGAGGCTGGCATGTGTCACTTTTGCCTACATTCCATTGGCCAGAACTTAGTCACATGACACATCTAGCTGCAATGGAGGCTGGGAAATGTAGTTTTTCTCTCGACTATTTACCGAGCTAAAAGTTCTGTTACTGTGGGAGAAGAAAAGACACCTGGCAGTCTCTACCACAGACATATGACACAAGGAGGTGGTGGTGGGGATTGGAGAGGTTTCTTGGAGAGGGTGGCACCTGAAGTGTCTTAAAAGATGAACTGGGGCTGGCCATTCTCAGAGGAGGGGGAAGGACCTTCCAGACAGAGGGGACTGAAATGCAGAGCACAGTGTTGAAATACAGCCGCATACTTACGCTTGTGTGCACAGGTGTGTGTGTGTGTACCTGGAGGGCAAAGTCAGGAGCTGGTGCTAGAAAGATAGAAAGTCTCAAGTCGTGTGCCTGTGCACCTCAGAAAAACGGCATTTTGGCTTTATCGCCAAGTGCAGTGTGGAGTCTGAACTGCACTGGAATGTAGTTCAGTTTCTAAGCTGAAATGCTGAGGAAGTCAAATCTACAAGGGAAGATGAGAGGGAGAGGAAGAGGGAGGAGAGGAGGAGGCCTTTGAGGTTCCTGGGATGGTGAGTGGTGGGCGGAAGAGGACCGGGCTGGAGTCGGGAGGGGGAGACTGGGTTCACTTGGTTGAATATGAGGAAGTTAGCCAGGGGTGTAGAGAGCAGTGGGGGTGGAAGAGCGTCCAGGGAAGGGAGGGTACAGGAGCTGGCCAGAGAGAAGGCCGGAGACTGAGTTTGGGTTGTGTGTGTGTTTGTGGCAGTGTGTGAGTATGTGGGCATGAGTGTGTGTGAATGTATGAGTGAGGTTCAGCGGTGGAGCAGTCACAGACAACGACCCCCTCTAGAGTGTGGCGATGAGGGGCACACTCACGTGGCAAGAGGTGAAGGTCCCTTGGAATCCCTTAGGCAGGCCTGGAGCTGTGAACAGCAATTGGGCGTGAAGGCTGGTCGTCCTACCAGGCATTGAGATCTTCCGAGGCAAGGTGGTTGGAGCATCACGCTAAGAACTAGCCACTCTGTTATTACGGTGACTGTTAGCATCCTTGTCATCGTTGTCGGGTAGCTGGGGTGAGGGATGTGTGTGTGGCATCTGGCAGCTTAGAGAGCTATTGCTTCACGTGTTTGCTCCTAGATATGGAAACACGTCCCTGGGCAGATCAAGGACGGGAGCCAGGCCTGCTCCAGGCCACAGTCATGCGCTGTGGGTCAAGGTGCCAGTGCCTGTGATCCAGTGGGGTGTGGGTCGCTAGGAGACCAGGCAGGCCTCTGCCTGGCGGAAAGCTCCCTGCATGGTGGACTGGGCGCTGGGGCCTGCTCTGCCAGTGCCCCAGGGATAATAAGGACTTCAGAAAGGACAGCCCTGACTCAGGGCTGAAAGAGGCTTTAGTTTCTTGTTTGGCGGCTTAAAAAAAGGCAAATAGAAGCTTTTCTCCTATGGGGATCAGTGTGAATCCCAGAAAATCCCATTATTTTCCTTTGAGATCAGTGGCCTGCTCTTGAGGGCTTTCTCTTCCCCAAGGCAACAGCCCTTTCCTTGCTCTGTGTGAGTATCCTGCCCCTGTGTGTCCCCAGAATGGGCTGAGGTAAGGCGGGGGAGAGAAGGGGGCACAGGTGAGCCCCAGCTTACAGCTGTTTCCTCCTGCTGGCTACCCATCTCTTATTCCAATCTGATCCCTCCCCACCCCTGAGAGCAAGGGGGGGGGTGGGCCAACAAAGCCACTAGAAAAATGATTTTATGTTCTTCTCTTCCAGGAAGCCATTTATGACCCCAGATGCCTGAGATGTCCTGCTTCTCTAGACTGCTGCTTCGTATGGGGTCTGCACCAGGGTTGTCTAAAATTATAGTGAGTATGACGCATTGCATTATGGAAGGATGATCATGATGGTGATAGATGACAAGTATGAGCCTTTACCATGGTGCCTGGTACCAGGCTAAGCTCCTTTAATGTGTCCAACAACTCAGTGAAGAAGGTGTTATTACTATCCCCACTTTACAGATGAGAAGACTGAGGCATGGAGAGGCCAAGTGTATTAGCCAACACAGGCTGCCATACAAAATATCATTGACTGAGAGGCTTATGCAACAGAAGTTTATTTTCTCACAATTCTGGAAGCTGGAGGTCTGAGATTAAGGTGTTGGCATGGTCGGATCCTAGCAAGAGCTCTTTTCCTGGCTTGCAGACAGCTGCCTTCTGGCTGGGTCATCACATGGCAGAGAGAGAGACAGAGAGAGACAGAGATATTATTCTCTCCTCCTCTGATAAGGCCACCAAGCCCATCGGAGTAGAACCCCACCTTTATGACCTCACTTAACCTTAATTACCTCCTAAAACCCTATCTCCAGATACAGTCAAGTTGGAGGTTAGAGCTCTAACATATGAATCTTGGGACATTTGAATCTTGGGGGTGGGGCTGACACAATTCAGTTCTTAGCACCAAGTCACTCATCCATGGGCATGCATGGTAAGTGATAGAGCACTGCCACGTCCAGAGGAAAGTAAGGAATCTACTCTGCACTCTTAAATTTTCTAAGAAGTTGCCCCTATCGGGCATTCCATTCAGATAAAAAAAAAAAAAACAGTTTAACTTTTCCAAAAAGAAAATCTATCAAGCACGCCTGAGCGCTTATCCAAATTGGTCACCAAGAGCCAGCCACACATCCAATAAATAGCCAGAGGCCTCCTTTCCAAAGTCTTCATCCAAACCTGCCCGTCCTGGGTTCGTGTCTCTGGCTGTGTGCTGAGCCAGGGACCAGGGCAATACCCACCACAGTGGAGACCACTCCTGAGGGCTTGCTTGCTGCGTGCAGACCCCGTGCCAAATGCTTTCGCAAGCACCTAGCCTCTAAGAATCCTCACCATTTGACAGGCGAGGAAGCAGAGTCCAGAGCAGGGTTAGGTATCCTACCTTGTGAGTGCAGCGCCAAGACTGGAACCGGGGGTCTGTTTGACTCCCAGGCTCACTCTGCGATCCACCAGGTCCCAGGCATAGTTTGGCAACATACCCTATGCAGCCTGGACACTTTTTTCCCTGCTGGCTGCTTCTCAGTGCTGCTCCCAGAAAGGGCCAATTTCTTTGAAGTGACTTCTAAGTAGGTGAGGTGTTGGTGATCGTCCTTTCCCGTCCTGTGTAATTCAGGCGAGTACTGACGGGGGTACGAGACGCACAAGCCCTGCTTTCTGGAGCCCCCATTTGACTCTTAAGACACTCACATACAAAAGCACGTGGACACACAGTAGCTGCAAGGAGGTCTTTTGGAGATGTGCTCTAATGAATAGAGAAGAAGGATCTTTCATTAGCATAACAAGAGTTCGCAATGAAATAGGTGCTCCAGAGAGCACTTGAAAGTTGTTTGTTCTTTCAAGTAGGCTAAAAGTCCCCAGCTCTGCGGAGCCCTCTTCAGCCTGGAGCTCTCCTGGAGGAGTCCGGTATAGGCCTTTGGGATTTTTAAACCCAGCTTCTTTCCCCCGAGTCCTGGGAGCATTTTGCACATCCCAGCAGTGGGCTTTGGTCTGGGGAATGTGGACAGAGCGGTCCTCATGGGAGGCTGGGCCTGGGCCAGCTCTTCCCTCCTGCAGCAATTATCCTACTGGGGATGGCTGCCTTTCTCCCTCCGGGGTTCCCTTCACTGGGGCAAGGCTGATCGGCTTAAAGGGGCTCTGTCCCTACTGGGCCTCTTGGCCTCTCTGTCCCCCCAGGTGGCCTCCGTGGAGACTGATGCCAGATTTGTACTCACTTAGCCTGGGAGAAGGAGTTGAGGCCAAGAGGGGACTGATGGCCAGAGATCAAAGGTTAAGAGGGGTTAAGCCTTCACCCTAGAAGGTCACCCATCAGCCCTGAGACAAGTATCTCACCAGTATTTTCCTGAAACCTAGAGCAGAGGTAGGCCTGCAGGGAATGACCATTCATTTACTAAGGAAGCACCATCTTCCTGGAGTGGATGGTCCATGGCCAGCTTCTCATTATTAACTCTCTGGCTCTGATTTTGGACAAGTCACTGCCTCTTTGGCCCTCCCTTTCCCCATCTTTCCAATAAGGAGCTTGGACTTGATTGACAGTCAACGGCAGATGGTTCATTGTCTTGAAACATTCGAGTCCTTAAATGTAATTTCTGCTCTTAGGCAGTGAGAGGAAGTTAGGCGAGGCAAGGTGGATAAGAGGGGAGATGGTTGGCCCTGACCAGCATTCTTGCAGGGGCTATAACATGTTTTCCCAGGGATCTCAATGATCAAGGTAGACCCTGCTAGACTCTGATGGAGAAATGAGGGAGATGAGCCCCAAGCTGAGTCTCAGCCTCTCCCACCCGCCCATCTGGATGGCTCTGATTCAGAGGGGCCGGAGTCCATCAGGTCCCACTAGTGAGGTGAGATCAAAGCATTAGGGGGCTGGTTTGTCCTGAGAACGCGGAGAAGTCCCTCCAGTGGGGGTGTGGGGATATTCTTGCCTCTGACCAGTTAGGCACAGCACCAAGGTGTACCTATCAGGAAGGTTGTATCCTTGCCACCTGTGCAGGCCCAGAGGTGGTGTGGGGGACTGTAGTAAGCACCGAGTAGGCCACACTTGTGATGAGCGCCCTGGGGGCAAGACACGGAGGAGAAGGAAATGAAGGGAAGATAAAGAACTCCATGGGTCCCTCCCCTCAGGGGCCTTTCTGTCCCCATTCCGAGGAGTGCTCACACCTCCTCTCCAGGGTGCTTGGGTCCAGGCCTCAGGCTCCTCCAGGCCTGCCCTCTCCCATCTTGGTGGGTAGGAGGGAAGCAGCTGGCCTGAGGTAGGGCACCAGCTTTGGACAGAGGGATGACCAGGGGCCTGGTGGGCTTCACAGCACGGCTCTGGAGGCAGGAGGATTGGGGACCAATCCCAGGCTCATCACTGGTTGTGAAACTTGGGCAGGTCACTCAGCTTTTCTGGGCTGCTCTGTGTGCTCTCCATGTCTACACTGGGGTAATAATGAAGTGTCAATGAGGTAAGCATGGGAAAGCACTTAGGCAGTGTCTGCAGCATGATGAGTCCTCCATAGAGCATTATAAAAATACCAAGGAGGGCTTCCCTGGTGGCGCAGTGGTTGAGAGTCCGCCTGCTGATGCAGGGGACACAGGTTCGTGGCCCGGTCCGGGAGGATCCCACGTGCCGTGGAGCGGCTGGGCCCGTGAGCCATGGACGCTGAGCCTGCGCGTCCGGAGCCTCTGCTCCTCAGCGGGAGAGGCCGCAACAGTGAGAGGCCCGCGTACCGCAAAAAAAAAAAAAAAAATACCAAGGAGAAGAGAGGATGGCACATTGGGGGTGATATTCAAAGTTCTTGGCAAAGTCCCTTTCCAGCCCAGGGTGGGAGGAGGGGATGAGAATCCCAATGGTGAATGCTAACAATTGCTGACACTTGTGGAGTGGCTACACCCATGCAGGTGGCAAATACTTTTTATGGCATTTACTCCTATGGACAGCACCACAGAGGGCCGCTGCTACTATCTCCATTTTACAAATGAGCCCACTGAGGTCAGAGG
Source organism: Lagenorhynchus albirostris (assembly GCF_949774975.1). NCBI lineage: Eukaryota > Metazoa > Chordata > Mammalia > Artiodactyla > Delphinidae > Lagenorhynchus > Lagenorhynchus albirostris. Next base: position 112,527,776 of record NC_083097.1, read on the forward strand.
TGGGGCTGGGTTTGAGCCAGATCTTGGATTCAGAGCCTGAGCTTTTCATCGAAAGCTCCCGTGACTGTAAAACAGGCCTCCTCTGCGATCTCAAGCCATTTCAGAAAGTGATTCGGGATCAGGCAGAGAAGAGGGATGCTACTGTCTCCTTGGTCCTGTGGGGAGGGCTATAGAAAGGGAAGCCCACTTGACCTTCTCCCAGAGGAGGGGACCTGAGTCTTCCCAGATTCTAGGGGCTGGGGCAGGAGGCTGGGAAGGGGTGTGGCTGCGCCATGTTCTAGGCTCCCCTGGCCTTGGGCCCTGGGCATGATGCTTCCCAAGAGTCAGAAGACTGTACCCTAATCCCCATTATATTCTTCTCTGGAGAAGGGTGGGAGGAGATGAGGAAAGCCTGCATCCCCAGGAGAGGAAATAGGAGATGTGAAAACGGATTTTAAAGGCAGAAGGAGATGTTACTCTGATGGCTTGGTTCCTGGCTGTGTTCCGTCCAGGACACAAAGAGGGTCCCAGGACTCAGCAAGGCCCAGCACACGAACCAGAGAATGTGGATCCAGTGGCTGGATTGAGCAGCATCCCTGATGAAGTCTTTTGAGACAGAGTGGGTGGAGGTGGGCCCATGCTGTGCCCTCTCCCAGTGGGGCTCGTCAACCCCCCTCCCCAGCAGTGAGGGATGTGGCAACCAGGGACAGATGGCAGTCCCCAGAGAGAGAAATGGGAAGAGAGTAGAAAGCTCTACTTCATTGAAGAGATAGGGGTCAGGCTGGGAGCAAATCTCACCAAGAACGAAACTTCCCTCCCTGGCATTTCTCTCACTGGAGGCCTTGCCAGAAAGGGCAAATGGTTGTGTGCTAGGGCCGGGGGTGGCAGAGCTGTTTCATCCTGGGTGACCTCACACTGTCCCAACTGTGAAATGCAGGTAGTGCCACTGCCCACCCCCAGGCATCCTCCGGGACACCTCCAGGGACATCCAGTGGGCCTCGCCCAGCACAGAGGTGGCCCTTTCTTGCCCACTTCTCTCCCCATTCACTGTCCACAAAACTTTTCAGGAATCTGTTACTGTTATTATGAGGATATTGAGACCCAGAAAAGGGAAGAGATTTTTCTTACTGTTATTCTTGACCCTAAATCAGGAGCTTTAAGAAGTGAATCGGGTTGGGTGATAAGTGTGGGGAGTAGTGGGTGGTGTTTTTTTGCCTTGGGGGATTTGATAACAAAGCAAGGGGACTGGATGACACTTGACTTAGATGATGCTGGTTGCTGGGCTGGTCCTGGATCTACAGTCTTTAAACAAAAAAAGCCTTCAATTAGCTCTAGTGAGTTACTGCAAGCTGTCCCTTGAAGCAGTGCTCCGAGACCAGCACTAGTCTCCCCTCTCCTCTAAGAGCCCAGGGTATTTCTCCTCATACTTCAGAGCCAGTCTCTGGGAAGTCCTCCTCTTCCTGAAGCCCTGGACCCTGGGGCCTCTGCAGACTAGTCTCTCTATGCCCCTCCTTCTCCAAACTGCCCCATCCTCTCCAAGGGCCGAAACTCAGAACTGGGTGGAAGGAAGGACCACCAGCCAGAGACCACAGGCTCATCCCTGCCTGGTCTTTGATAGGCAAAGTGACCAGAAGTCCCTGCCCTGCTTCCAGGGTCCCCAGCTGCACTGAAGGGGTCCGGGTCAGTCTGCCTGAGAGGATGGGGGTGGGGGTGAGGTGAGGTGCAAGGCAAGGCCAGGTACCCCAGTCACAGACTAAATAGGGACCTATCAGCTTTGGGGTCCATCCTGGCTCCCCTGCGGGAGTTTAGAAGGAAACCTTTAATTTAAGCCTGTAAAAATTCTCCCTGAGCCCCACCCCCCGTCCTATCAAAGATAAAAAATGCCTCCAGATCCTATATTAAATTTAACTTTTATAGAGCTACACGAGTTGTAGTTGATTTACACTTGACTAACAATGTTGTCGTATCACCGACAATTAATTAAATGTTTATTAATATCAGTCTGCTGGGGGTTTGCTGTTGTTCTGTATTTTAGAGTTAGGGATTTTTGGCCCCCAAGTTTCAAACATATCCTTAGAGCCCGTGAAAAAGCCCAAGGCTTTGTGCGTCTGTTTTGTGGGGTTGTGGCTGCAGGTCGGAGGGTGGCGGGGGACGGCCTGTCCCCCTCCGCCAGCCTCCGCAGACCCTTCGGGAGGCGCCAGATTGTGTGGGCGGCGTCGCCTGGGGATGGTGGGATGTGGCTCCCACGCGGCTGGGGGCAGCCTCGCCAGGGAAGCTCGGCCAGAGCGGCCCCCTCCTCTCCCGCAGGCTGGGGAAGAGGCCGCCGAGAGCTCTCCAATTGGAGAGCCTTTCATCTCTTTGTTTTTACAGTGATTAACCCATCCGAGCGCGCTGCGAGCGTGGCTCTAGGCAGCGCGGGGGGAGGGGAGCGGAGGGCAGGGCCGAGAAGGGAGGGAGGGGCTCTGGTCTTTGTCGCTTTCAGGGAACTCTGCTGCCATAGCAATGGGGCTTTCTAAGGTCGGACTTTCATTCGATTCCATTGAAGAGCCTGTCTGCTCAGTCTCGCGAGTGGAGAGGGCGTTCCGGTTTCTCCAGCCTTGCCCGCGCCCCTCACCCTTGGTGGGGGGGTGGAGGGGGGGGCGCAGCCGGTGTTAGATCGAAGGACCTGCAGCGGGAGGCGGGGAGCGCGGGCGGATTGGGGAAAGGCGGGGATGCTGGGGAGCCGAGGGCCTGATTTCGGGCACACACTACCCTTCCCCGGGTCCTTATAGGTGGGAGACTAGTCTCGCGCGCCTGCGCCCCCGGGAGCCCCTTCCTCTCAAGGGGCGTCGGGGTTGGAGCTGGGCGAGCTGTACAGCCCCTGTCCAGTCAGAGGAAGGCAGGGGCACCTGCCGGTCGCTCCACCTCTGCATGCATTTCACACTTTCTATCCTGTTAGGCGTCCGCACTCCTATGCCCATGCGGACTTTTTCCCCTCTGGTTTTTAATGTTATGTGGATTTAATCTAGTTAGACGATTTTCTGCTTAAAATTGCATTGTTAACAGCAATTGTTTAAAAGTGGGCCGAGAGCGAGGGCGCCCAATCTTTGAACCGGGCGGGTTTTGCGTGCCTCTGCTCGGCGCAGGACAGGACAGCAGCCTGCGCGGAGCTGAGCGGGGCGGGGGAGGCCGACACAAAACAATCCTCAGGCGTTCTCGCTCCGGAGCCTTCAGGGCCTTTTCCCCAAGCGCAAACAGATGCAAATGTCTCTGCAAACATCGCACAAAGCTATTCAAAAAGAGGCTGCTTCTTCAGCCCTCAATAGCCCTTTAAACCCAGTCCAATTGCTTCCAAGTAGAGGTAAAAGGTCTGCACGCATTTTTTCGCTTTGGCTGGAAGGGGGGCGGAGGAGGCGAGAGCCTTCGGAAGCGGGAGGCTGAGGGCTGCTCTGGTTCAGCGACTTGTGCCATCAACCCCAGCTGCCGCGCACGGAAGACGGGCTGGAGGGTGCAGTGGCTCTGGGGACGCCGCACCTCGGGCGCGGTTCTGATCGCGATGCTGCCGAAGCCGGTGCCGTGGGGATGCGGCTCCCGAAAGGCCGCCGGTCCTTTCAGGCCCACAAAGGCCGGGCTAAATCGCGGCGCGCACAATAGCATGAAAGGGCGCGCTCGGGCCGTTTGGGAACAAAGTGGCATCACACTGCTCCGAGGGGACTCAAAAGCTTTTAACTAGTACGCACGGTGGCGTCGCCGCGCCCTTTGTGCGCTCCGCGAGGAGGTGAGAACTGCGTGCACCCTGCCGGCCCCTGTGCGTACGGAGACTCTGGCGTTCAGCTTCCTTCGGAGACCCAGGGCCAGCCGCCAAGCGTACGGCCTGGCATTTCCTTCTCACCTGGGTAGCAGAAGCGCGCGGGCATGCCGGCGCAGTCCTTGGTTCGCCCGGAACCCCTGCGTCCTGAGCGACCGCGTGGGCCTCGCGACTCTAGAGGCTCCGGCGCTTCCTGACCCTGCGGAAGACCTTGTCGGGATCTCCAGACCGCAGGCGGGCGGAGTAAGGAGGGCCACCAAACGACGCCAGCCTAGGTGCGGGCTCTGCCGCTGGTCCCCAGCATGTGGCTAAGCAGCCAACGCCTCCAGTCTGGGGCTGGCCCTTCCGTCTCATGCAAAGCCCGCGAACTGTGCTCTGGGCGCGCTAGGCAGCTGAGTGCAGGGCGGACAAACGTGTTGGCTGAGCCCGGGATGGCCCCTTCCTTTTTCACCCTCTTCCTCGCGCTGTGTGTACTACTTCCATACTACACATTTGCTGAGGCCGGCGTTTCTGGGGCGGGGGGAGGTGGGAGAAGGGGTGCCTACCCTCACCTAACTTCCGGCCTGGTAGCCTCAGGGACAGAAATCAAACTATACGTTAGATATAGCCCCAGAGATCCATCAGCCCTTCATACCTCAAGGGAAGTCCCTGTAATCCAGTTGCTGAGGTAATAATTGCCTCACTGAAGGATAGGGAAACTCTGGGCGTCAGGGGCAAGCCAGGAGATGTATAGTCTGCAGTCATCTCTGATCCGGATGAGTCCCTAAGCTTTACCATGAGGTCAGGAGCCATAGTTCACTCCTCACAGGATATGGCCCTTGAGACAGGTTCCCCAGGTGTCTGCAGAGTGAATGAGTTGTCTAGGCAGGGAAATCTCCCTCGTGCCCAGGTGTGAGAGACTTTGGAGCCTTGGGTGCCTGGGAAGGAGAAGCCCTCCTTTGACGGAACCCCACTCCAGCCCTCTCTGTTTCCCGACTCCCTTCTCCCACCATGATGTCACTTTCACTTGTCATCATTTGCTGTATCACACCTGAGCTGTCATTTTCAGACCTATGTGCCTAACATAGGTCATGGCATGAAAGGACGTAGTAGATCCCAGCTCCAGATGTAATGCAACGGCTCATCTCCTGGAGCAGGAGTCTTGAGTGTGGCCACAGTCCTTTCCACCACCTCAAACACCTTGGGGCCCCTTTAATGCCCAAAAAGAGGGCTCGCAGCGACTGCTTACCCGGATCATAGGCTGGGTAATGTTGGCCACCGCTAATTACTGAGGCTTACTTTGTGTGACCTCCTTTAATGTCAAAGGTACCAACCCAATGAGGAGGTACCGGCGGTTATCCCAGCTTACAGATGAGAACTTCCAGGCTCAGAGTTGCTATCTCTCGTCAAACAGTGGCAGAGCCAGAATTCGAACCCTGGCAGTTGACACCAAATGCTAGGCTCTGTTATGAGTTACAAACCCAACTTCTTTCTTCTCTAACTCCACCCCCAGCCGTGGTACTGGAGACCTTTCCTCCGGGCTGGGGGGACACAGCCGTGCCTCCCCAGAGGCGCATCCGGGTCGCCTTGGGCAGGTGCAGGGCCGGGCGGGCGCGTGGGGCGGGGCGGGGGCGTTATCTCCTGACCGATGGCCGCCGGCACATCTGTTTATCTCTGAAGCCGCGCTGGATTGGATTTCTCGATGTTTATCTCCCTCCGAGGAGCAGCGCGCTGGGGCCGCGGAGAGCGCAGCTGCGGACCCGGTGTGACTGACAGATCCAGAGCTGGGCCTCCCGCCCCTGTTGGGTCTGGGTGGGGGCCGCCCTGTGCCCACCGCTCACCCTGATCTGAGAGGGCTGCAGGTGAGCAGTGCAGGCGGACAGGTGCTTCAGGGTTCCGTGGTCTGCCAGAGCGCAGGCAGGCCAGAACTCCCCCTCATTAGGGACCACTTAACTAGGCCAGAGAGAGGGCAGTGTTGATTTAGTGACACAGATGGGAGCAGGGGGTGGGGAGAGGGGGCGGTGAAAAACTGGATGAAATCCTAATAAGTCCATTTCCTAACCTGTCAGGAAGTCAGCCTTGGGAACCCAGGGAAGGCCCTCGGAAGTGCCGTCTGCTCCCAAGAATGCCTGGAGCCGAGAATGGAGGGAGCTTTGGCTAGAGGGGCTGTGAGGCCACAAGTACTTCCAAGTGGAGCCACTCCAGGAGGCTGCAGAAGTCAGGGGAAACTAAGATTGAAATGTTCTCCTATCTTTCCTGGCCACACACACTACGCAAACCAGGTCACCTCCCTTGCTCTTTGCTGTCATTGCGGTTTGCATCTATGTGTACGTTCATGGTATGATTACGGGACTGATGAAACTCGGTTCCTGGGGGCAGGGGTGGGGTCAGTGGTGAGGCACCTAAACCAGGGAGCAGCATGGAGTAGGCATTTAGGAAACTTGTTGATGGGCCTGAGTACTGACCCTTGGAGAGGCTGGCTGACCTCAGGTGCTGTGACTGTTGTTTAAAAGGCCTCTAGGACCATGAGAGAAGCCATGTGGGGTTTGGTCCTTTTCACATCAAGCCACCACTTGGTGCCCATGTGGCCTGGCTGATTTACATGAATGCCAGCACATGCTGGTGACTTCAGTTCCCTTGTCCCAGTGGCTGCCCAGCCGATGTGATTTGTCTCTCTAAAGCTTTCATCCCGATTCCCTCACTTCATCCGCCACTCATCTCCCCCTTTTCACTGTCCAGCCCTCTTCAGAGGGGGATTACTGGGTGCACCTTGTGCTACTAATGTTGGGGACGGAGAGCACATCTGTTATAGCCAATACCCACCCCTTGCCGCAGTGGTCTGGGATCTGGAGCGGACAAGAGATAGGACACTCAGGGACGGTCCGGGCAGTGCATGCTCTATCTACGCCACTGGCTAAGGACTCAGAGTCTACAGAGGGATCGCTGGCTGGTCTTATGCACATGTTGGCCTGGCTCTGTAGATGACCCTGTATCGTCCAGATACATCTGGATTTGTCATTTCACCCACACTATATCAAGCTGGTTGGTGACAATAACCCTAAAATAAACTGAAGTGTTGTTTAGATGGGCTAATGGATATAGGGTGGCCCAACATGAGACAAATGTCCTTTGGCAGACTGGGCAGTGACTTTCTGAACTGGAGGGCCAATGGGTTATTCCAGAGTGCCAGGAAGTAGCGATAGAAGTGTCCTAGCCCCTGAACCAGAATGACTGTCTAATGGCAGGTGGGGTGAGAGTGGTCTGCACCTGCTGTCATGTTGGTTTCCTCACTTTTTATGCTGCCCCATAGAAGCAGAGTGTGGGTGTTCTGGACCTTAATCAGATCAGAAATCACAGCTTGCGTGGAGAGCCACCAGTAGCAGAAAAGCAGGGGTCATACAGTGATGCATGAGACAGCCCAAGACTGCCGAGGGTGTTTCTACTGAGTGCTTACCTCTGTCTTCCATGAGCCACCCAAGACTTGGACCTCATTGTCCGTAGCCAGGAGCTCTGGTGGGAGATCTGTGGGGCAGGGCGGGCCTCACCAGCACCCTATTTCTTGCCAGTAAGTCAGGGTCAGGCTATGATAAAAGAATGTCTGTTTCAAGACATGACTAGCTTTGGCTGATCCAGGCTTCAAGATATGATTGTTTCCCTTTTGTGAGTTGGAGCGGGGACTGCTAGCCGTCACCATTCGACTTGGTATCCACCAAGGCAGAGGCCAAGGCAGGCACGGGGAGAGCCTGGTCTTCCCAATCAACTCGGACAGGTGGAACTTAATCCTTTATTTCTGAAACAAATCTTTACATCCCTGAAGAGACCCTAAGGGCCTCTAATCATGAGGGGGCTTAAAAGGTTTTCCCTCTGAGAACCAGGTCATGAACATCTTGAGGTGAAGAGTTAGGAATGGGAGGAATTTAACCACCCAGAATTGTTGGCCAGCTGCCAGGGGAGGACCCTGGAGCCTCTTTTGGGAAACAGACTTTATGCGTGCTGGAAGAGGGGCTTGGGATATGCCTAAGGAGTGGGCGCAGACCCTCTCTGTCCTCTGGAGCCTTGAGAATATTTGCTTCTAGAGAAAGATGCATGGAGATTGTCCTGGGCACCATTCCCAGCCCTATGGGACAGCTGAAGGCAGGGCATGTACAAAGCCCCCCGGGGGTGTCCTGGAGAATCCCAGCAGAGGCTCCTCACCCTGTTGTTGGATCAGCAGCTCTCCCCACGCCACTGGGTCACCTCCATTATTTAGGCCGCAGTGTTGGTCTGGCTTCTGCAGCTCCCTGTTCCCCTTCCCATTGTAACAGACTCCTATCTGACCGAATCCTTTCAGTCAGAATAGGAAGACAAACGCTGGCCCTCTAAGGAAAGAGCTTCTCTTTCTAAATATTTACCCTGTTGCTGTGAATCATGAAGACTCCCTTTGTGTGTAGCCTCCCAGGCTCAAGTCATTCACCCCCAGCCCCCTGTGCTTGACATGGCCAGTGGGTTGGGCCATCCTGTCCTCACCCCTTGGGGAGGCAGGGCTGAAGTAGCCCGTCTGTCCCGCACTGACACTGACAGGGGTCCTGCCTCAGACTTGAGGATGGAGGTCCAGGGAGGCAGTGGCCATTTTCCTTGGCTGACTTGAGATGCCAGGGAGATCTCCCTGCAGAGCTCGGGAGGGGTCCTGGCAGTGGGATTTTCTTCCTTTTTCATATGGTCAAGGGATAGTTGAAGATTGAGGTGAAAGTTCTCTAAGCCTCTTTTTTTTTCCACTTTAAAAATAACTTTATTCAGGTATAATTACATATCATAATGTTTACTCATCACAAATGTACAATTCAGTGGTTTCAGTAAATTTATAAAGTTGTCCAGTCATCATCGCAAACCAGTTTTAGAACATTTCCATTATCCCAAGATGTTTTCTTACGCCCATTTTTAGTCAATCTCACTCCCGCTTGCAGCCCTAGACTGCCTTACTCTCTGTCTCTATGGCTTTCCCTTTTTCTGGACATTGCATATCAATGGATTCATATAATATGTGGTCTGTTGAATCTGGCTTCTTTCACTTAGCATGTTTCTATGATACATCAACGTTGTACCATGTATCAGTAGTTTATTCATCTTTATTGCCAAATAATATTCTACTGTGAGGATATGAAACATTTTGTTTGTCCTTTCCCCCAACTGAAGGTCATTTGGATTGTTTCCAGTTCTGGATTATTATGAATAATGCTGCTATGACTATTTGCTTACAAGTCTTTGTATGTACAGAAAATTTTAATCATTTCAACTACTCTGTGATTTAGAACCATTGTAATTTCTTTTTCTCCAGATAATGAAACTGAGGCTCAAAAAATTATGAAACTTAATACCTGAAACCATAAAATTCCTGGAAGAAAACGTAAGCAGTATGCTCTCTGACACTGGTCTTAGCAATATTTTTTTTGGACCTGTCTCCTCAGGCAAGGAAAACAAAAGGAAAATAAACAAATGGGACTACGTCAAACTAAAAACTTTTGCACAGTGAAGGAAGCCACCAACAAAACGAAAAGGCAACCTACTGAATGGGAGAAGATATTTGCAAATGATATATCCAATAAGGGCTTAATATCCACAATATATAAAGAATTCATACAAGTCAATGGCAAAAAAATCTGATAACAAATGGACAGATGTAATAAACTATAATGGAAAAGAATATGAAAAAGAATATCTTTATCTATTATCTATCTATCTATCTATCTATCTGAGTCACTTTGCTGTACACCAGAAACCAACACAACATTGCAAACCAACCATACCACAATAAAAAATAAAAATAAAAAATGGGCAGAGGACTTGAATAGATATTTTCCTAAAGAAGATATAGAGATGGACAACAGGAGCATGAAAATATGCTCAGCATCACTAATCATCAGGGAAATGCAAATCAAAACTACAATGAGATATCACCCCACACCGGCCAGAATGGCCGTCATCAAAAAGACAACAAATTTTAGGCATTGGTGAGGATGTGGAGAAAAGGGAACCCTTGCGCACTATTGGTGGGAATGTAAATTGGTGCAGTCACCCTGGAAAACAGTATGGAGAGTCCTCAAAAAATCAAAAATAGAACTATCATATGATTCAGCAATTTCACTTCTGTGTATTTACCTGAAGAAACCGAAACACTAATTCAAAAAGATACATGTACCCCAATGTTCACTGCGGCATCATTTACAGTAGCCAAGACATGGAAGCAACCCAAGTGTCCACTGACAGATGAATGGACAAAGAAGATGTGGTATATACGTACAATGGAATACTACTTAGCCACAAAAATAATGAAATCTTGCCATTTGCAATAACATGGGAACACCTAGAAGGTCTAGTGAAATAAGTCAGACAGAGAAAGACAAACACCACATGATTTCACTTAAATGTGAAATGCAAAAAACAAGACATATGAACAAACTAAACAAAACAGAAACAAACTCATAGATACAGAGAATAAACTGGTGGTCGCCTGAGGGGAGGGGGTCGAGTGTGGGCAACATACGTGAAGGGAATCAAGAGGTACAAACTTCCAGTTATAAAATAAATAAGTCATGGGGATGTAACATACAGCATAGGGAATATAGTCAATAGTATTGGAATAACTGTATGGTGGGAGGGGGAGGTATCAGGAACATTATAGCAGAAATGCAAAGCTAATAAGCTAATCAGCTTCTGACATTCAATGTAAGATTTAGGGACAACGTAGTAAGATTAAAAGCCAGGTTTTAGAAGAGGGAGTGTAGGGAGAGGAAAGTGGAGGAGGGTAGTACATTTATTTATTTTTTATTATTTTTAGCATATCAAGAGGAAAACTCGGAAGATTTAAATCTCCATTTCTTCCATAGTTGAAGAAGATACCTCTTCCACCTTGGCAAGGCTCTTTGGCATCCCACCCTGGAAGGATATGGCCAAGTTTGATGAGAAAGGTAGGAACCTGCTCTCTGGCCAGGGCTTGAGTGGGGAGAAGTGCAAGGGCAACAGGGTTGAGCATGTGGGCCCCCGTCTCCCCACGTGGACTTTGGGTTGGAGCGAGCAGGGGTGGTAGGGTTAGTTGAGGAGTGACAAGTGCATGGGCTTTGGACTTGAGGCACACATGGGGCCCTGGGCGGAGCTCGCCTCCAGTCTTGCCTGCTCCAAACTGGTAACAGCTGCATAGAAGGAAACTTGGTAGCCCAGCATGGTTAGCGGAGAGAAGGCGAATGTTTGGCTTTTCTAAGTTTCTAAGCCACTTTTGAACCCATTCCAGGCCAGCTCACATTCCTTCAACAAACATTTATTGGGTTCGTGATTGGCGCTGGGCCTGGTCTTTTCTTTCAGTGTCCTCAGAGCTCAGCCTAAGCCTGACACACAGTAGGTGCTGAGAAACAAAGAGCAAGGTCATGGAGCAGCCACAGGAGCAAGTCATCAGATAGAGGAGAGACCCCTAGGCAGAGTTTTACTGCCTGGGGCCCTGACATCATGTTTTAGGAACGTTGTAGCTTTTGGGGTCTGTATAAGACATTTTCTGGAAAACTTTGTGCAAATCAAGTTGTTGTAAATTGGAACTTTGGAGTTGTCCTAGACTCCCAGAAACTGAGTAAGGGCTGAGAGTCCTTATCTGAGTGGCCTTTAGGAGGTGATTTGGCCACAAGGGTGGAGCCCTTGTGAATGGGAGTCCTACCAAAGAGACCCCAGAGAGCTCTCTCGACTCTTCCACCACGTGAGGACGTGGTAAGAAGTTGCAACTGTGGTAGAGGGCGCTCTCTAGAACCAGACTGTGCTGGTACCCCAATCTAGGACTTCCAGCCTCCAGACCAGTGAGAGATAAATATCTGTTGTTTATAAGCCACTCGATCTGTGGTTGTTGGGAGAGTCTTTGAGAGGACATGAATGTCGGTTGACCCACGAGCTGGATCTGGGCCATCAGAGGCCCCTTCCCCTCTTCCGCATCCTTGGAATGTATACAAGAACCACTGTTCTTGTACTAGGAGCCACCTCAAGGGCACAGCCTTGAGAGAACAATGTGTTGTTGAGACCATCTGGACGATATGAGTGACTGAGCCCAGTTAAAGCCGCTGCATAAACTTTAAGATTCTGGTGAGCAGGTGGGGAGATCTAATCATCTTGCCACCGCCCAAGTCTAGCCTTGTGTGTGAGTTTCCTCGCTTATTAAAACTGCCACCTGGGCTTCCCTGGTGGCGCAGTGGTTAAGAATCCGCCTGATTGGGCTTCCCTGGTGGCGCAGTGGTTGAGAGTCCGCCTGCCGATGCAGGGGACACGGGTTCGAGCCCCGGTCCGGGAAGATCCCACATGCCGCGGACGGGCTGGGCCCGTGAGCCATGGCCGCTGCGCCTGCGCGTCCAGAGCCTGTGCTCCACAACGGGAGAGGCCACAGCAGTGAGTGGCCCGCGTACGGCAAAAAAAAAAAAAAAAAAAAAAAAGAATCTGCCTGCCAATGCAGGGGACACGGGTTCGAGCCCTGGTCTGGGAAAATCCCACATGCCGCGGAGCAACTAAGCCCGTGCGCCACAACTACTTAGCCTGCACTCTAAAGCCTTCGAGCCACAGCTACTGAAGCCTGTGTGCCTCGAGCCCGTGCTCCACAACAAGAGAGTCCACCGCAATGAGAAGACCCCACACAGCCATAAATAAATAAATAAATAAATTAAAAACAAAACACAAAAAAACTGCCACCTATCAATCTGGAGTGGTCTGCCTCTTCAGTTCCTCCTTGCCCCACATGTATGGGGGCCAGTTTGGAATTTCAGTTGGGAGACTCTTGAGGTTTGGAACCAGCAGTGGTATTTTGTTAAAGCATCCGAGCTAAGACGAGTTTGCAGTCAAGGTGTCAACAGGCTGCAGTCGTTCGAAGGGTTGACTGGAGCTGGAGGATCTGCTTTCAAGATGGTTTGCTCATGTAGTTGGCAGGTTGCTGCTGGCGTGGCAAGAACCTCAGTTCCTTACCTTGGGCACCTCTTCGTTGGGCTGCTTGAGTGTCCTCAAGACATGGCAGCTGGCTTCCCCCAAAGTGAAAGTTCCAAGAGAGAGCCAGGAAAAACGGCACTGTCTTTCCTGACTTCGTTTAGAAGTCATACACCATCCTTTCTGCAATATCCTGTTGAGCAGCGCTGTGCAGTGTTGGGGACACTACACAGGAGCATGCATGAGTAACAGGAGGTGAGGATGATTGGGGGCCATCTTGGAGGCTGGCTACCAACTTCTAATACAGTATATGCCTTGTTATTTAGTATGTGCATTGTTCATTCCTTTCCTTTGAGAGCAGCTCTCTGTCTTTTTTATTTACCAAGTGCCCAGAATAGTACCTGACACATACACAGCACTCAATAGATACTAAATTGTATTAATTTTAATTGAGTGATTTGCCTGGGGCCTGTGGGGGTGGGGCACGGAGAGAGATAGTAGTCAGTGTCTCTGACTTTTTGTGAAACAAAAATCCACTGCCTCTCACTGTCACTAGATATCCCGAGTGTTGGCTATGTTGGCAAACTTTTTTTTTTTAAATTAAGAACCACCTGTATTTGAAGGTAGCTAGTGAGAAAGAGTTATAGGAACATGATTCTATTTTTCCATTCCACAGGAAACAAAATAAAAAGAAGCTTCTTAATCTATGCCTCAGTTTCCTCATCTGAAAAATGGAATGCTTCTGGGTGTTTTTAAGGATTAAATGAGCTAATGAAGGTCAAGTGTATCTCATACAGTACACTCTCAAAAAATACGTTAATACCATTTGAACGTAGGAGGTGCTTGAACCCTGAAACAGTATGTGAGAGAGGTAGAGGCATCCTCTCTGGCGTCTTTAGGACTGCCTAGAAGAGGCATCAGGTGTGTGTCCAACTGGAAGCATGCTGTGAACGCCCACATCGAGATCACTGCCCAAGTGGATGCCTGCCAGCCATGTAGACCCCACCCAGGAATCTTCTGGGCAAGGTGAGGAAGTGGTGAGGGCCGTCCACTAACTCAAGAGTATCTTCAGTCAGCTCCTACCAGGTGCTGGCCGTGGGCTTGCAGAAATGGTGAAGTGCAGTCCCTGGCCTCCGGGGACTCCCAGTCTAGAGGGAGAGACAGACAGGAACGCGGATAATTCTGGGACAGCGTGGTCAGTGTAGAGGCAAGTCCTAGAGCCTCAGAGGAAAAGGGGCTCAGAGACGGCCTTTGAGAGGAGGTGATACAACCTGAGCTTTGGGGCTGAGTAGGTGTTGGGAGTGTGAAGGATGGGAGGCAGGGGAAGAGAATGTCCCAGCAGAGGAAACAGCCTGGGCAAAAGCCTGACACGACAGAAAGGGTGACATGGGGGGCCATGTGGAGGTGACAAAGAGAGATGAGGCTGGGGAGGCAGAAAAGATGAACAGTCTGGAATTTTATTCTTTAGGACTTTATTTCATAGTCCTAGAAAAACCTAAAGAATGAAGTTGTCAGACCTTTGTTTAAAAACCCACCAGTGGGGCTTCCCTGGTGGTGCAGTGGTTGAGAGTCCGCCTGCCGATGCAGGGGACACGGGTTCGTGCCCTGGTCCGGGAGGATCCCACATGCCGCGGAGCAACTGGGCCCGTGAGCCATGGCCGCTGAGCCTGCGCGTCCGGAGCCTGTGCTCCGCAACGCGAGAGGCCACAACAGTGAGAGGCCCGCGTACCGCAAAAAAAAAAAAAAAAAAAGATCCACCAGTGGCCTTCTGGAGGACAGACTAGAATGGGCGAGATCTGAGGCAGGGACATGAGAGAGGACACTGGTGCAGGGACCCTGAAGCCAAGGGTAGGATCACGGGTTGCAGGATTCCATTGGGCATGACCCAGGGACCCTCCCTGTGTGGTCTGGAAGGAGAGCCTTCCCGGCGGTCTGCTCCAGTTACTGCCAATGCAGAAGGCGTGGGGAGACCACAATTCTACATGGTAGCAGAAAACAAGTACCTGCTTTACTTTTGTACCTGCTTTCTTCTCCTGGAAGGGATGGGACTCATTGCAAAAGAGCTCCACGGCCCCTCTCTCCCCTTCTCTCCCATTCAAAATATAATGACCTCTATGTGCTCCTAGCACTTACTCTTATGCCTGGCTCAGTGGACACTGGGGTAAGGACAGTGCTTGCATGATTCAGTTCTCCTGGAGACCAGCGCCTACCCACCCATCTTTGCTTCCTCAGCAACCTGTAGTACAGGGTCTAGCCCTTTCAGCAGGGGCCCAGTAAGAAGATGATCTTGGCAAATGGATTCAAGCCCTGTTTAAAACCCTTTCTGCAGAGTCCTTATTTGTGTGTGCTCGCACACATACAAACACACACACGTGTGTACTCATGTATGTATGCTCCCCACCACCCGAGCCACCTTCTAGAATGGGATTTATCAGATCAGCCTCCACCCCATTCCCTCCCCACCCCGGGTTCACAGCCAGAGAAGCGAAAGATGAGCCAAGTGGTTTTTCTCTAGAGCCAAAGCTCAGTTAGACGGAGGCCCATCTGGCATGCCCAGCCTGGGGACTTTGGGGCAGATCTCTGGGGACCGCCTGCAAGTGTCTTGAACTGGCTCTCTCACTTCGAGAGTGGTAGGGAATCCTCCAACTGATTGTGCAGGGCAGCGATCCTTGTGGTCTCCTGCACCTCGTCCCCTCCCCGCTTCATGGCCCTTGCCTAGCTCTGGGCTCTCTCGTCCTAATATCCCACCCCGTTCGTAAGGTGGGTGGGGGGAGGAGAAGTGTCAGGTTTTTGTGGTGAGGAAAATCTGGCAGTCCTGAATTTCTTCCTGAATCGACCACCTGCTGAATGTTTTCCAGGATTATGAAAGTTTTTGAGGGGGTGGGGGAAGTGGGAGGGTGAAAAATGGCGGTTCCTTCTTTTTTTTTTAAAATTAATTAATTAATTTTTGCCTGCGTTGGGTCTTCATTGTTGCATGCGGGCTTTCTCCAGTTCTGGCAAGCGAGGGCTGCTCTTCGTTGTAGTGCATGGGCTTCTCATTGCGGTGGCTTCTCTTGTTGTGGAGCATGGGCTCTAGGCATGTGGGCTTCGGTAGTTGTGGCACGTGGACTCAGTAGTTGTGGCTCGCGGGCTCTAGAGTGCAGGCTCAGTAGTTGTGGTGCATGGGCTTATTTGCTCCACAGCATGTGGCATCTTCCTGGACCAGGGATCGAACCCATGTCCCCTGCATTGGCAGGTGGATTCTTAACCACTGTGCCACCAGGGAAGTCCGGTGGTTCCTTCTTGATATCTTCCCTGCTATTCTTGGAGCCCTTCAGAGAGGGAACTGGCATTACGAGGCCGTGGGAGGCTTGGTGTCAGACCCAATGTCAGGTTTGGCTCTGCCACTTTTTTGACCCATGCCCTTTAGTCTGTTTCTGTCTGTTAAATGGAGATGAACAGATGCATGCTATTTACCCGAGGACCCAACAAGCCATTGAATGCAAGAAGGTTTATAAACTAGAGAGTGACGTGAACCTGCATTTGTTCATGATGATGAAGCGAGGACTGGAAGAGCCAGGCTTAGACAAGGGCACCCTGCTGCTTTGGGACTTTGGTCCAAGGTGTTATCACAGCATTTCCTCCTGAGCATCTTTGGCAGGGAAGCTGGGATGCAGCTTTGGAAGCTGCCCTTTGTTATCAATTAGTTAAAACCCACTGATTGCTGAAGGGGGCGGGAAAGGGAAGGAATGAAGACATCACCTGTTCCAATGGCGTGAGGTTATCCCCACGCCCCAGACGCCAGCGTCATGGCTTGGCCTCAGGGTCTGACAAATGTCTTTGCTCCAAGGAAAATGTTGGGAGGGGCCAGGGCCTCAAACTGAGTCCCAGAGGAAGTATACTTCTGGTTGAAACAAATAACTCAGGTTTCTCTTTCCCACCCTTTACAAATATTTCAGATTTCGGAAGAAAAGGAGATTTCTTCCAAGAAGGATGACCAAACCATCCTGGTTTGTCCAAGACTTAGGGACTTCCTGGGATGTGGAACTTTCAGGGCTAACACAGGAATAGTCTCAGGTAAACCAGGAGAAATGTCTCCTGAGAGTTTCTTCCTCCTGAACTGATTGTTCAGCTGGTTCTTCATTACTACAGGAGAAGCAAAGTTACTCCCACTCTCACCCCCAGGAGAGCGAGAGGGTGGAAACTTGATTTCACCTTGATTTCTGTATTGCCAGCACTGTGGTTGGTATAGCTCGTCAAGAAATGGGTGATGGATGAATTGCATCCTTTGGTTAATTTAAGGTGATCTACATAGGTCATGGTGAGAGGCATTGGGAGATAAAAGATCCATTAAATGCATAATTCATGTAAAAATGTTGAGATCAAACAATGTTTATCTGGCTCTGTGTGGAGAAACCTAGAATAGGTGATAAAACAGGTATATGTTTACCTTTTTTGGTCTGGAGTTATACCTGGTAACATCTGGTATTTGGGGGCTAACTGGCTTGAGGGAAACACAGGTGACCTGAGGTGTTATGGTGGGAAAGGCATGGACTTTGCAAATTGACCATCATTTGGGTCCTTGTTCCTTATTGGCTGCGTTACATTAGACAAGCCTTTTATTGCCCCCCCCCCACCGCCGCCACCACCTCAGTTTTCTCATTTGCAAAACAGATAATTTATTTACCACAAAGGGTTACTTTGACAATCAAATGACACATCATCTATAAAGTGCTTAGGAACTTTCCTGGTGGTGCAGTGGTTAAGAATCTGCCTGCAGGTGCAGGGGACACGGGTTCAAGCCCTGGTCCGGGAAGATCCCACATGCTGTGGAGCAACTAAGCCCGTGTGCCACAACTACTGAGCCTGCGCTCTAGAGCCTGCAAGCCACAACTACTGAGCCCGTGTGCCACAACTACTGAAGCCTGCTTGCCTAGAGCCAGTGCTCTGCAACAAGAGAAGTCACTGAATAAGAAGCCTGTGCACCAAAACTAAGAGTAAACCCCGCTCGCTGCAACTAGAGACAGCCCGTGCACAGCAACAAAGACCCAACACAGCCAAAAATAAAATAAATAAATTTATAATAATAAAAAAAAGAATCCGCCTGCCGATGCAGGGGACATGGGTTCGAGCCCTGGCCCAGGAAGATCCCACATGCCGCGGAGCAACTAAGCCTGTGCGCCACAACTACTGAGCCTGTGCTCTAGAGCCTGTGAGCCACAACTGCTGAGCCCACGTGACACAACTACTGAAGCCCATGCGCCTAGAGCCTGTGCTCCGCAACTAGAGAAGCCACTGCAATGAGAAGCCCATGCACTGCAACGATGAGTAGCCCCCACTCGCCACAACTAGAGAAAGCCCAGGTGCAGCAATGAAGACCCAACTCAGCCAAAAATAAATAAATAAATAAATAAATTAAAAAAAACATAAAGCGCTTAGCATGATTCTTGACACACAGTAGGAACTCTATACCCATGAAATTCCTCAAATCTCTCAGGAACCTTAAACAGGCTTAATTAAGAACATATGATGTGCTTCTGCATGCTTTCCTACCCCTTCTCCCCCACTGAACATATTTTATAATGTTTGTTTCATGCAGGGGAACACATGTAAGGTACACGCTATGACACAAAATTTTAAAGTGAGCACCCAGAAACGTATCATGAAAGTTAAGACCTAGAGCATCACTGTATTAGTTTCCTGGGGCTGCCATAACAAATTACCACAAGCTGAGTGGCTTAAAACAACAGAAATTTATTTGCTCACCGTTCTGGAGGCTAGAAGTCCAAAATCTAGGTGTCAGCAGTGCCACAGTCTCTCTGAAGGCTCTAGGGGAAAATCCTTCCCTGCCTCTTCCAGCTTCTGGTAGTTCCTGGCATTCCTTGGCTTAGAGTAGCATCCCTCCAGTCTCCGCCTCTGTCTTCACATGGCCTTCTTCCCTGTGTCTGTGCCTCAGATCTCTCTCTTTTTTCTTATAAAGACACCAGTCATTGGATTTAGGATCCACCTTAAATCCAGAATGATTTCTGTCCTAGATCCTTAATTATATCTGCAAAGAACTTATTTCCAGATGAGGTCATATTCACAGGTACTGGGGGGAGGACTTGAACATATTTTTTTGGGGGGGCCCAACTGTTAAACTCACTATAATCACCATTACTGATACCTCTACATGTGTGTTCCTCTTGTATCTTATCCCTCTGCCCTGCCCCTGCCCACCATCCTGAAGTTAGTGGTTATCGTTCTGTCCTTTGCTTTATAAAAAGAGTATTATGGGCTTCCCTGGTGATGCAGTGGTTAAGAATCTGCCTGCCAATGCAGGGGACATAGGTTCGATCCCTGGTCCGGAAGATCCCACATAACGTGGAGCAACCAAGGCCGTGCGCCACAACTACTGAGCCTGGGCTCTAGAGCCCGCGAGCCACAACTACTGAGCCCACGTGCCACAACTACTGAAGCCCGCGCACCTAGAGCCCATGCTCCACAAGGGAAGAAGCCACCGCAATGAGAAGCCTATGCACCGCAACAAAGAATAGCCCCTGCTTGCTGCAACCAGAGAGAAAAGCCCGTGTGCAGCAACAAAGACCCAATGCAGCCATAAATAAATAAATAAATTTTAAAAATAAATAAAAAGAGTATTATGATGTGGTTTATATAATCTTTGTGATCTGCTTTTTTTGCTCAATATTATAATTCTAAGATCCACTCAGGTTGATGTATGTAGTTGTAGTTCATTCATGCTTAATACTCTATTGTGTGCTGGTACCCCAGGGTATTTATTCATTCTCCTGAAATTGGATATTCAAGTTGTTTCCACTTTGGGGCTGTTATAAACAAGGCTTCTTTTACTTATCTCTTGGTACTCAAGTGCAAAATTTTTCTCTAGACTATATGACTAGGAGCTGAATTGCTGGGCCCAAGGTAAATAGTATTTTAGCAGATAATGTCAAATTGTTTTCCAAAGTGAGTGTACCAATTTGCATTCTCGTAAGCCAAGTGTAAGATATTCCCCATTCTCAAAGTGATTTTTTATTCCAGGAAATGGAAAAATCTCAGATTGGCCTTCTCTGTGGTGATGCGTATTAGATGAAAAATCTCATCTTCCCCCATGATTTTCCTCTATAGCAGATTATTCCTGGTGGGTCTCTGCCCTCAGAGAGAAAGCGCTAGACCCTCTAGTCTCACCTGCTCCTGGCTGCATAGTCTCTGCCTTCTCTACAATCCAACTTAATGGGTCATTAGAGGTGCCTAGAAACTGTAATTATGGTATAGCGTTTCACAGGCTTACAATTGAAGGCTGTGTTTTCTAGACGCCCAAATCAAGTCTATTCTGGAAGGATGAATCTCAGAAAGTTTGCATATGGTATTCTGGATTATGGGTAAAAAAAGATGCTTACCTTTGCTCTGAGGTGAGTGATGTAGGCATCCCTAATAATTGGTTGAAATAATATATATTAAAACTGGCAGCGTGGAAGGCGTGCTGATGACCCACAGAGCCAGTGTATAATGGTATATGCTAGGGAGCTTTTTCTGCAGAGGAAGGGGGACAAAGCAGCATTTGTCTGAGTTAGATCACAGAATATGAGCACAGCTAAGAATCTTAATAAATCCCCTGACTGGTGGGGAGACTGAGGCCCAGAAAGGAGATAGGACAGCTCCTGTTTTCGATGTAAACCATGGGGGAAGCTGCATCTTTCTTCTGAAAGCCTAGCTGATTGCCTTAGGTTGTGTCCCCTAAAAGCAGAACCTGAATCAGGGATTCCTGAGCAAGTGATTTGTTGTATGAGTGTTCTTAGGTAAAACCTGTACAGGGGTGAGGAAAACAGGATAGGACAGAGGAAGAAGAAAGGCAAAGATGTGGGTTCAGCTGAAGTCCAGCCTCAAGCTGATCCCACAGGAAGCTCTGGAGTATGAATAATACTTCAAAATTGTCTCACCTCGTACTGTCATTGATTGGTCATTGGCTGCAGGCTGCCTGAGGAGAGGGTATAGCCATGTAGGCTGTCCCTCACATCAGCTGAGCACAGTTCTCTGAAGGAGGCTGCTGTGAGCTGTTAACAGCCAACACTCACAGCAGCTGATGAGATTATTATTTGTGTTTGGGAATGGTCTATGGTCAGAGGATGGGGATTTACTTTGTGAAGATTGTACTGGCCTCCACTGAGCTCCAACTCATGCCCTTGACAGCAGCCCCATTAGAGTAGGGAATCTCAAGACGCCTAGGCTTCCCCATTGAAGATGAACAGGAGACCTTTTTTTTTTTTTTTTTTTTTTTTTTTTTTGCGGTCTGTCGCGGAGCACAGGCTCCGCAGGCTCAGCGGCCATGGCTCACGGGCCTAGCCGCTCCGCGGCATGTGGGATCTTCCCAGACCGGGGCACGAACCCCTGTCCCCTGCATCAGCAGGCGGACTCTCAACCACTGCGCCACCAGGGAAGCCCTGGCACAGGAGACCTTTTTAAGGGAAGGATGTAATATGCCAGAAGACGCCTATGTCAAAATAGATCACAGACCTAAATGTACAGGCTAAAATTATAGCTTTTCCAGAAGAAATCTGGGTGTAGGCAACCTTTACAGCCTTGGAGTAGGCAAATAGATCCTAGATAGGAAACAAAAATCGTGAATGATAAAAGAAAAAGATAAATTAGACTTCATAAAAATTAAAACCTTCTGCTCTTGAAAAGACACTGTTAATAAAATGAAAAGGCAAGTCACAGAATAGAAAAAAAGAGTTGGAATGCATGTATCTGACAAAGAAGCCGCATCTAGAATACAAAATGAACGTTTATAACTCAATAATAAGGCAAACAAACAAACAAAAAAAGGAAGGCAACCCAATTTAAAAATTGGCAAAGGAAAAAAATAAATAGTAGTAATCAACTCTGATTTAAAAATTTAAAGTGTAACATGACTTTTGTTTTAGAAATATCTTTCACTATTACTTTGACTTTATTCTTTTCTGCTACTTCCCTCACAGTTGTGTTTGGGAATAACTAATATCCGTATATGATATATTAACCTGATTATACATTGAATGTATATTTGAAATAAAAATAACAGTATGAAAATGGTCAAAGGACTTGAACAGACACTTTACAAAAGAAGATATATAGTCTGTGGAAAGCCAATAAAAACATGAAAAGGTGCTCAACATCATTAGTCATTAGGGAAATACAAATTAAAACCATGATATGATGTCACTGCATATCCATTAGAATTGCTAAAATTAAAAAGGATAAGAATACCAAGTTTGGGCAAGTATTTGGAACAATTGTAACTCTCATATACTGCTGGCAAGAGCTGGAAAGTGGTACAACTACTCTGGAAAACAGTTTGGAAGTTTCTGATAAAGTTAAATATACACTTATTATATGGCCCAGAATTCTGCTCTTAGGTGTTTTCCCCAGAGAATTGACAGTATATGTCCACTCAGAGACTTGTGCATGAACGTTTATAGCAGCCTTATTCACTGTAGCCCCAAACCAGAAACAACCCAAATGTCCATCAACAGGTGGAATGTATAAACAAATTGTGGTACACGAGTACAATGAAATATCATTTAGCAAATAAAAGAGTTTGAATCACTGATATACATAACAGCATGACTGAATCTTAAAAACATTATCCTGAGTGAAAGAAGCCCAAAAGAGTACATATTGTATCATTCTATTTACATGGAATTCTAGAACTGGTAAAACTAATCTAAAGTGGCAGGAAGCAAATCAGTGATTGTCTGGGGTCAGAGAAGGAAGAGAATTGAATGGAAGGGGACACAAGGGACTTTTATGGGGCAATAGAAATGCTCTATATTTTGACTGAGCTGGTGGCTCAACAAGTGTATTCATTTGTTAATACTCAACAAGTTGTACACGTGTACATTTTATTGCCTGTAAGTCATATACCTCAGTAAGGTTATTTTGATGAAAAGAGAAATAATGTTTCCTTTGGGTGATGGAATTACAGATAATTTTTCTTTATTTTTTTTTTTTGTGGTATGCGGGCCTCTCACTGTTGTGACCTCTCCCGTCGCGGAGCACAGGCTCCGAACGCGCAGGCTCAGCGGCCATGGCTCACGGGCCTAGCCGCTCCACTGCATATGGTATCTTCCTGGACCGGGGCACGAACCTGCGTCCCCTGCATCGGCAGGTGGACTCTCAACCACTGCGCCACCAGGGAAGCCCACCTTTTATACTTTATTTTCTGTTTCTAAATTCTCTGCAGTAATCTCATCACTTTCCTTTTCAAAATACATTGTAACTGTAAAAAGGTTTTCTCCATCTTTGAAGCCTCACTCAGCTCAGATGGTCTCTCCTTTGGAAGCCTTACCTGATGCCTCAGTTAGAATTAATTGCCCCCCCTTCTAGATCCCCACTGCCCTAGTTGGTGCCACTGCTAAGCCATTTGCACTCTGCCTTGGGCTAGTGTTACTACTTGTGTAGTTGGCTCCTTGCCCTGTGGGCACCCAGTGGTAGGAGGGTTGTATTAGTGCAGAGCCCCAAACATGGTGGGCAGCTGTTCAATGTTCGCCAAATTAAATTGGGTTTTGCCACGCTAGGGGGAAGTTTCTTACAGAGTTCAAGGGCTGCCATTAGCTATAGGTGCATCCACAGTGAAGTGGGCAAAACTGAAGCAGAACACAGAGCTTCAAGTCAATGCCCAGGTAGCCTCCCTGGGCAAATTCCTTAAACTCTCTGAGCCTCTGTGTCCTTTCCACAAACTGAGAGTCATGCTATCTCCCTGTTTGTTATGAGGCCAAGTAGCACAGTGCTTGGCACACAGTAAATGAGCAATTAGCTCTGGCTGCTATTGTAATTATCATTCTAACAAATAATAATATCAAGTAAGGGGACTGCCCAGATGGGAAGGTACTTACTAAGAAATAGGCAGGTAAACCGAGTCAAGATTTTCTTCCTAGGAAAAGACTACGGGCTCCGATTGGTGGGTGCGTAACAGTTTTTAAAAGCCTATTGAAAATTAATTTTCTTCCACATTAATGGTTTTTGAGAGCCAAAACCATTTCCCACAGAAGCAGATGTCCTGAAAGGAGTTTGGATTTTGCTGGCTCTGCTCTTCATTCAGGTATCAGGTGGCAGCCAGGACTCAGCCTGGAGGAGGCTGGCTTTCTCTGGAGTCTTTGCTGGAGCCGGGCTGACACAGATCTGATAGAGGTTGTCAGATCGCCGAAGAACAATCGACTTTCTAAGCAGAGCCCCTTCTCTGAGCCGCGCGGTGCTGCGTTACATTTGTAAATGCCAGCGCGCTGCTAAGCACGTCCCGGTGAATAGAAGTGTTTTGATGTTTTGTTTTTGGTCGGAGATTGAAGTCCAGTGTCTTGGGACCCAGTGACTTCGGCTGACCTTCCTGCTACATGGACAGGGCTAAATTTCAACCCCTGGAGGCTTCTGCACACAAAACCTCATGCCTCGCAAGGGCAGGTGCAAGGAAAACCGGCGGAAATCTGAAATCTTCGCTGCTTCAGAGACCTGAGCTCGCTTCTGTCAGAGGAATTAAGTTTCACAAGCCCTTTTTTTATGTAGAAAGCATATCATTAGGGGAATGTGGACAGGGCGACTTATTAAAACTGCTGCCTGTCGCAGAGAGAAAGGACATTCAAAGGCTGATGGGGTGCACTTTTATTTCCAATGACTTTTTTTTAAAAAAAATTTTTATTGGAGTATAGCTGGTTTACAATGTTGTGTTAGTTTCAGGTGTACAGCAAAGTGAATCAGTTATACATATACACATATCCACTTTTTGTTTTTAGATTCTTTTCCCATATAGGCCATTACAGAGTATTGAGTAGAGTTCCATGTGCTATACAGCAGGTTCTTATTAGTTATCTATTTTATATATAGTAGTGTGTATATGTCCATCCCAATCTCCCATTTTATCCCTCCCCCCGCTTCCTCTGGTGACCATAAGCTTGTTTTCTATATATGTGACTCTACTTCTGTTTTATAAATAAAATTCATTTGTACCCCTATTTTTTTTTTTGATTCCACATATAAGCGATATCATATGATATTTGTCTTTCTGTGTCTGACCTACTTCACTCGATATGACAATGTGTAGGTTCAGCTTGGCCAGAGTAACGGGCTTCTAGATGGAGTCGGTTCTGTTATGTTAGGTCTTGCTGATTCTGGAAAATGTGTTTTCCTCAAAGCTTGTATTCCAGTTTTGAAATCAGGAAAGACCTTTCGTTTATATATATTTTTTTTTTTGCGGTACGTGGGCCTCTCACTGTTGTGGCCTCTCCCGTTGTGGAGCACAGGCTCTGGACGCACAGGCTCAGCGGCCATGGCCCACGGGCCTAGCCGCTCCGTGGCATGTGGGATCCTCCCGGACCGGGGCACGAACCCGTGTCCCCTGCATCGGCAGGCGGACTCTCAACCACTGTGCCACCAGGGAAGCCCCTCGTTTATAATTTTTAATTGAGTGAGCACCTTTATAAAATCTGTAACCTCTCACCACTTCTGAACTACTGTTGACGCCACTCTTAACTCCTCCAGTCTGGCTAATTTTTGCATCATTTTGATCAATGTGTATGGAAAGTTTGCAATCTATTTCCACCTAACATTTTATTTAAGCTTTATGTGCTTACATTCATAGTAGATCATTCTTTGTCATGATGCCATTCAGCTCTACGTTACTGAGTAGTTCCCTCGGGTTTGAGTACTTGGAGGTTTGTCGTGGTGGTGGCTGTTTTAAATGGATTATTTTCGTCTTTGGTCATTGAGTTATTCTTTTCTTTTTACAAATACTTCCTTTAGCTACATTGGCAAAGGTGGTCTGGGAAGTACGCTGATATTTGCAACCTTCGCCCCCTCCCCTTCTATACAAACTCCAGACTCAGCACACACCTGCGAGGTCTTCTGCAGCCCCTCATCTGATGTCTGGCAGTGGCCCTCACGTGTTGGTGGCCTTGTGTAGCCCCTAATCACGGGGCAACTCCTGCTTTGGTTCTTCAAGCCTCTCTGGGCAGGGGTTTTCTGTAGGAGCCTGTGTCAGTTGAACTCAACTGGTATCACAGAAGCTCTGCTCTTTTTTTAAAAAATAAAACATCACATTCGTTTACTTTGTTAAATACCCAGTCTCTGGAGATTCATGCTACGTAAGTTTTTTGTTGGTTTGTTTGTTTGTTTTTCCAGCAGGTGGCTTAGAGATGACAAGTTGCTGAGGTAAAAGTGCTTTGTGGTACAGGATCCAACACTTTCTGTGGTGTGGCAGTTCTTGTTACTGTGGCTGATGGGTTCTGAACAAAAAGACAGCCCTCAGAATGGGAGAAAATATTTGCACACGAAGCAACCAACAAGGGATTAATCTCCAAATTATACAAACAGCTCATGCAGCTTGATAACAAAAAAACAAATAACCCAATCAAAAAATGGGCAGAAGATCTAAATAGGCATTTCTCAAAGAAGACATATAGATGGCCAAAAAACACATGAAAAGATGCTCAACATCAGTAATTATTAGAGAAATGCAAATCAAAACTACAATGAGGTATCACCTCACGCCGGTCAGAATGGCCATCATCAAAAAGTCTACAAACATAAATGCTGGAGAGGGTGTGGAGAAAAGGCAACCCTCCTACATTGTTGGTGGGAA
Source organism: Lagenorhynchus albirostris (assembly GCF_949774975.1). Taxonomy (NCBI): domain Eukaryota; kingdom Metazoa; phylum Chordata; class Mammalia; order Artiodactyla; family Delphinidae; genus Lagenorhynchus; species Lagenorhynchus albirostris. The sequence goes on from NC_083097.1 coordinate 112,554,025, forward strand.
TGTAAGTTTGTACAGCCACTGTGGAGAACAGGATGGGGGGTTCCTTAAAAAACTAAAAATAGCACTAGCATATGACCCAGCAATCCCACTTCTAAGCATATACCCAGAGAAAACCATAATTCAAAAAGATACACGCACCCCAATATTCATTGCAGCATTATTTACAATAGCCAGGACTTGGAAGCAACCTAAATGTCCATCAACAGAGGAATGGATAAAGAAGATGTGGTACGGGCTTCCCTGGTGGCGCCGTGGTTGAGAGTCCACCTGCTGATGAAGGGGACACGGGTTCGTGCCCCAGTCCGGGAAGATCCCACATGCCGCAGAGCGGCTGGGCCCGTGAGCCATGGCCGCTGAGCCTGCGCGTCCGGAGCCTGTGCTCCGAGATGGGAGAGGCCACAACAGTGACAGGCCGATGTACCGCACAAAACAAAAAAAGAAAGATGTGGTACATATACAAAATGGAATATTACTCAGCCATAAAAAGAACAAAATAATGCCATTTTCAGCAACATGTATGGACCTAAAGATTGTCATACTGAGTGAAGTAAGTCAGACACAGAAAGACAAATATCATATGATATTGCTTATATGTGGAATCTAAAAATAAGGGTAAAAATGAACTTATTTACAAAACAGAAGTAGAGTCACAGATATAGAAAACAAACTTATGGTCACCAGGGGATAAGGAGTGAGGGATAAACTGGGAGATTGGGACTGACATGTACACACTACTATATATAAAATAGATAACTAATAAGAACCTACAGTATAGCACAGGGAACTCTACTCAATACTCTGTAATGGCCTATATGGGAAAAGAATCTAAAAATTAAAAAAAAATGGATATATGTATATGTATAACTGATTCACTTTGCTGTACACCTGAAACTAATACAACATTGTAAATCAATTATACTCCAATCAAAATTTTTTTTTACAAAGAGAAGAAAAATAAATGAATAAATAAAAAATAAAATTAAAGTGCTCAATTGCGCCCACTGTCATTTTGACAGGAAACATCCTTGGAGCGCCATAAAAGCCCACATGATCTGGCTCCTGTCTCTGTCTCTGCCGTCACCTCCTCCTTTGCTGGGCTGCATCCATACTGGCCTCTTCTTTCTCCTTCTTTCTCACACCAATTGCATTCCCTCTGCTTGGAGTACTCATTCTCCCGATCCTGACTGATTCTCATCAGTCAGGTGTCAGCTTAGAGGCCCCCTCTTCCGAGAGGCCTCCCCTGACTACCACTTCTAAAGTGGTTTCACTGGCTCTTTGGAACATTTTCCTCCTTAAATCGTTGCAGAACTTTTTATCACTATCTGATAGTTTGTATATTGACTGTCTCTCCAACCAGTGGATAAACCCCATGAGAGCAGAGATCCTGTCTGTCTGATTCTCCCTAATCTTAGAACAGAGCCAGTCACAGAGTAGGCACTCAATTAATATTTGTTGACTAGCTGAATGGATCCTTTGCTCACAAGCACTTACAAAATTCTCCTAGGGAGACACTGTGGAATTCAGAAAATTGGAGCCAGACCCACAGTCGGTTTCTAATAAAGCCTGGTGTTGATGCGGCTATTTTGCAGATCGGTGTCGTCCAGGGAGACTAGACCTACTATCTTGGCTATTTCCTTGTCTTATCTCTCTGGGAGTGGCAGCCACGGCTCCCTGAAAGACACTATTAAAATGTTTATGACACAGTACCTTGTATGCAAGGAGTGCTCATTACATGCATTCATTAATCTGGCCAGCACCATCAAGAACTCTGATCTGAGATTGTGTCCTGCTTGCAAGCTAACGAGTTAGCCTGCCATAGTTCCATGCTGGTAGAAGGTATGATACTCTTGGGTAAAGGCAAAGGATAGTTTATTACTCACAGCAAGAGCAGTAACCAGGGTATTAGCATCATGAGGATGGTTCCCAAGCCCTGATTTTTCTAGGTGACAGGAAGAGGGCCACATGACACACATGCACTCGATGTGTTACAGGAGAGGAACCCTGACCTTAGGGAACCTGATTCTTTTATAATGGACAGTCTGTTTGCCCTTTGCTCTGGACAGAGATATGATCTCTATCTTCCAAGCCTGTTCAGTACATAAATATCTTTGAAAACAGAGTCTGGAACAGACTAAAGAGCAGTCAGTGCCTCTGCTCACAAGATGTGTAGAAATGCTTGAGACCTATGGAGAATTGTCTCACAACGAGAAGCCTAGTAGGTCCTCAAATTTGTTGAATGAATGAATGAATACCGGGTGTTGCATGTAACACTATGCAGTTGATTAAGACATGGTTTCTGTCATTAGGAGCTCTTGTCTTCCTGCTGGAGAAATAGATGGTAGGGCAGTACACTGGTTAAATGCCTGTGCTTTGGGCTTAGATGACTGGATTTAAGTCCTGCCCCCATCACTTACTAGTTTTGTGGCCTTGGCCTCAGATTCCTCATCTCTAAATTGGAGATAACAAGATTATTGTGATTAGATAAGAAAATATGATTGCAAAGTGCTTGGCTCAGTGCCTAACCTGTGGTAAGTGTCCAAGTAAGTGTTAGTTAGTAGGTTGAACCTCCTGAATTTGCCATTTCTGTAGTTCAAATAATCAGCAGTTTTATATGGTTCAACCTAATCATATGTTCATCATTATTAATCTTTTGCTTGCTTGCAAATCATAATGTAGAAATGCCTCTGACTGTGTACTCTGGGTCAGGTGAGGCAAGCCTGAAGAGGCACAAAAGTATCCGGGAAAAAGAAATAGGCCTGGACCCAGATGCAGATCTGAGCCCCACGTTCTCCTCTCATTAACCTTGTGACCTTGGGTGAAGCACTTAACCCCTGAGCCCCTTGCCTCATCTGTGCTATAGATACAATAATCCCTTCTACTTCACTGGACATTGTGAGGCTAATATCAGATGATGGATGTGAAATTGCTTTGTAACCTAGAAAGCACTGTAGTCATGTCCTCATGCTTAATATGAAGAGTTCTTAAAGGCAGTGAGATTTGTCTGGGCTTCAGCCAGACCGTCACTAGGTATAATTTAATATCCCTCCTAAGTCCTCTAATCACAGTTTTACGTTTGAAGTGTAGCCTTGGCCTTCCAAATCATATTGCTGCATTAGAATCAAGTTACGCTAGTTAGTTTGTATCTAAGGCCTACAGACTTCCAGCAACGTAGGGACCATCTGGTGACCAAAGAAAGATCATCTCATTACAAAGGGTGATTGGCTTGCAGCTAAATCAGTCAATAGCTAACATTTATCAATCTCTTTGAATGAGCCAGGCATGAGCTTTAGCTCTTTCCATGAACAATTTCTCATTGAAAACTTGGAAAATCTTCTGACATAGATAGGTACTATCATTCTCACCCATTTTACAGATAAAGAGACTGAGGCAAAAAGAGGTTACCAATTAGGAATTGACAGACCTCGACTGGTGGGTTGTATTGCCTGAGCACCCTCAGTAGTAGTCAGAAGCACTCATTCCAAGTTGGCCCCATCAGAGAGAGGCTCTAGAGCCATCTTTCTGGGGCAGCTATAGCTCCAACTGCTGCTGCTGTGTTTGCTGATGGAAGTCCTGCTTCTCCCGCAACCAGCCAGGGAAAGCCAAGTTCTGCTGGGCACTTGCAAGCCGTTGGAATGGCTCCATACTCCATCTTTGCTATCAGCCTGCCTGTACTCTGCTGAAGAAGTAAGAACTTTAGCTCTTACCTCCTCTCTTTTGTGGGGACTCTCTGCGGTGTGAAAAGCGATGTTCACCTTGTTGGCTTACCCATGAGCCTGTGTTCTCTCTGGAAAGAGCTTACTGCTAGCTCCACCTGAGACTAAAGCAGCGGCTATAGTCAGCAGACAGCATGCCTTTGTGGTGATACCAGTTAGGCTAAGGTTTGGCTCCTAGAACGGGCATACAATGGTATCATGGCTTAAAGAACGAAGTTAATTTCCCATTCACGTAACAGCCCACGAAGAGCATCCCAGGTGGCTGGGTGGTTTTTTAGGGATGCAGCGTCCTCCAAGCTGCCCCACCATTCTCCAGGGCAGTGCTTCTCAAACGTCATGTGGTGAAGGACCCATTTTTCTTTTTTTTTTTTTTTGAACATTTTCAATCCATTTCAAACCAAAATTTTTATAACGAAAAGTAAAAATGAATTACTAGAAAAATGAAGGGGGAAAACCCTCCCAAAGACACACAAAATACAAACTGAGAGTATTTTATTATTAGATAACAGACTTACATTGCTACGCAAGTTAGTAAATACTTCTCCTTTGAACGCTGGGCAATGTAGGAGGCTGTTGTTCAATTTCCAATTATTGGGAATTTGCTCTTTCAGAGAACATATTTTCTATGACTTGAATTAAATTATTGAAATTGTTTTATGACCCAGAATATATGTCTGTCTTGGTGAATATTCTGTGTGTACATGACAAGAATGTATATTCTGCTATTGTTTGAGTGTGGATGGCGTTATTCTATAAATAAGGCCAAGTTGGTTAATAGTGTTGTTCAGATGTACTATATCCTTACTTGTTTTCTACTTTTTCTATATATTACTAAGTGATAAGTGTTGAAGTCTTTATAATTGTGGATTTGTCTGTTTCTTCTTTCAGTTATATCAGTTTTTGTTTCATGTATTTTGAAGGTTCATTGTTGAGAGCTTACACACTTAGGATTGTTATATCTTGCTGGTGAATTGACCCTTTATCATTGTAATGTCCCTCTTTATCCTTGGAAATATTTCTTGTTCTAAAGTCTATTTAGTCTGATACTAATATAGCCATCATAGCTTTTTTTTAAAGTATTTACATGATATGTCTTTTTCTTTTCCTTTTTTTTAAAGCTATCTATATCTTTATATGTGAAGTGGGTTTCTTGTAGATAACATACCATTGGGTCTTGCTTTTTATCCCATGTGACAATCTTTGCATTTTAATGTAATTTGTACTTAATGTAATTATTAATGGGATTGGATTTAATTTATTGTCTTCCTAGTTTTCTATTTGTCTTAACTATTCTTTGTTCCTTTTTTCCACTTCTTTTGAATTGGTTGAATTTTTTAATTAGTTTGTCTTACTTCCCCTATTGGCTTGTTAATGATAACTTTTGCAAAATTTTGCAGTTTTTCTCCTAGGGTTTACAATATATATTGTTAACTTACCTGAATGTACCTTCAAAGAATATTATACCAGTTCACATAAAGTGTAAGACTCTTGAGTATACAGTTGGGGACTTCTCTGGTGGCACAGTGGTTAAGAATCCACCTGCCAATGCAGGGGACACGGGTTTGAGCCCTGGTCTGGGAAGATCCCACATGTTGCAGAGCAGCTAAGCTCGTGCACCACAACTACTGAGCCTGCGCTCTAGAGCCCAAGAACCACAACTACTGAAGCCTGCGTGCCTAGAGCCCATGCTCTGCAACAAGAGAAGCCACCGCAATGAGAAGCCCACGCACCACAATGAAGAGTAGCCCCCGCTCGCCGCAGCTAGAGAAAAGCCCACACACAGCAACGAAGACCCAACGCAGCCAAAAATAAAATATAAATAAATTTACAAAAAAACCCTCAAAGTGTTTAAAAAAGAAAAAGAGTATACAGTTGTCATTTGAATAATGTGGGGGTTAGGGGTGCCCACCCTCCACCCAGTGGAAAATCCATGAATAACTTGAGAGTCAGCCCTCCATATCTGCTGTCTCACACCATGGATTCAACCAACTGAGGATTGTGTAGTATTGCAGTACACATTTAGTGAAGAAAAAAATCCGCATATAGAGGACCTGCCCAGTTCAAACTCATGTTGTTCAAGGGTCAACTGTATTCCCATTCATCCCTCCCATTCTTTGGGTTATTTTTCTTGTACATTTTACTTATGCTATAAGCTCCACAGTACAGTATTACTCATATTGTTTTACACAATTATCTTTTAAACTGATTTAAGATAAGTAAAAAAGGACTTCCCTGGTGGCGCAGTGGTTAAGAATCCTCCTGCCAATGCAAGAAACACGAGTTCGATCCCTGGTCCGGGAAGATCCCACATGCTGTGGAGCAACTAAGCCCATGACCCACAACTACTGAGCCTGCACTCTAGAGCCCGTGAGCCACAACTACTGAGCCCCTGTGCTGCAACTGTGGGAGCACACACGCCTAGAGCCCATGCTCCACAACAAGAGAAGCCACTGCAGTGAGAAGTCCGTGCACTACAACGAAGAGTAGCCCCTGCTCATTGCAACTAGAGAAAGCCCGCACGCAGCAACGAAGACCCAACGCAGCCCAAAAATAAATAAATAAATAAAATTGATTCTTAAAAAAAAAAGATAATAAAAAAGAGGGTCTTTTACATTTATTTTTATCATTTCCTTCTTTTTTTCATTTCTTTATATAGATTCAGGTTTTTATTTGATGTCATTTCTCGAATGCTGCATTCTGTGGTGGTTTTTCCTACTCTTTTTTTCTCTTTGTGTTTCAGTTTGGATATAGTCTGTTGATCTATTTTCGAGTTCATGGAGTGTTTTCTCAGAAATGTCCCGGCTATTGATGAGCCTATGAAAGGAATTCTTCTTCTCTGATATCACGTGTAATTTTCTACCATTTCAGTTTGACTCCTTTTTATAGTTGTCATTTCTCTGCTGAATTTCCCAATTTGTTTAAGCATTGTGATGGTTAAGTTTATGTGTCAACTTGACTGGGCTAAGGGATGCCCAGAAAGCTGGTAAAACGTTATTTCTGGGAGACACCTGTAAGGATGTCTCTGGAAGAGATTAGCATTTAAATCAGTAGACTGTGTAAAGAAGATCTCCCTGAGCAATGTGGGTGGGCATCATCCAATCCATTGAGGACCTGAATAGAACAAAAGGATGAGGAAGGGTGAATTTGCTCTCTCTGCTTAAGCTGAGACAGCCATCTTCTACTGCTCTAGGACATCAGTGGTCCTGGTTTTGGGGCTTTTAGACTCACACTGGGACTTAGATCATTGGCTGCCTGTTATTCTCAGGCCTTCAGATTTGGTCTGAATTATACCACTAGCTTTCCTGGTTTTTCAACTTGCAGCACATCATAAGACTTCTCAGCCTCCATAACCATGTGAGACAATTTCTATAATAAATCTCTTCTTATACATATATCTATATATCCTGTTGGTTTTGTTTCTTTGGAAAACCCTGACTAACATAAGCATATTGTCCACAATTTCCAATACATTCTTTACCATATTAATCAATCATAGCTATTTAAAATTTCCTATCTGAAAATTCAACATCTGGGTAATATCTGAGTCTGGATCTATTGATTGTTTTATCTCTTGGGAATGGGTGGTTTTTCTTACTCTTTTTTGTGTGTCTTGTAATTTTTTGTTAATGCTGGGCATCATGTATATGTACAGGAACAGTAGAAACTGTTAGGTAAATAAATTTATGCCAGGACATGCCTTTCCTGTTGTCATGCAGTTAATATGGAGAGGGAGTGGTCAGTCAATATAGTCAGGAGTTGAGTTTGCTTTGCATTTTCTTGTTGTTATTATTATTACCTTTATTGCACCATAGTCTTCCTATTTCTTCAGCAGTGGGCTGTTGTTATCATGTACTTTTACTGAGGGGAGTACCAAATGATTTTTCTCAGTGCTCCTTTTCCCTCTCAGCTTTCAGTCAGTCTTTCCTGCCTGTGCCCCAGGGGGTTTCTCTCTCTCCGTGATTTTGTCCCTCACCAGCACTAGATTGATGTTTCTTCTTACTCAATGTTAACTTCACAAAGTGGGGTCCAGCCTCAGTTTTCAGCATGTCCTATGCATCTTGGCTTCCAGAGTGAGGATTTCCAGCTCTTCATCCCCCTGGCAGCCAACCTTGGCCTTATAACTGTGATTGTTCTTGGGAAGGAGTTTCCTGTTCCTTCCCTTAGAGTAGCAGACTCTTGCTTAGTACTGGTGAAGGATCCCAGCCCTTCCCTCTGGAGAGAGGGTGTTTTCTCCTACTTCTCCTCCACCAGCAGTTGATCTTTGCCTTTTTCCTGAAGTTGAGACAGTTTCCTACCCTTCTACAAGAAACAGGAGGGTTTTGTTTCTATTTCTGCCCAGAATCAATAGATATTTGCCTATATGGTAGGAAAGGTAATACCCCTTCTTCAGAGGCTTACTGCTTTTGCTTTAAGATAGCATGTCTGGGAAAGTGAGTGGGACTAGTGACTATTCCCAAGCAGCAGTCACCTCCTGAACACCTTCACCACCAAGGGTACTCCCTCTGGTCTTCTGCCCTGGCCTAATCTTTTTTTTAAAAAAATAAATTTATTTATTTATTTATTTTTGGCTACATTGGGTCTTCATTGCTATGCACAGGCTTTCTCTAGTTGTGGCCCATGGGGGCTACTCTTTGTTGCGGTGCGCGGGCTTCTCATTGCGGTGGCTTCTCTTGTTGTGGAGCACAGGTTCTAGGTGCGCTGGCTTCAGTAGTTGTGGCACACAGGCTCAGTAGTTGTGGCTCGTGGGCTCTAGAGTGCAGGCTCGGTAGTTGTGGCGCACAGGCTTAGTTGCTCCGCGGCATGTGGGATCTTCCTGGACCAGGGCTCGAAGCCCTGTCCTCTGCATCACCAGGGAAGTCTCCCCGGCCTAATCTTTCTTGTGAGCACCTAGTGGGGCCCATGGCTAAGAGCTTGCAAGTGGGTATAAACTCTCTTATTCCAACCTGACACCCTAGCCCATATTTGGCTTTTAAGATTTTATTAAAATTTTAGCTGATTTCTTCTTACCTGCTTATATGGCAGCCACCTCTCTCCCCCATGCTTTACCCAAGACGAAACAATTCACATGTTCTGTCTCTCCCTGGAGGGGCTTTCTCCCTTGTAATTCTCTTATTTAATTGCCCCATGACCTCACATCTCTGATTAGCTGAAGAAATTTATGATTTTGTAGATTATATGACTCCTTCTCATTCTTAGAACAGGATTGATGTTCTTAGATGCTTTCTACATTGTACCCCAAAATGCAAATTCCCACCATGGTCATGAAGATGTAGTCCCAGAAATGGCTTGCAGGATTTCCGCTCATGGTCCAGTGAAAAGAACCCAGTCACACAGTCACACTTAACTGCAAAGAATTCTGGGAAATGTAGTATAGCCATGTGTCCAGGAAGAAGAGGAGAATGGATTTCAGTGAATAACCAGCAGTTTCTGTCACCATGCTCCAAACAAGTGAAATCTAAAATGATTCTGGGCTTGGAGCAATTGGGCATCACTGTAAAACTGTGAGGTTTACTGGCCCCATCTTGGAGTTAGTCCTATCAAGATGGTAAGAAATCTGAAGGACCATCTTGTCATGTGTGTCCCATGATCATACGATGGAAATGTGCAGAGGATTCTCTCCACTTCCATGCACATCTGGGCTCCAACTCCATTGGGGCCACCTGGGGAACAGAATGGATCTTGTGGGAGGACAATCTCTTGAAAGCACATGGGTTCCTAATCCTGCTGTGTTTATTAACCATCTGTGCACCTTTTTAAAGAATACAATTGCCAGGGCTTCACTCTAGATACTCTGAAGGAAAATCTTTGGAGGAAAGACTCAAGCATCTACATTTTTTGAAGAAAGGCTTCCTGGATGATTCTTTTGTCCAGTAGCTTTGGGTACCTCTGGGCTAGGTTGTGGTAGAAACCAAAGCGATATAATTGAAATCCCATCATCCGGTTTTGGCATCCTGCCTCCAGGGTTGATTTGGTCCTGGCCACTAGCCCAGCAGGCAAGCAGGTAAGCTCAGTACTGAAGCCAAGTGCTTGTCCTAAGCCATCCCAGGAAGTGACAGCTCCTACAGTTCAATGTACCTGGGCTTATTCTTTGTTAATGGGTGATGTAGGATATTGGTGAAAGTTGGCTGGAGCACCTTCCAGGCTCTAATTTTCACCATTAGGTTCTTTGGAGTGGAACTTGGGAACCTTGATTCCCTGCTTGGCCTAGGTTGGAGCAACCCCAGAAATATTTTCTAAGGAAGTCTAGGCCTTGGTAAGATGTGTGGGGCCTTTCTGGCCAGATATGAATGGTGAAGAGATTGATATTTCACAAAAGGATGCCATCAGGCTCTTAGCCCTACTGGCCTTGCAAACTGAAGCAGTGACACCCCAGGTCCTTGCCAGAAAACTCCCCCCAAACCCTCTGCAGTCTTCCTCTATCTCAGTCAGGAAGAGGCACATTCCACTGACTTATTCTTGCCTCTAGGCAGGGCTGCTAGATCAGGTCACAGGGATTGTGCCCCATGCACAGCCCCCATGGGAGGTTGGGGGTTGGAGAGAAGAAAGTCCCCTCACCCTGCTGTGCACCCTGTCTCAGGGCTGGTGTACCAGGAGGAGCCGGGGAATGAGCCCTTTTCCTCATTCAACCAAAGGCCCCATATGGCAGCAGCGGCCTTGCCTGTAGCTATGATTAAGCTTATACCTGGATAGGGCTGGGCCTCAGAAAGCTAAGCCTGTGGCCCATGATGCCTTTTGCTTAGCTGTATTCCATTTTCATTCCAAGAGAGGCAATGTAAGAAGCAGTAGAAATGCTGGAACCAGATTGTCTGGGTTCAAATCCCACCTTCGCGACTTACTTGCTGTGTGCTCTCAGGAAAATCATTTGACTACTTTGTGCCTCGGTTCTCTCAACTGCAAAACAGAGATAGGGATATTATCAACCTCATGGGTTGTGAGAATTAAATGAATTAATATGTGTAGTGTGTTTAGAAAGTGCATAGAACACAGAATCAGTGCTATGTAAGTGTTAGCTGGTATGATGGTGTTAATGGTGAGGATGTTATCGAGGACATTGCCCTGGACATCATGGAACCCTTCCCCCTACTCCCCCTCCATTATAACTTTTCTCTGAGGCATTTCTCTTAGACCCTGAGGCCAGAAAAAGCTATGGTTGTCCTTAGCAGCAACGTGTCTTTATCTTATAGACACTGCAGTTCCTGTTTCCATCTTTGCTTTGGGAGCTAAAATGAGCAGTTTCAGGCAAAATTAACCATTTGTAGAGGACTTCTGGGGATGGATTCTGTGTGCTCATTGTTCCTGACCCAAATACTTGAAATCATCCTTGATTTCTCTCTTTCACACCCTAAAACAAATCCTGTTGTTTCCTTCTTCAAAACCTTCCACCACTATAAGCCTTTCTTCAGGACTAATGTGGTGCAGGTCCTTAGTTGGGTCTCTGCTTCCACCCTGGCCCCTAAACCCTGCTATTCCTATAACAACCACTGTGGCCTTTACGAATATAAGCAAATTCACAACACTCCTCTTCTTTCAACACTTCAATTACCTTGAGAAAAAAAAAAAATCATGATTTGCACTGCCCCCATTGTCTCCATCCTTACCTGCCTCATGCCCTCTGCTCCAGTATATCAGCCTCCTCGTCCCTTTACTAGATGGTGCATGGCCAGAGTGGTGTTTTCTCCTTGGAATTCTTCCCTCCAGATCCTGCTGAGGCTTGCTCCTTCCCTCTGCACCTGAGCCTCTGCTCAAATGTCATCGCATCAAAAGCCCTTCCCTGGCCATCTTTTCTAAAAGAGCAACCTTCCATCCACCCTGGCATTCCATATTCCGCTTATTTTATGTTATTTTTCTTCTCAACATTTACCACCACCTGTCATAAGTTGATTTTGTCTTTCCCCATTGGCGTGTAATTTCCTTTCGGGTGAGGACTTTGTCCTGGTCAGCCCAGTGCCTAGAACAGTGCTCAGCGCACAGCAGGGCTTGATAGAGTCATTAAAGAAATGACAGGCAGAGTGAAATGCTTCATTTTACTATGTCATCCCCATCTTCTCTGACCTGGTTTCTCCAAGGCTTGGAAGCAGAATGTAAAAATACACACGTTACACAAAGACAGAAGCAAAGAGACAGATCCAGGTAGAGAATAAATAAACTTTTCTAAGTGCTGGATGATGCCTCAGTGGAAGATTCTGTTGAGGAAGTGAATCGTGGCTGTCAGCAGGTTGTTCTCTGCTCTGTGATTCATTAGAATACTCTGGTAACCCCAGCCTGCCTTCACAGCACCGGTGGATGAACAGAGAGTTTGCTGCAGGAAGAAAGAGGCCCCTGGGCTGGGGATAAGCATTTTAAATCACCATACTTCTTTTCTTCTTTTTGGGAGCTACGAAGGCCATACTTATACACTTGCTTCTGTGGAAGAAAGAACAGTATTAACTGGCAGAGGTGGAAACTCCCTCCAGCAGTCCATGCTGTTAAAGATACTTCTTTAGTTGGAAGGTGCTCTGGGATCTGTACCTTGAGTTGTGATCCTATTTTGGTAACAGAGTTGGGAGTACAGTTTGCTCTTCTTCAGTCTTGGAGGTAGTGGTGTTTTCCTTTTCAGTGCTGGCTGTAGGCAGTTGTATAAGACAAAGGTTCTACCGCAGCCGTTGGCTCCAGGATGCCCGGGGTGTGTGGGACGTTTGTCTGCTGGTGGTTTTCCCAAGGCTTTTGGACAGTGATACGCATCAGCCCTTCTCTTCCCTTAGCCCAGACATGTGCACCTACACCACGGCTGAGCAGCATCTCCGTAGGGGACCTGCCTTCTCGCAGACCCCGCCTGAGCCCCTTAGAAAGCTGGAGGGAGGCACTTTCAAGCATCCTATGCACGGGAGAGCAGAAAATCTGATGCAGACCATTTGTGCCTTTTGCTATAGGAAAATGCAAAGCTGGTAGAGTGAATTAATTCTGAGACAGACAATAGAGTGGGGCCCCGGGCAGGGTCATTCAGGAGACACAACTTTTTCCTTGGATCTTTTAGCAGAAGCAACTCAGTTCTGAGCCCTCATAACTTCCGAAGATTTCTTGGAAGACTCTTTGTCTCTGCTCTGAGGGCAGTTAGAGAAAGCATCCAACTTTTCAGAACCTTCTGAAAAGGAGCCTTTTTATATGAAAGAGGGCTCCTTGACCATAGCTGGACTTAGCAATGACTGCTGGGGACCCAGCATCTGACTCTGTGGATCCAACTCATCAGGACATGTGTGTGAGGAGGGAAACATTTCCACAAGGGAAAAATGCTATTAGTGGCCTTACTTTTGGCCTCTGCTTCTATTCACCTCCTAAACCGATATGATTTCTCTAACGCTATAGCATACTATTTTCCTGAACCCATTTCTACCTCTTCCTTGTAAATAATTATATTCATGAAAAAGGGAAACCAATGAAAAAAAAATTGGTCTTAATGTGGGGTAACTTATGAGCTGGGGGAACAGGCAGCCACTGCATTTTAGGAACTATCTCTTGTAATTATCCACATTCGGAGATTTAAAACAAAAGCCGCTACTGGTCTGTGCTGTTAGCTAATTGTCAGACAACAGACAAACGCACCACGGCCAGAAAAATCCCCACTGAGTTTGGGCGGCTGATTTCTCTGGCAGCAAATGAAAGCTTTGGCTGTTGCCCCTGGCTAGCTGAACAAGCCAGGACTGAGTCCACCGCGTGCCCCCCTCTGCGGACACTGCAGGCACAGCGTGTGTTGGGTGGGGGGAGGGAGAGGTGAGGACACCCTCACAATTTTAGGCAGCTGCATGCCCATCCAGGGACACCACACCGGCATAATTCATCCCAGTCCTCCCAGCCAGGGTGATCCCAGCCTCAATGAACAAGTTTGGAGGCATTGTTTACAAATCAATTTCCCCCTCTAAATACGCTGTTGTAAGAGTGGACCCTTCTGCTTGCCCAGCCTGGGCCCACCTGTCACTGGGACTTCCTAGCCAGTGGTCATACTGTATTGATCTTTTTAATCCCCTCTCTTTGAAACACAGAGCCAGCTGATGTGGAGCTCCTCAAAAGAAAGACTCTCCCACCGCCCCTACCTCTACAGGTAGCTGCAGATCGGGGCTAATTCCCCACTAAAAAGTCTTAATTGGCTTATGGGGAGCTGAAAGATCTCTCTTGTGTTTACAAAGCGAAAGGAAATGATGGGTCTCAAATGCCCTAGTCTCTCTGTATCCATATCTTGGTGGAAATCAGGTGCATTTTATTTTTAATTGTTTTGAGATAGGACTGGAGTTTTGAAGGTGGGTGGGGATACTGTTTCACTTTCGTGGTTGAACAGCGAGTGGAAGGGAAGAAAAATCCCAGAGACACCAACATCAGGCAAGACACTTGGTGACTTATTTTCTTTTTTATTTATTTTTTATTTACACGAAATATCTGCAGTACAAAAATGTAAACTTTGATAGCTCATAATAATAGAATAAACTCTTTATGTACAAAAATACATTTTCATATGAATGAAGCATCTTGAATAAATTAAAGTACTCTCCAGCCCAGTGCCTGAATAGCTACGCAAGAGTCTCGGGTTCTTCCTAGAGCAAGCCTGCAGTGGTGGGGGTCAGGATCCATAATGCATGAAGCCCACTCCTTGTCTCTCCTTTTTAAGCCTTTTCATTGTATTGTCAGCCGGCTCAAACCGAATTTTCATGCTCGTTTTTCTTCATTAGAGTTCTACAAATTGTAAAATTGACTTTTCACCTCGTCTTCAGGGACTGATCTGTCCCTTTTCTAAATCACACTGAAGTGGTGGCTGGGGTCAGCTCTGAGCCAGCCACAAAGGAGGTTTTGTGGTGTTCAGAAAGTGCAAAAGGAAAGGCCGTCTAGGGGCGGGCAGGAGGGGCCCGGGGCTGAGGGCTGGAGAAACAGACTAAGGGGCAGCCACTGGGAGGGTGCAGCGACCTAACAAGCGGCTCAGGTATCCCCTACCCCTTTAAAGCTCCCGTTTCTTCCTCTGCCTGGACCTGGGGTCCCAAGGCCACAACTGGGCCCCTACCTACTGTCCGTCGCCTGGGGGAGGGGGACGGTAACGGTATTCAAAAGGGGCCCTAGTGGTAAGGGATGAAACAGGGCGTCGTGTGGAGCAAGTCTTTGGGCAGGCCCGGGAAGGAAAAAAGGGGGTCGCCAGGGCCATAGGTGAAGTCTTCGGAGGCGGCGGGGCTACTGGGGTCAGAGAGTGGCGAGGCGGCAGCGGCGCAGGGGGAGGCGGCGGCCCCGGACCCCCAGGACTCCGCGTCGCTGGCGGGGCTCGGGGGCCCGGGGAGGCAGGG
Organism: Lagenorhynchus albirostris; assembly: GCF_949774975.1. Taxonomy (NCBI): domain Eukaryota; kingdom Metazoa; phylum Chordata; class Mammalia; order Artiodactyla; family Delphinidae; genus Lagenorhynchus; species Lagenorhynchus albirostris. Next base: position 112,569,035 of record NC_083097.1, read on the forward strand.
GGCACACTGCGGCGGCAGGAGGCGCTCTCGGGCACCGCCCCCGGGCAGCCCCTGGTCGGCCAGGCGCAGAGTCTCGGCCAAAGCCCAGATGTAGTTGTAGGCGAAGCGCAGCGTCTCGATCTTGGTGAGCTTGGTGTCGTCGGGGAAGGAGGGCAGCACGCTGCGCAGCGCGTCCAGCGCCGCGTTCAAGTTGTGCATGCGGTTGCGCTCGCGGTCGTTGGCCTTGACGCGTCGGCTCCTGCGCAGCGAGTGCAGCAGCGCCTCGGAGCGCACCCGCGCGCGGCCCCTGCGCCGACGCCGCTCCTGCTCGTCGTCCTGCGCACGAGGAGTGTCCGACGCCCCGGGAATCCCGGGTGAGCCCTTGCGGGCCGTCATGGGCGGCCCCGAGGCGGACGTGGGCTGTTGGAGCCTGGCACAGTCCTCCTCGTCGGTGAGGAAGCCGGACAGGTCGCTGGTGCTGCTGCTGCTGGCGCAGTCGAGGTCCGAGAGGCAGGTCTCCAGAGGGGCTGGCATCGTGAAGTTGTGCAGGACCGATGGACAGCTAAGAGGGCGCTTAGAGGGCAGGAGTCCGGGCTGAGGGCAGGGCCGTCGGGGCGCACTTACGTTCCGGATGGCCCGGGTCTACTCTGTGCCGGCTGCGGGCGCCAAGGGCTGGAAGGGCGCAGGGGCGCACCGGGAACTTGGCCTCAACTCCTCGCCTCGCCTGCAGGGGCCACGCTCCCGCCGGTCTCCCGAGTGATCTCGCCGGCGATCAGATCAGCTCGTGTGAGTACCGAGTGTGGCACACGACCGGCCTCAGGACCCCTTAAGTACTCGGCGCAACAATGGGCGCCCCCCTCCCTAGCCACCTCCGCCCCCGAGGCAGCCCCCGTGAATGGAGCTTGGCGGCAGGTCAGCCCCGTGCGGCGCCCGGGTATTTGCATAATTTATGCTCGCGGGGGGCCACGCCGCCCCTCCCCCCTCCCGGAGCGTGCCCGTAATTACCGCGGGCCAATCGGCGGCGTCGCGCGGCCCCGGGGCGGTCTCCGGACTAACCCGGCCCGGGCGTCTCTAGGCAGTGAAACGGGGGCGGGGGCGGCCGGCGATTAGCCGCCGAGGCACGCTCCTCCAGGGGCGGGCAGGGAGCCCCTAGCTGGGGTGGGATGGGGAGGCGGGGCGCTGGGCGGAAAGTGTGAGCCGCGCAGCGAGTTGCGAAAACCTGGAGCCCGCTGAGAGCCTGGGTTCGCTCCCTCTCCTCAGGCTGCTGAGTGGCTGCGTGAGTTTGGGCTAGTGATTTGACTTCACTTTCCCCATCTGTAAAATGGGGCACAAGTCTACCCTGTTGAGGATGATGTAAGATGATATTCTTGGGACACGTGGCAGGGCGCTTTTGTGACCGAGTGCCCCAGGAATGGTTGCGAGATGCAGCGCCCTGGGAACCCGGGGAAAACCCTATTTAAGAAAACCAGAGAGTGGCTCAAAGGGCAGAGGGCGGAGACAGGCACCTCTGCTTCGTCCAGGTTGGTGAAGAAGTAGGGGAATGGCTCTATTGACTTTCACCTAGGGCAGGGTGCGGGCGCGCCTGGGGGGGCGGGCAGGGAGGAAAGCGAAGGCATGGATGCTTTCCCAAGTTGGGTGGCGTCTTGGCCGAACCCTCGTAACCCTCCAACTACCCTCCGCCCCCAACACTGTCCGAAGATTCTTAAAGTAACAGAGGCATGCGAATCCCCTTCTCTCCGGCAGCCCTCGCCGCTTCCCCCAGCACCCACCCTCACCACTCTTTGTGCTGCGTCTCTTGGAGCGGCGCTTGCAGCCTCTGAGACCCCCTCAGGTTCGATAGCCAGCGAGGCTTTCCCGCCCCAGGAGAGACGGTAGCAAGCACTCAGTGGAGCCCCTCGCCCCCCATCCCCTCTCCCTCTTAGTGAGGTAACAGTGCCCGTCCCAGCAGAAGGTTTCCACTCTGCATGTTACGAGTAGCTTCTCTCTGGTCACCAACGCTGGCTCTGGAGCGATAGAGACCCAGACACCCGCAATTTTGTGCTTAGGGGAAAATAGTCACGAAGGAACAGCACCAGATTATGGGGGTGGGGAGTTAAAAACAAAATGAACACCTTCAGAAAAGTTTCAGCCTCCTCACCATATCTCAGTGGTGGCCTTGGGCCTGGTGCCTGACCTGTCCTCAGAGCCCGAGTGACTCTGCTTGGGACACTGTCCCTTTCTGAAGGGATGCCATTTGGAGGCAGATTCCATCTTGGGTGGCTGACCAGTGCTTGTCTTTTTTTTTTTTTTTTTTTTTTTTTGCTCCACCCGTGGCTTGTGGGATTTTAGTTCCCCAACCAGGGATCAAACCCCACGTGTTTGGCAGAGCACGGAGTCCTAACCACTGGACTGCCAGGGAATTCCCTGACCAGTGCTTGTCTTCCAGCTCACTGGACTCGACTCAGCCCTCCCTTCCCCGCTGCTGCACCCCACACATACTTGAACCTGAGGGGAAGGCTGGACATGTATACAAGGGCTCTAACAGTTTTGCTAGAAATCACAAAAGTGACTTTAATCAGCTTGAGCGAGAAAGGGAAATTGGTAGGTAATACTGGGCATCTCAAAGAACCCAAAGGCTGCTGGCATTTGTGGGATCCTGCAGGAGCCCGGAGTCCTCACTCTGCTTTTTGCCCTGTGTCTCTCTCCCTGTATCAGCTTCCCCATGGACCCAGCACGTTACCACCAGCCTCGACCTGATGATACCTCTGGGCCCCTATATTATTTTCTTGAGACTGCTGTAATAAATTCCCACAAACTAGGGGCCTTAGAACAACAGAAATTTATTCTCTCACAGCCTCACAGGAGGCTGGAAGTCTGAAATAAAGGCCTCAGTATGGTTGGCTCGTTTTGCAGCTCTGAGGGAGAATCCGGTCAGTGCCTCTTCTAGCCTCTGGTGAGTCCTGGCAACACTTGGCATTCCTTGGCTTCTAGATGCACCACTTCAACGTCTGTATTTTTCTCCTTTGTGTTTCTGTGTCTTCTTTTCTGTCTCTTGGCCACTTGAATTTCGGACCCACCTTTATCCAGGATGATTTCTTCTTGAAATCCTTACCTTAATTCCGGCTGCAAAGACCTTTGTTCCAAATAAGTTCACATTCTTAGGTTCTGGGCTGACATATCTTTTGGGAGCCACTATTCAACGTACTACAGCTTCTTTTCCAAATTACTAGAAGAGAGAATCTGTTTGGTCAAGGGAACAGAGTCATCTGAATCATTTATCATTTCTTGACTGCCTTGCCCCTGAAGACCCTTCCCATTGAGGAATGTGAATGCATGAACACCTCTCTCCCCATTCCTGGCAGTTAGGGTGTGGCTGTGGGTTAACTGCATGCCCCACTTGGAACTTAGGCTCTGAGCTGGTGACAGTTCAGAGTACACTTGTGTTGTAGCAGCAGCTTAGAAGGGCAGTGGCCAGTGGTGGCAGAGGTGGCCAGGAACCAGTGGGTGTCCTGACCTAGCTTTTCCCTGAGCGTTTTCAGCTGTGGATCTGCACCTCCTTCCCCCCACACCCCCATTTTCCAAGCCTGGTTCTCCAGCCCACCCACTGATTGCATGAGAACCTCCGTAGTAGGCCTTTTCCAGTAGGGCTTTTTTGCTTGAGTTGGTCAAGCTTGATGTCTGTGGTTTGCTAAATAAGGCACCAAGTTAAACACTAAGGTTGCCAAAGCATAGAGAAAGAGGCAACCCATATGCCATATTGCTTGCCTATTCTGGGCCAAGCACTGTGCTAGACACTGGGGTGACAGAGGGGAGAACCTGGCTGGTGGGGGGCCATCGGCTCTGAGCCTCATAAGCCTAGGGTTCAAGGTCGGCAGAACCCTTGGAGTTTAGTCATCCATCTGCTGCACCTTGTACATGGGAAACTGGGGCAGCAGTTGGGGAGGTCTTTTCTCCAGGTATCCCAGGGATTACTGGTGGTCAAATTAGGACCAGATTCAGGGGCCTTTTCAGCCCCCATTCCATGTTTTTCCATCACAATTAATCAGTCAATACACAGTAAACACCTACTGCATGCCACCTGCACGGTGCCAGGTGCTCTGTGGAGAGTCTTGGGGCAGGGGAGACGTGGCCACAGAAAGGTGACCTGCCACTGGCTGAGAGAAGTGCTGGGAGCCCACTAAGGGAATAGATCTGAAGGGCATTGTGCGCCCACCAAAGGGAAGGGGATGGTCAGGGAAGGCTTCCTGGGAGAGGGGGACTTGAGAAGGCCTTGAAGGGTAGATGGGATGTGAATAGAATAGAATAGAATCTAGGTAGAAGGTAGGGGTAAGGATGACTGTGGCAGCCAGTCTGAATGGGGCTTCTTTGGGGGGTCTAGTTGATGAGGATAGGGGACAGTTGCGATGGGCCTTGAATGGCCATGGCGACCTTTCTCCTTCCTTTCTGTCTCCTCTCCTGCTGCTTCTTTCTGAGCAGGGCTGTCACAGTTGTTCCAGTGGTTTATTGCACAAGGGCATCCAGGGCAAGTCGGGGCTAAAATCTAGCTTCTCCAGCACTTGCTAAGCCATGCTTTTCACATGTGCACAAAGGCACCTCATGAGCTAGCGGTGACTCTGTGCTCTCCTGCCTTTGTCCCCCACCTCGGCCGGAGCCTTACTGACCTGACCAGGCAGGCATCTTAGCCTTGCCCTGTCTGCTCCTGGCTTTGGGACAGTGCATGGGGCAGCTCCTTCCTGGACATTAGTGCCTGTCCCTTATGTTTTGAATAAGTAAGTGCACCTGAGGCTTGGGGGCCCTTCCTACAAGTGAGCCACTAAGGATGGAACTGAACCCTGGGAAGATGAGAATGAGATGGTAGCTTAGGCTCAGATCTGCTCTCTGTGAGGCTCAGAGCTTTCTCTTTGAGAGAAAACAGCTGGACCCCTTATAGAAGGACATATATCCTTGCTGGGGGAGATAAAAATTTCTCCTACCCCCATAATCCCTTGGAGCCTAGTACAGAGCACATCTGTGGAAACCCTCATTCTCAGAGCACAATAGGATATGATGTGAGCATGTAATAAAACCAACCACAGCAGGCACTGAGGTGGTGAGGGCTGAGCCAGGCGTTCTGGCTGCCTGATGTGTGAGCCATTCAGCTGCCAATGTGTGGGGGGCGGAGGAAGGGGGGATACAGATATTCCAAGGGACTGGATTAAGCCAGAGTTTCTCACACTGTGGTCACCTGAGGTGGTAGTGATGATGGGGGACCCCACCCCGGATGCCCAGAATCATAACCTCTGGAAATCTGGACCACATGCTGAAGTCACTGTTGACTTATACCTAGAGCCTCTGTTTGCCCCTCATATTGGAACAGGTATCTTGCTTTAGCATCCACCCTTCTATCCTGTGCTTGCCTAAGCCCTTGAGGCAGCTTGGGCGTGTTCCTGTGACAGCTCAGAGGAAGTCCAAGTGATGCCAAGACTGGGGCTTCTCCTGCAATTTTGCTTGCTTGTCTGACAACTGGGGGTGTAAGAAGAGAGGAGGATCCTGGAAAGGCGTGCAGGTGCACACCAGAAGGTGAATAACTGTTCAAGGCGGCTCTGAGGGTCTGACTCAAGACCGCTGTGGAACCAGCAGGGAGGTGATTTCGGTTCCTTCTTGAGAGGATCTTTCTGATGTCAACACACTGGTGAAGGGGGTAGCTTTCTGGAGAGATGGGAGAGAGAGGCTCTCAGTGTTGAGCAAGTCATCCAATACTTCCAGAGTCTTTTGAGATTCTTGGTGTATTTTTTTTTTTTTTTTAGTGAACAAAGGCCAAAATAGGAGAAAATAGTGGCAAATGATAAATGTTTATATATAATAGATTAGTGTGGTTAGTACATAAAAATACAAAGCAGGCTGTGCTGTTCCCAAGACAATTTCTGGATTTTAAATGAACATTAAATTATAGTGCCTGTAGGCATGAAGATCCGGGGGGTCCGATTTAAATTTGTGGTTGCCCATCTTCCTCCTCCAGTCCCTGTCAGTGTCTCAGTGACCACGTGTAGACTTCAATCACGGTTAGCACCCGCAGCCCACAGCCCTTTTGAGGTCATGAGGCTGAGCCAAGTGGCCCCCTTGCCCATCCTCCCTTTCAGTTGTCATAAACACACAAGCCCAAGGTTGAGCAAACTATCTTTTAGAGGTGCTGTGTTAGGAATGAGGCTGAGGGATTAGTGTCCCGTAATTAGAAGTGCTGGGATGGGAATCTGCATGTGTCGGAGTGGGGAAGGACACTATTGCATTTTGTCATTTGCCTCCAAATTGTTTTAGCTGAGATTGATTATTCCCCACCCACTCCAATTGATTAGACAGAATATTAAGAGTGCTGTGGCACCGGCATGTATCTGACTGTTGTGAGGTTACAGGCAAAGTTCTTTTCTCACAGTATACCTGAGTTCTCAGGAGCAGTTATGACAGGAGAGGGGAATGGTGCTGGCACCTGACTAAGCCACTCCTCCATCCGGGTCTGGCCATGGACAGTGCACAGCACTGAGTTTATAAGGTCACTGGACAGTGTTGATGTCCACAGGGGTGGCCTTGATGGGAATTTTTACACAAAGTAAAGCTATGGAGAGGGCCACCCTTTCTAAACAAAATTGCTCCGTTTCCATCATCCTTTTCTTTCTGGAGCTACCTGCGGGGAGGGGAGAGCATTGGTTTCGTGGGTGGCATTTTGGAAAGAAAATGTCGTAATCTTTTTAGAAAAAAGGAAGAAAAGGTGCAGCTACTCAAGAGGACGGGATGAAGGATGATGTGGGCCCCAGAGGTGTGCAGTGTTCCTTTCAGTCGGTTAAATACACCCGCAGATATGCGTTTCCATCTGAGAGAAGCAGGGTGGGGTTGGGGGAATGGAAAGGAGAAACAATTCCCTATTTTCTTTACTGATGACCCATGACAGTTGTGGAAGGGGGGCAAAAGGGGGGGAAACGAGGCAGGAGGGGGGAAACAGAGGGGTCTTTCAGTGACAGAGCAAGGAAAATGGCAAATTATCCATGGTTTCCAGAAATCCGTGGAGGCCCCTTCGGCCCCTGCCCTGCTAAATACAGTGCTGGCTGTATGCATTTCCCACCTCGGAGATGTCTGCTTGAATATCCTTTGGCACTGTGCGCTGACGTGTTTGGTTGTGTACAGTCTGCCTACGTGTGGGATGAATCTTGGCCTCCAGGGGAAGTCCTGGTACAGATCTACTTTATTCTAGTGCTGCGGAAGAAATGCCCTCCAAAGAGACACTGGGCAACTCTGCAGCCAGATAAATTCTTTCCACAAGAATTTTTCAAATTCGAATGGAGTTAGTTCTCAAGCCTATGTGTGGGGCAGGGGGACAATGCATGCTTGGGGTGGCTTGGTTTGAAGTGCGTTTTTTCGTTTGGGCCAGTCTTGGGTGAAACAATGTCCTTTTTGTGCCCAGAGTAGAGTGGGGGAGGCGAAGGGGATGTGCGCACTTATGCAGGGAGGGCCTGCAAGGGTGCCGGCCCTGAAATGAAGAGGGAGCAGGCAGAAGGTGCTCACCCCCGCCCCTCCTCAGCTGGGAGGCCTGCAATCATTCTCACATCAGCTGCTTGAGGCTACCAATCAATCCAGAACCTCCTTCAAAGCCTCTGAATTTTGCTTTTGTAGATTTTTTGAAGTCAAATCTTCTGGGCTTAGATCAACACACACACACACACACACACATAACCCCTGCTGTCGCTGTCACTAGATTTAGCTCCCCAAATCCAGGCTGCACCTGCCACAGGATATTGCTAAAGCCAGAGTTAATTTCGCTGAGCAGTTTCATCTTGGTCCACTTCATGTTTTTGAATTCTTAAGAACGTCTTCAGTTGAGATTAAAAAAATCACCCCCCCACCCAAGATGCTTGTGAGTCAAGTGTGGGAAAACTGTGTGATGTGTGAGTGTATTCTCTTCGGTGTGTACAAAAGAAGTCGCAGGGAGATTCATCCGAATGGAATTTAACTATTGGGTTAGGGAGAGAATTCAGATATAAACACAGAGAATGGAGAAATAGCTGAAGTGTTTGCCTTTTTGCTTTTCTCTACCTTAATGCTCGGCTACATAAAGTCACGTTGGGTTCGAACACAAATGCATTTTGTTTGTAGTAATTAAAATGTTTTAATGAGACAACCATAAAATCCACCATTAATTATTTTATTTCAAACACTTCTGCCTTCTTTTGAACCAGGTCTATTTAGAAATAGTTTAGAGAGTAGCCTGCAGTTTTATTCTTTCCTCTGCATTATACACAGGAGTGGAGAAGTCATTTATAAATAATTACACAATGTTTTGGGTCTTTGGGCTTGTATAATATATCAAAGCGATTAGTACACTTATTGTTTCCATTGTAAATGCTTTTTTTCTCCTTTCAGTTTCACTTGCCTTGTCTTCTAGCTAAACCTTTTTCTGGAAATCTTTTGTCTTCTTCATTCTTTTTGCTTGTTACAGTCCAGGAGCATTCTTCTTATTCAAACACTCGCAGCAGGGGCAAAGAAAGCGACTTCGGCCGCATCTTAAGTTTTACCATAACTTTCTGGCATTTTCTTTTCTTTCAGTTTTCCCAGACTACCTAGGGGCAATGAAGAATTATAACATACATGAATTATTGGTACTTCCCTCGAGTTAAAGGGGGGAAGAAAGTGCCTCATTTTCTATGCCCCCGAGGGCCGTAGCGAGCCGGCGGCGGCTGAACAATGTATCGATCGCTTTGCATCTCTTTGGGCCGCCGGCCGCGCCCGAGGCCCCACCCTCGCCGCCACTGCCGCAGCGGGTCTGCTCCGGCCCCGGGCAGCCGGCCTTCCTCGACTTCTTTCATGGAGCCACAAATAAAGACTCCTTGACTGGAAGAACGGGGTCTTCTTCCTCGCGCCGGCTACCTTGGCGCCGCGGCTCCTTCCACGGCGCGGGGCTGGGCGGGGGCGCGCGGGGCTGGGCGGGGTCGCATCCCTGGGCGCGCGCGCGCGCGCGCTGGGCTGTACGGACGTCAGGCTCCCGGGCGCGCGGCCTCCGACTCCCCTGCCAGGCCCGCTCGCCTCCTGAGCCGCGTGAGGGGATTAGGGCCGCACGAGAGGCGACTGCGCCGCGGCTGCCGGCCACGTGAGGAGAGACGTGGCTTCAAAGGTCCCCACCCAACTAATCCTTGTCATCCGGTAGGCCCGCCGCGCCGCGCCAGCCCCGCGCCTGGCCCTGGGGCTGGCTCGCGGCCCCAAATCAACCACCTGTCCCCTCCCCAGCCGGCTCCGGCGAGCTCGGGGGCGGCCCCCCGCGCCCACCGCGCCTGCGCAGCCGCGGGGGCCGTGGTCCACTTAGGACCCTTCAGATGCTCTCCTGGAGAATAAGGACGAAATCGGGGTGTTAGCATTAAAATAGGGCCAACAAGAAGACAAATGATAAAAGATGCGTCCAAGAAAAAATACGGGCGAAGAAAACCCGCGGGAGAGGTCCAGCTCTCCCCGCTGGGGCGTCTTCCGGGCGGGAGGGCGTTCTGTCACTCGGTCCCCCCTCCCCGCCGGCCCCCGCCCCCCTGCCCGAAGAACACGTCGCAATCTGTCAGGCCCTCGGCCCTGTTTCCATATGAAGGGCGCGCCGGCGCCTTGGGAGCGATGAATGGCCGCTCGCGGTCGGGCGGGCGCACACGCCCCCGGCCCGGGCTGGATTTGGCCGCATTTGCATAGCAGGTGCTGATCCTTGTCCATTCTTACTTAAAGAAGTTTTAATATGGGATAAATTACCAGGAATTAGGAGCAGGCGTGGGCGGGAATAAAGGAACCGTGTCGCCCGTCTTCTTCCCGCTGCCTGGCGCGGGGAAGGAGAGAACTATTCAGTGAGATTCAACTTTTAAAAGTCGTCTCCTCAACAAGCCACAAACCCCCGAAAAGGAGTGGAGAGAAAACAGGAGGGTACTTTCAACGATTTGATTTTAGAATCTGTTCTGCCGCGAGTAAAGCAATAATCCCAGAGATAGTAATACGATTAGCGCTCAGAGATCTTTGAGTCAGAAAGTCTAGTCGAGTTTAAAACGTTAATCCTGACCCTAATCCGCCCAGTTGGCGGTGTGGAAGTGCTGTGCCACGAGACTTTGTTTTCTTCCCCTACTCTTAAAGAAACATCGGGCGAGGCCCACCTCGGCCCATTTCTTTTTTCTTCTTCTTCTTTTTTTTTTTTTTTTTTTTTTTTTTTGCGGTACGCGGGCCTCTCACTGTTGTGGCCTCTCCCATTGCGGAGCACAGGCTCCGGACGCGCAGGCTCAGCGGCCATGGCTCACGGGCCCAGTCGCTCCGCGGCACGTGGGATCTTCCCGGACCGGGGCACGAACCCGTGTCCCCTGCATCGGCAGGTGGACTCTCAACCACTGCGCCACCAGGGAAGTCCTTGGCCCATTTCTTGATGAGGAGGAGGGCACACCGACTCGACCACCACCAGGGACCAGCCAGGGCTTCCTCTGGGCAGGGGTGCTAGCTCCCCCTTTCCCTGGGGAAACAGGGCCATGTGGCTATGCCGGCCTCTGGGATTCATTCCATCTGTCTGGAATCTCGCAAAGGCTTGGAGCAAAGTGGAGTTTCGAAGAGATGGGATTTTGAAGAGACAGTGATTGGGGCAGGCTCATCGACTTGGTCCTGTCTCCCAGCCTCCTTTCAGCCAGACCCAATGGTATCCTCTTCAGAGGGAAGAGGTGTTCAGGGTCTCAGGGACTGGAGAAGGGGAATGGCTGCCTCACACTCCAGCCTGCCAGGTGTGGCTCTGCTTACCATCTTCAAGGGAGAAGCGTCTGGAGTCTGGGGCCCTTGAGGGGTCTCCAGATACTTGGGGGACTGAGAAGGGGCCACGGTGAAGATACTGCTGCCCGCATGCTCTCCCCACCACGATGCTGTCAGACTTAACGTCAGACATGCTGTCAGGCAGCATGGGGACAACAGGCGGCCTGCTCTCTGAGGGGGCAAGTGCCAAGGCTTTCATCTTCCTTGCCCTCTGTCTGAGGAGCTTTACTCCTTCCCTCTCAGTCCCACACATTGCTTTTTAGAGCTCAGCCCTCTCTGACCTCTGGTGTTTTCTCTCTCCTTGCCCAGGTTGACCCCACTTTGGGGCAGGATCGCGCCTGGAACGGTGCAGGCAGGCCTCTGGCTTGCCCCAAGCGCTTCCCAACATGCCTGCTTTTCCCGGAAGAAAGTGTGAGATGCCCAAACGGACCATATGGTTTGGAGCGAGAGCCTTGGAGCCCACAGACAATGGGGAAGTGAGAGGCCCAGGTCAGTGGCGGAGCTCGCGCGGCTGCAAACCTCGCTTTCAGCTTAATGAAGCTGTTGTCTGGGGGTAATGATGCAAATGCCCCGGCCCTTTCTCGCCCGCGATAGTCTAGAACGTGATTTGTCATACAATCTGAATCTTTGGGAGGACTTTAGACAGAACCTCCCCCAAAGATGGAGATGAGCCATATGTGCACTTTGCATCTGAAGTGGGGGTGGGGACAGCGGGAGGAAGGACGCCGCCCACACCGACTTTCCAGAAGGACAGTGTTCTGACAGCCTGGAAGACCCGGTCCAGGTCCCGATGAGCCCAGTGCTGCCTGACCCCAGGAGGCTCATGAATGGGTGCAGCACCGTAGTATCTAAAGACAGATTAGCAATGTGTGTTGGAAAAAAATGGGGAGGATCTGGATAGTCCGAGTGGGGTGGTCATTGTTTGCCTCATTCCTTTTCCCCATGCTGCACGGTGAGGATGGAGGAGGGGCCATTCTGGATGGAATGCTCACTTAATAACAGTGCTTAGATTTCACTGTGCTGAGTGCTCCAGCTGATGCTAATTGGGGCCAGGATGAAACTTCAAAGAGTATTTCTGAAACAGAAATAGTAAAAGAGAAGCAGAGACCAGGTGCCAGGCATCCTGGACCTGGGGCAGGCTGGGGTACATACGAACTAAAGTGAGAAAGGCAAGCAGGGAAAGTGTGAAAACCAGCTCCTACTGTGTGCGTACGCGAAGGAGAAAGCAGGCGTTTCATTGCACCTCCAGCTTGGGCACTGTGGGTCCCCCCAGAGTCTGGGCACAGAAATATATTACTCATGATCAGTCTAAGCGAAGTGGATTGCTGTGGAATGCATCTGTCTAACAGCCTTGTTTTGTTGGATGCATTAGAGAAGCACCAGTGGCCCCAAATGACCCTAATAACAGCAGTGACAGTGAGGGGCATGGGGGGAAGGGTCTGTGGGATGGAGTCCACCCTAGAAAAAAAGAGGGCAGGGGAAGCAAAGATAACATGAGTGCACCCACAGCCCTTCCTCACCTTTAGGGGAGTGGGGAGTTGGGTTGCACACTTCTCCGGGATTACTGCACCTCTTGTAACCCAAGAGTTGGTCCACAAGTTGGCATCGAAGTCCCAGGCTCTGCTGGGGGCTCAGCCGCTGAGCTGACAGAGGGCTTGCCGGGTGGGTACCTGTTCACTCATTCTGTGGCAGTGTAACCTTAGGAGATAAAATGGGGTGGGGTGGGAAATGGAGGCACCTTAATCCGAGGGGGAGAGGTCCCTAATTACCCTTGCTGGCTGGGGGTGGTGGTCAGGGCAGACTGAAATCCTGGTCACGCTTTCGCCACCTATCGCTCCCATGGCCACAGGTTGAGTTGTAGGCAAGCTCTGCCAAAGCCCTGGTCACAGGGCACTCTTTCTGCGCCCTCAGACGCCTCCAGCCTCCTCTCTGGGCACTGAGGGAGAAGAGGGGGGCGTTACCGCAGTAACAACACCAGCTCTCAAAGCCCAAGCCCCAAGCTGCTCACTGCAACACCTGTTACTGCCAGAGGTGGCTGTCCTGGAGTCCAGGGCGGGCTGGAGGTGGGGGGCGCTGGGAACCCAGCGGGACTGGATTTTCTGCTCATTTGAGGGCTATGCAGAAAGCTTTGTTTAGAAAAATGGGAGTCTTTCTAAAACATCCCAGTCTCCTTTCTTGCTTTAACAAATATGGGCCAGATGCTATTTACATGCATGCAGGAAATGGCCAGGGTCAAGGTGTTTGGTACCAGTTGCTCTTTACTTCTGAATCCATCATCATCATCACCCATATGGATATAAATAATATTTGTGAACAACTTCTGTGAGCCTGACACTGAGCTGCACTCTCAATATGCATGATTTTATGACTCACAAGTCTGTGAGGTGGATGTTTTTATTTGCCTTTTTCTTTCCTGCCTTTTAAATAGGAAGAGACTGAGGCTTAAGGAGGTTGAGACACATGCCCGAGGTCGCGAGGTCGGCAGGCAGTAGAGTCAGAGATGGAACCCAGGGCTCTCTGGCTTCAGTGCCCATGATGTTGACCACTCATCCTCCTCCTTCTGCCCCTTTCTTCCTTTCTGTGAACGCCCACTCTGTGGCAGCTCCACCTAGGGTCTGGGGACATGGAATGGAAACCACAGCCGTACTCTGTAGCGGGGGGGGGATGGCTGTTGCAGGTGTGGAGGTGGGGGACATTGATTCGAATGTATTTTAAAGTGTGAAGTGAGTGCCCTGCTCTTGCATATGTGGTCAACTTCCCAGCTCCAGGGAAGTCTGGGCCGAAGAGAGAATGAATCAGGTGTGAGAGGTTTAGCTCTGCATGGCGCAAGGCTGTGTGCTTCTGAGGGGAATGTGTCTAAGGTGCGTCTCTCTCTAGGCAAGGGGACATTTCCTGACTTGGCTGGACAGATCACATTTCTGACTTGGGCCTGACCCCCATAGGATGGTTTTGTGTCATGCCCAAACCCACAGCACTCTCTGAATCACGCCTTTTGTGCCAGAGGAGACCTCTGCACCTGCTGGAGTTGGAGATGTCTCTTCCCCTTATGAGACAGATCTGTGCAAACGTGCTTCTCTAAGCAGTGGACACGGGCAGCCTTTCCAGTCCCAGACAGAAAACAGACATCCCCGGAACACTCATGGGGGCGGGAAAGAGGAGGGACTCCTCAAAGCAGAGTGGGGGCTGAGCGGTTGCTGGGGACAAGGCACACCTGGGTGGGTGACCATCAGCAGAAAGAGACCTGGGACTGGTTCCAGGGAAAGCCATTTGCAGTAACAGAGGCCAGAAGTGCACCTCCATTGTTCCCAGGAAATGACCCACGTGGCATGTTTAGGGTGGGAATGTGAGGGCCCCTGCCCTCCTCTCAGACCCTCAGCAGCCCTCTCAGTTGCTCCCCGCCATCCCCTAAGTCCTGACTCTGCCCACTGAGCACTGGCAGTGGGTCTAGCTGAGGGTTGGGTGTAGAAGAAGACCCCATTCCTGCCCTCAAAGAACTGGTAGTCTGTCCGGGAGTCGGAACAGAAGCATGCAGAGCAGCCAGCGGTCTGCATTTGCATGCAACTCTGCCTGTATGCGCTCACCCGCTCAGCCAATCACCCGCCAGTCGTTTCCGGAGAGCCTCGTAGGTGCAGGGGTCGCTGTATGTAGTGCTGGAAAACCCAACGGAGCTGCTCTTCTGGAACTTTCCAACAGGAAAACAGACCACAGTCACAAAAATGAAGAAACATTTAAGATGACAGCAGGGGGTAACGAGTGCTAAATAAACAGGGTGCCATTGTGAGGAAGAACAGGAGAAACCTACTCCAGCTGAGGTGGCAGAGATCTTTGAGGAGACGTGGAAGCTGAGACTTGAAGGATGAGAAGGAGCCAGCCATGGAGAGAGCTAGAGGGAGAGCATTCCAGGCAGAGGCCCGAGCAAGTGCTGACTCGGGGGCAGGAACAAGCTTGTATTGTGTGAAGAACTGATGGAAGACCAGGGTATGTTAAGAAAGCCTTCAGGAGTGAGGTGCAAACCTTGGACAAACAATGCATCTCAGCATAACATGAGTAAGAACAGGCGTCTACTGATCGCTCACCGGGTGCCGAACACTGTGCTCATGTTACACCTGATTTACTCCTCACACCAGCTGGATGAGGTGTGCACTGTCATACTCCTAGTCATGCAGAGGTCAGACAGGTGAAGTCAGTTGCCAAAGGTCGTGGAGCAAGTCAGCGGTGTAACTGGGTTTTGAGCATAAGTCTGATTCAGGACCCCAGGTTCATAACCATTAGGTGATTCTGTCTCCCAATATGTAGTACAAACTGCGCACACCTGCTACATGGAAAGGACAGAGAAGGGAGGAACCAGAGAAAATTGTAGTCACGGCCTACAGTGTAGGCTGTTGGGAAGATCATGTAGAGAGAAGTGTGGACAATCATATACTGAAAAGTCATTATTAAAGCTATACCGCATCCTAAGAAGTTTATTATTCTTTGATGAGCAGGGCTTCCTTTAGAGCATCTTAGCTGTCTAAAGGTGGAAAACAGCGCTACCTGTTGGTGAAAAAGGGTGGTGGTTGTACGACAACTCGAGAACACTTGGATCCATCCCTGGTGAAGCGTTTCTCGGTCACCCCCAGGATGTGCAGGCTTGCACTGGGCTGGTGTGTGAGGATGTGGCAAGAGGAGTGGGCTGAGGGCTGGAGGGAATGCAGGAGAACTCGGAGGCACATCTTTGCCTCCAGAATAGAGAGGGCTGAGTCGGGAGTTTGGGCTCCCCACTCTGTCTTCCTCATGGGCACACCAGGGGATCTCAGAAAATAAAAATGGGGATGTGGAAAATGTGAGAGATCTAGGAAGTCTCGAGAAGCTGGGAGAGGCTCCAGCAAAGAGGCAAAACCTGAGCAAGCAAGTATTTGTGCATAACTGTGAAATGTTGTAAGTTCTTCACTGCAGTATTGTTTGAAATTTAAAAGGTGGAAACGACCCATGTGTCCATCAGTAGAGGGTTGGTAAATATGTTGCATGCATATCACGGAATGCTACACAGCTGTAAGAAAATAATGAGCAAGCTCTTTATACAGTGATATGGAAAAGTCCCCAAGGTGTATAAAGAGAGCAAAACAAAACAACAGCAAAGATTAAGGTGTAGAACAGTGTGCACAGTATGCCATGGTTTATGTAAAAGGAAGAGGGGATATAAAATATTTATCTTGTTTGTCTGAGCCAAAGGAAACTCTGGAACATGCACAGGAAACTGTTAACACAGCGGTTGCCTGAGTGAGTGGGTGGGAGACAGGAATGGGAGGGAGAACAATCATCTTATATCTTCTTATTTTTTTAATTTTTAAATTAAGTGTATAAATCCCACATTCGGGTTAACTTTTTTTAAAATAAATTTATTTATTTTATTTATTTATTTTTTGGCTGTGCTCGGTCTTCGTTGCTGTGCGCGGGCTGTCTCTAGCTGTGGTGAGCGGGGCTACTCTTCGTAGCGGTGCACAGGCTTCTCATTGCAGTGGCTTCTCTTGTTGTGGAGCACAGGCTGTAGGTGCGAGGCCTTCAGTAGTTGTGGCACGTGGGCTCAGTAGTTGTGGCTTGCGGGCTCTAGAGCGCAGGCTCAGTAGTTGTGGTGCACAGGCTTAGTTGCTCCACGGCATGTGGGATCTTCCCGGGCCAGGGCTTGAACCCATATCCCCTGCACTGGCCGGTGGATTCTTAACCACTGCACCCCCAGGGAAGTCCTCAGGTTAATGGTTTTAAAAAGGAAAATTATAAACAAACAAAAAATAAAATGGAATTCTGATCGCATTGCGGCTTAACACCACTTCTCCTCCCCTGGGTCTTTGCTTCCTTGGGTCCGGAGCTGGTAAGCCCTTGTGGGCCACGTGCAGCCCAGAGTTGTAGAATCTGAGAGAGGAGACCTTTTATCCGATGAACTGGAAACCTGTAAACCTTGTATGTGTGAGACAACTTGTCCCTTGAAGGATTGTTGTTAGACTTTGTTCATCCGTGTTTTCCGATTCCCACGAGATTCACAAAGTTGCATGCATGAGCTTTCTGTGCTTTATTATAATTAGTGATGAGTCCAGGTAGCTGTTCATTTGGTTGGTCTCTATTATTGACTGAATTCCTACTAGGTTTGGGTGCTGGGCTGAGCCCTGGGAGTGTCCCAGAGAAGCCTTGGCCCCAGGTTCTGCCCCTGGGGGGGCTCACCATCTGGTGAGGAGATGGGAATGTGACCAGCGCCACGGTGGCAGAGAGCAGGGGGCTAGTGGGTGTCCCCCACTTGAGGGAATCACTCAGATCTGCCTGGCAGAACTAGGATGAAGGCTTCAGGGCGAAGGGAGTACTTACGTGGAGACTCAGAGCATGAGTGGTGAGCAAATGCACCCCTAACACAGAGAATCAAGGAGAAATGGCTGTTTGTTTTTAATGTTCAGCATAAGCATGTGTTATTTTTCAAGGGCTCTATGTTCATTTTAAAAAAAGAAAGATGTGCCTTCTGTTTCTTCCTCGTAGTCTCCATTAAAATTAGTGTAAGAAACCGTTTTCTCTGCACCCTGGTTGTTGCTTCCGGGTTTTACGGTGCAGGGGTGTGGGTGGCGTCAGACATGGCCCTGATCTTCCTGCCTGCACTCTACCCCCTCAGCCCCTGCCCGTGTCCCAGGCCTAGCTCTGTCCACCAGAGCAGATCTGACATATACGACCCTGTGGGGCCTCGGTCACTGGGGACTCAACTTCCTGTTGTTACATAGGGTGCTCCTAGGCTGCTGTCCCCCAGCCCCCGCTGAGGCCTCATAACTAGGCTGTGTACCCTTTGTGACCTCAGTTGACCTGTTTGTGAAATAAGAAGGCTGGACAAGGTGAACTACTGGAGGCCTTCCAGAACTCAGCCCCTATGACCATGATGCTGAACACGGGAAAGCTCACATCATTTCCCAGGGAATGGGGTCCAGTATAGTCAGGCGGCCATGGCCTCCCTCCACCTTTCTGTCACAATAAAGATGATCTTTCTCTGAGGCTCAACCAGAGACAGCATAGCTCCACAAAAGAACATTCAAGGGAGCTGGGGACCATTATGGGTCTAGGCTGAGACCTGTCCCCTTTCTGGGCCTCAGTTCCTGGCTGGGGTCACCAGGAGGCTGATGGGTCAGGCCCTTTCCAGCTCCAGCTTTACCAGAAGCATCCCTGGTCCCTCGGTGGCAGGTGTGGAATCTGGGTCCTCTAGGCTGGCCTCTCCCCTCGGCCTCCCGCATGTGCTTTCTCAGACATCTTGTGTGAGTGAATTAGAGCTGTGTGCGTCCCAGTTCTCTGTGCAAGCCTCTAATCAGTGCTGCAAAGAGAGGAGCTGGGGAGTCGGTTGGCCCTGCCTCCCATTCAGGGAGGGGCTGCCATTTAAATTTGAACGTTGTCTCCAATGAGTTTACAATTACAAACAACTGGCTGAAGAGAAGACGTGTAGCATACAACTTTGAACTTGCCTTTGTTTCTAGATCACAGCGTTATTACAGTATGAATTAATGTTTTTAAAAGTCTGCCCCAAATCTTATGGGTCCTGTGACAAAACTTCATTAAGTATCTTGGCAGAGGTTCAAAGCATTGGCTTATTAAATGTAGAACAGAGATGCTATAGCGTCTGTTTCGGTATTTTGTCCTGTTGAGGACCTCAGCCGGTGGATGTGGCTTTGTCTGAGGGCCGCCGAGAGGTTCCCTCCTGACCAGCCGAGGGGCTTTTAGGAGTTGACGTGCAGCCACGGTCCTGGGCGGGACCTGGGCTAAGCTTCGCAAGGTGACTCTTCCTCTGTAGGCACAGGTGATGAAAGGGAGTGAGCGTGGAGGAGGCGAAGGTGTCGAAGGTGCTGGGTGAATTTGTGAGTGAAGTCTGCGTTTGGAGCCCTGCGTTCACTTGGGGAATCCTTTGCCACCTCCAGGGAGCTGTTGGAGCAGCCACAAGGTGGAGCTCTTCGCCCGCCTCCCAAAGGCATCTGCTCCCTCCTGGAAGGCTTTTCCAGATGGGAAGGCCCAGGGGGTCCAGAGGTGGGTGCAAAGGACTTGGAAAGAAAAGCGCTTAGAGGGCACCTCCCCAGTCCCTTGACAGGGATTGCAGTGTCTCTGCCTTGAAGGAAATCCCCTCCTTGGCACACAAACCAGCCCCATTCTGCCCCAATAAGTTAGTGGTGGTTTATTCCATCTCAGTCCAGGGCCGTGAAGCTCAGCGGGGTGGCAGGGTTCCCAGAGCCAATCGGAGGCAGAGTCCAACTCCCAAGTCCATGTCTTCCCCTGATGCAGATCCTTCCCTGTATCATGGGGACTTGAGCATCGTCCCCAGCAGGTCGCTGCATTTCATTATTCAGGGAGGAATCTCTCCTTAGCAGTTGGTGTTCCCTGAAATCATGCACTGTGGCAGCCAGTTCCTGTCCCATGAAATAGAGAGCTCTAGAAAACCAAATGTGTAAAGCATTGCCCTTTAAAAGAACTTGCTCCTTTTAAAAAAGATAATATATGCACAGGAATTAAAACTAAACAATATGAAAGGGAGTCTAATGAAAAGAAAGTCTCTGTTGGTTGACCCCAGTTGCTCAGCATCCTTCCCTGGAGGTAACCATTGTTACCAGTTCCTTGGGGGCTCTTCTGGAAATATACATATGTACTTGTGCTTAGAATATATTCTTTTTTAAAACAATTGGGGGTGTATTGTTCTGGATAGAGGGTGCCCCCAGATCTGCTCTACCTCTCATTCTTCTGCATGGTGCCCCCCAGAGGCTGATCATTATGGACTTCACTGGGGCCCCCGTCACCCTCTGCTTTCAGGTGGGCTCAGTCAATGGCAGGAACCAGCCAGAAATGGTAAAGTGAGAATAGGGTGAGATTGGGGTATTTCTTTCCCGTCTCCTATCCTCCTGGCTGGTCTCTCTCCAAGGCTCTGTGGATAGCCCTCCCCTCCAGCTACACTGTCTGGGTTTGGTAACCATTCCTCTCTCACTCCTTCAGGGCTCAGTTGCTAACAGCTCTGCACTGTTGCTAAACCCAGGGGACTGCATTATCCCATTTGACTTTCCTAAACTTTGTCCACTTTTTTTTTTTTTTTTTTTTACAAATTCTCTCTGGGGTATGCTGGTAAATGTTTAATAAAAGTGGCTCTTTGGGAAAATCAAACCAAACCAAACCCTGATTTGTAGCATTTCCTGATTTCTGTGGTGTAAATTCTCCCACTATCCAGTTACCAACAATTTAATAATCAGCTCACAAAAATTCTGAACATGTAGCAATCCATTGGTTCCCATGCTGGTAGAGCTGGCCCCAGCACACCACTGACTCTCCTTTGTTAAATTATCGTTGTTATCAAACCAAACTTGGGTCTGCTCACCTGGATGAAGTAAAGCCAATCTACTGACACCGGGTTGTGGTGAAGGAAAGTGCAGTGTTTATTGCAGGGCAATAAGCAAGTGCAGCTCGTGTTCAAAACACCCAAACTCCCCAGTGGGTTTCAGGGAAGCATTTTTAAAGGCCAGGTGAGGGAGAGGGGTCCCAGGGTCTGTGATCAGCTCGTGCACAATTCTCTGATTGGTTGATGGTGAGATAACAGGGTGGTTAATTTAACATTATCAATCCTCAGGTGCCAGGAGGTCTGTGGGATGTGTGCTCATGGTCATCAAGTAGTTAATTTCTTCCATTTGGTGGGGGTTTTAGGATCTGTAAAACAACTCTGGAAATGTCCCTCGGATACTATTATCTAGGTACTTCAGAGAGGAACTAAAGCAGAGGATATGGGGGAGGGATCTGTCCCAGGAAGGCCCCATAGGGTCCTGGTCGATTACATCTGTAATTGCCCCATTTGAGTGTGCCATTCATTTAAGGAGCGCTGATCAGATATTTTGTAGGGTGCCAGAAATGGGCTTTTTTTTAAAAAAATTATTTTATATTGGAGTATAGTTGATTAACAATGTCATGTTAGTTTCAGGTGTACAGCAAAGTGATTCAGTTATACATATACATGTAGCAATTCTTTTTCAAATAGAAATGGGCATTATTTTTTCAAGGCTTTGATGTCTAGCCTTTTTAAAAATTTATTAAAATTTATTATTAATTAATTAATTAATTGGCTGCATTGGGTCTTAGTTGAGGCACATGGGATCTTCGTTGAGGCACACAGGATCTTTTGTTGTGGTGCGCGGGCTTCTCTCTAGTTGTGGCACGCGGGCTCCAGGGCGAGTGGGCTCAGTAGTTGTGGTACGCAGGCTTAGCTGCCCCGTGGCATATGGGATCTTAGTTCCCCAATGAGGGATCGAACCTGCATCCCCTGCATTGGAAGGTGGATTCTTTACCACTGGACCACCAGGGAAGTCCCGAAATGGACTTTTTTTTTTTAAAGAAGATGTTGGGGGTAGGAGTTTATTAATTAATTAATTTATTTTTGCTGTGTTGGGTCTTCGTTTCTGTGCGAGGGCTTTCTCTAGTTGTGGCAAGTGGGGGCCACTCTTCATCGCGGTGTGCGGGCCTCTCACTATCGCGGCCTCTCTTGTTGCGGAGCACAGGCTCCAGACACGCAGGCTCAGTAGTTGTGGCTCATGGGCCTAGTTGCTCCACGGCATGTGGGGTCCTCCCAGACCAGGGCTCGAACCTGTGTCCCCTGCATTAGCAGGCAGATTCTCAACCACTGTGCCATCAGGGAAGCCCCCCGAAATGGGCATTTTTGATGAAACTATTCTGTTGACTCTTCTCTCAAATGGCTGAACCACTGCCATCTTTGGATCCCAGGATCCTTGAGCTGGGCTTTTGTGTGCAGTTGGTTGGCTGATGGGAGTGATAAAGAAGAGAGTCTGGAGGACCACTTTGGGGAGAGAGGTCGTAGGACATTTGTATGGGAACAGCTTGTTTGGGTGGCTCAATGGAAAGAAAGCCTCTTGAAGAGAAGGAGCAAAATCTCCCATGTCAGCACCACAGTCTAACCTATGCGCCTGCAGATCTTTTCCTCTACTGAGCAGGGTTTGGAGAGGGGCAGGGGTCAGGACGCTGGGGCAGAAAGAACTCAGACTGTAGTCTGATGGTGTTGGCTCAGCTCCGACTTTGCCACTTGCTGGCTGCACGGTTCTTTACCGTCTCCAAGCTCCAGGTTCACATCTGCAGAGTGGGGATAAGCTTTCCTCTTCTCCAGGAAGATTGAGGATTTGCTGGAATCCTCAGGCGGGACCCCGCACATTTTAGCTGCTCTGGAAGTGATTGTTTTGATGATGATGATTGGCCCAGAGAGGAATTCGCGACCCAGAAAAGGCATGAGGTCTTTGCCCTTAGAAACTGTTTATTCTTCATGGAGTTGGAAACAGCTCCTTTCCTACCTGGGAGCGGGTATTTGGAGAACCCAGGCACCTAAACCTGCTTTTGGCTTTTCTTTCAGGATAAATATGCCATTCTAGGACAAGTACAATACATTAAGCCAAAGCGTCCACTGAGTGACTCCTTCAGAAACATGCCTGGCACCTTATTGTCAAGGAATGCAGTTAAGGCTTGTTTGTAAAACTACAATGCATGTATTTCTTTGTATTTAGAAACCTGAATTTAGCAATCTATGTATCTATATCTATCACTTTTTCCTGAGTGTATTGAGCTTTTTCAAAAATGAAGGTTTCAAGTTTCTGAAAACCAAGCTGATTCTACCAGAATGGGGTAGAAAACGGGGACCGCCCAACTCATGAAAATCTTCCACCGACCGTTTCTGAACTTGCAGGAACAGTGTTGCGATGTGGAGGAGAAAAGGGATCCAACGTTTCTTCCGGGGATTAAAAGTGAGTCCAAAATTGCAAGAACTTAGGAGAAAAAGGCTCTTGTTGAGTTTCCCTTTGAATGACCGAGCTGCTTTCTCTCTGAGCGCTAAGTGTTGAGATGCAGCGTCCTTACTGCCTAGAAACCCAACAAAGACTGGCTTGGTGGCTGCTTTGAGGTTCCTGTTCCATGTAGAATTTTAACCATGAAAAGACACAAAGATTGGTTTCTTCTGAGTCCTTAACTGAATACCACAAAGGGGGACAATTAGTGGGGAGCTGGGCTACTATCTCCCACCGGCTGTGCTGCTGCCATTTGGAACCTTGGGCCCCACATCCCAGAGCCATGTGGGGTACACCCCAGCCCTTCTCCATCTCCAGGGTTTAGAAATGTGCCACAGATGTAGCCGTCCAGGTGTGGAGAGTGCTGGGCTCCAGAGAGACCATGTGCCGTGGAGTGGAGAGAATGGATTGTTATTTAGTTTTGTAGCTGCTTTTACTTGCTAGAGGTCCTAATATGTAAAATGGGATAATACTTCCTGGATTGAAGACCTGCCATTAGGATAAGGTGAGATAATCATAGATAGTGTTGGCATGGAGTAAGGGTGCAATCATGGTAGTCATTTATGCAATACTGTTATCCCCATTCCAGGCTTTATGGCACAGATACCCTCTGCCCGACTTTCAAAGCCCCCCAGACCATTCCCAGCTCTGTATCCTCTGATTTGACTGAGCAGGTTTCCATGATTTCTCCTGTTCATCTTCCTGTTACCTGTGTGGATAAGGGGCCATGTCCCTGACTGGAAGCACACCTCTTAATCTCTCAGAGCCCAGCTTTCATAGAAATAAAGGACTGTAACATCTGCCCCTGGGGATCACTGTAAGGGCTAATGTAGACAATGGAAACAGTACCTAACACAGTGCCTGATCCCTGGTAGGTGCTGAATAAAGGCTCTTTCCTTTGCCACCACCTGGAACATGAGCTGGAAAGGACAGTTAACTGTACAAAGCAGCTCCGACACAGGCTATGTGCTGCCCATACATGTGACTCAGGTGAACTTCTCAATGCCTCATCTGTTCATGGAGTGTGACATAGTGGGTATGTGTGTGGACTTTGGACTTGGACTCCAGGGTTCAAATCCTTCGTCTGTCACTTTTACTAAAAAGTTACACATTCCTCCAAGCTTTCGATAACTCACCTTTAAAAGGGTTTGCAAAAAAGTATCTAGGGGTTCCCTGTTGGCGCAGTGGTTGAGAGTCCGCCTGCCGATGCAGGGGACACAGGTTCGTGTCCCGGTCCGGGAAGATCCCACATGCCATGGAGCGGCTGGGCCCGTGAGCCATGGCCACTGAGCCTGCGCGTCCGGAGCCTGTGCTCCGCAACGGGAGAGGTCACAACAGTGAGAGGCCCGCGTACCGAAAGAAAAAAAGAAAAAAAAGTACCTAACATTTAAATTGTTTTAGGATTAAATTACATGAAGTATGTATAATACATAGCCCATAATAAGAACCGAATAAATTATTGTTGGTCTTCAATGAATGTTTGAATAAATATTTCTAGAGTTGGCATATGAATAGCTTGTCTAGCTATGTATATTTAGTGAAATCAATGTACCATAACATACTCAATTGTATCTTAACCTTTTGAGTATGCTTTCACTTTTACTTCTTTACTTTCACCTGTAGTAAATAAAGCTGCAGTGAACATCTCCATGCAAATATTAATTTCCTTGACCGGAATTCTTCTCTTAGAAATGGGATTATTGGCTTAAAGGGTTTATTCAACAGTTCCAGAGGATATTTTCATTTTGCCATACAGGCTGCAAAGAGATATTTAACAATACAAAATGCTCAGGAAATGTATATTATACTCAGCAGTCACGTCTTTTTGATCTTTTGGTGGGCATCTTTCTTCCATGTTAGCTTTTCATTTTAGCTAGGTTGAAAAATCCATGGCTTTAAAATTTATTATAGTATGTAATTATTTCAGTTTTTAATTCAATAGAGCTATTCATAGTTATTTGTAATTTTAAGACTTATCACGTGCAAAATTAATGTAAGCGTTATTTATTTTATGCAACTGGACCTTGTTTTTTTTTTTTCCCTTTTTGCCCTTATTAACGTGTTATGTCTCTTGATACAAGTGACAGAGACTTGACTCTTAACTAGATTAAGCAAAACCAGAATAAGTTGGCTCCCATAACTGGGAAGGGAGGGCGGGTACAATTTCAGGCAAAGCTGGACGCAGGGGCTAACCCATGTGGTCGTAGTCCTGTTCCTCTGTTTCTCTGCTTTGATTCCTTCTGTGTGTTGGCTGTATTCTCAGGCAGGTTTTCTTCAGAGGATCCCAAAGATGACCTCTGATGCCGTGAGACCACATCCTTATGACTTGTGATCAAAGAGAAGAGAAGCCTGTTTCTTCACCTTCCACCTAGTAAATCTTGTTAAGGCCCCGATTGGCTTTCTTGGGTCTTGTGTTCATATCTCAGCCAATCAGTGTGCTGGGGAGGAGAATGCTGGGCTCTGATTGGCCATTCTGCGTCATTTACACCCATTCCCTACTCCTGGGGTCAGGTGGGGGTGGGTATCATGATGTGCAGGCCCTCAGGCTTTACAGGTTGGGGAAGGGGCTTCCGAAGGAAAAGAGCAGGACGCTGTTACTGAGCAAGTGCTTACGTTAAGCAGCATGCAAGGTGTGAAGTAACCACAAGATGGCGCTTTCGATCTTTCGCCTTCACGTGGCCGTTGGGCCCAGACGGTCCTTCCCTGGGTCTTTCTTCCTGTCGCTTAACCCACAGAGATATGGGTTCCACAGTGGAACTCCTGCTTGATGGTTTTCAGAAGAATTGAGGCGTTGCCGCCCGTAGGAAAAGGAATGGGCCTAGTAGGGGTTGTATGCCATGAGGTGGGGGGAAAAGTGGTGCGGTGTGGACGGAACTGATCCAACACCCAGGTGGGGGGTTGGCTCCAGTGGTGGTGTTTGGTTATTTTCTACTAAGCTTCTTGTCTTTAACCAGACTCCTCAGTACAAAAGTTCTGTGAGTTCGCTTGAGAATCTGTTTTATGAAAAAGACTGAGTTAGTTAGGAATTTGGCTATCCTCTCAACAGCACGTGAGAAATCTCAAGCTAGAGGCTTCCTGAACCTTCTCCGTCCCAACACGCAGCCCCCTGCATTGAGGAGGCCAGCTGTGCGGTGGGAGAGTGGGGGCACACTGGGAGGGCCCACTGCTGGGCTCAGGGGTGGATAGGGGCATGGGGAGACGCAGGGGCATGGGGAGACGCAGGGCCATTCCTCCCAGTCTGCTTTCCCATGACTTGGGTGAGTGAATGTCCCGATCTTAGGGCCAGCATGGTCCTGGGGGCTAGGGACCCAGAACTTTCTGGTCATGTGTGGACATTATATCCTATATAATGGATATATAGGATATAATGAGGGCTCGGCTCCAAGAAGCATTCTCTGTCACGCTAGCCCCCAGGAACCACGGTGACCCTTTCCCTTGTTTTCCCTCCCCTATTAGTCATAAAGCACCTCCTCAGTGCCAGGTACTTGCTGGGGGCTGGGGATTCAGAGACAAAACCTATTCACTATTGTCACAGATCCCACAGCCTAGTTGGAGAGACGGCCGTTCAGTGTGGAAATGCGGAGGGTGTAGTGAGATAGTGCGGCTCAGAGACGCCTAGGTTGAAATCCTGGCTTGGCTGTTTGGTAAGTGGATAATGTAAGGCAGGTGATGGAGTTCCCACCAGGCTTTTCTTGTTTGTAAAGTGGGGATGATTGTATAGACATCAATGCCTATTTCATAGAGTTGGTGTGAAGAGTGAGTGAGAACACGTGTAAGGCACCTTGCCCTGAGCTTCAGACGGGGAGATGCGCTGATCTCTTTGATTTTCTTATCTTGAATGGGACGTGCAAATGTTTCAAAGTTGAGAGGCAGAATTAACGCACTGGGTGATAAAATGTGAGCCAGACTCTCCCCGAAGGTTTGGAGTGCTAGGGAAGAAATCGGTGAGACTAAATAGTTAATTGGGACAGATGTAAAGTGGTGGGCTCGGGTTCGAAAGATCAGTTGTCCAAACCCGAGGATGGAATGCGGTTCTGTGTGGCTTGACACTCTGCTCTTGTATGATGAGGCCTTGGGGATTATTTAAATGCCTGCCTAACGGATGTGATGACGTGGCTAAGAACAGTAGCACAAATACGACGTCCTGACAAAGGAAATGAGCCACAGTCATGCAGGAAGTGGTTTGGGGAGGGTGGGTGCCCTGGATGGCAAAGGACCCAAAAGCCATCACCTGGAATGACTGAGTGGACAGACAACTTTAGCCCGGAGAGGGTCAGATGTGTCACAGCGTGGGCCCTGCTTTCCAAAAACATCAAGTGTTGGCATCTGAAAAAGGTCTTGTGCTTCCTCTGTGTTGCTCCAGAGACAGAAGCCTCTTTTAGGGTCCTGATTTAAGGATGAATTTTAAAACTTTTTAGCACTTGGACTTTTCCAACCATAGAGTGAGCTGCTTTACGAGTTGTGAGGCTCCTGTTACTAAAACGTTCAAGCAGCCTCTGGAGGCCCTATCTGGGATGATCTAAGGCAGGAATTACTCACACAGGTCCAAGGAACCATAGGATTACTTCAGAGGAATATAAGAATTTCCTGAAATTGTTTGCAAGATAGTCCATGCATTTCTTTCAGGGAAAAGTAGACAGAGCATTCATCAGCTTTTTAAGGGGACCCAGTGTCCAAAAGCACTTAAAAAATTCACAACTTCAAAGAAGTTTGGATACAAGGTTAGAATAGATTCTAAGGTGTTTTCCCTCCGGGATTTGAGAGTCTTTGGATTGTTAAATATGTTCTTGTAACATGAAATTGTTGTTATTATTATTGGCTGTCATTTATTATGTGCTTTGTA